>NC_041383.1:385371826-385589908 GCF_002162155.2 Triticum dicoccoides | reverse complement strand
GCGCGAGCCCGGTCGCCGCCGCCGCCCGGCCCGCGCCCTCGCACCGAGCCCCGCCGCTGCCCGCCTCCGGCGCCGGCGAGCTGTCCCGCCAGCCGCCCGGACCTCGCCGCCCCGCCGGCCGCTGCCGCCTGCGGCGCCTGGCCCGGCCGCCTCACCCCGCCGCCACGGCTCCGCGCGAGCCCGCGCCGGCGCACCTCGCCCTCCGCCTCGCCGACGCCTTCCTGCGCCGCCGCGTCCCTCCGGGACCCCGCGACGGTGGCCGCCGCCGCCGCCGCCTGCCGGCCTCGCCTCGTCGGTGCTCCGTCGCCCAGCGCCCGCTCCTCCGCCGCCCGGCTCGTCCCGCGCCTCCCCGACCTCTCCCTCGCCTCCGGCCACCGTCTCCGACGAAAACTCTGGCCGGATCCGGCGAGATCCGGCCCAGAACTGCAGGGTGGATGAGATCCACCACCACGTCAAACCAAACGCCACGTGCCCCGTCCCGGATCCGCTCCGTCCCGGGATCTCCTCGTCCCGGGTTGACTTTTCGAGGGTATATTTTTGGCAAAGTGCCTGTTATTTGCACATTATCATGCCATGTTCATCGCATCATATCTCTGCATCCGTAGCTCCGTTTCGTGCGTGTAATATGTCAAATTGTTCGCTTCAACGAGCACATCATTTCATTCCATTGCGTCATGTTCATTTGAGCTCATCTTGATGCCTGAATTATCGTTGCAGGACTGCTTCATAATGTTGTCTGCTGTCTGTTAACAGAACTAGCTCTTTTGTCATTTTTGCCATGTTTGATGTGTGCATCCTATGAGGTTGATGTCTACATGTGTTTTGACCTATGCCATGTCTTCTTTACAGAGGTGCTTACCATGTATTTTTGTGATCAATGTGATGACTAGCACAAGCATGCAAACTAGGCTTCGTAATGTTGCTGATTTTAGTCCCTGTTCTGCTGTTATTTTTATGCCATGTAAACTTGATGCTACAGAGAGATCCATGCTTATTTTGAGATACTTCAGTAAGGATGTTTTGAACATATGGTTATGCTCTATCTATTCAGGCCCCTGTCTAGCATGTCATTTTCGTGCTCTACTTTTGCTCCAAAATGTTTCCTGGCAGATTGTTTACATGTTATTCAATTTTGTCAAGGTTGTTGTAGTTGATCCTTGCATGCTATGAACTTGTTCTTGCCTTGGTTTGTTTCAAAAACATGTCTTCTTGCTGATGCTATTCTTATCTTGTCATGCAATGAATTGTGGTGAGTGAATCGAGCTTGTTAAGTAGTGTACTCGCTGTTGTTGTTTTGTTAGGCTGATTTGTTATTTCGTGATGCTATGTAAACCTGATGCTGCTAGTCATTCTATGCATAATCTGGAGATGTTCACTAATGGTGTTTTGGTATATATGTCATGCTATATCCATCCATGCCCCTGGTTGCATTTATGGCTTGCTGTATATTGTTGTAATCTTGCTCCAAAGTTGCTAAATAATGTTGTTGTCTGTCTGTTAACATTAAGTTTAGTTGTTGCCATGATTGTTGCTAGTGATCCATGCACCCTATGATCTTGCTCTTGCCATGCTTAACTTCATAAATATGTTTCCTTACTGTTGGTTGCCTTGCCATGCCATGTATTGCTCTGTGGTGAGTGGTACAAGCTCACAAACATGCCTTCATAATTCTATTTGTCATGTTTAAATCTGTATTATAACTTGCTACGTTTACATGGGTGCCATTATATTTTATTTCCCTTTTTGGCTCATGGTCAGTTAGGGACTTTTGTTCGATGCTTTTAGTAGGTTCATGCCATGCCTTTGTTTGCCATGATAAGTCTCTGTAACATGTTGTTTGATATCTCTAAACATTGCAATCTGATGTTATTTTCTGCAAAGTCTGAATTGTTATTATTTGCAATCTTGCCATGTGTGTTTGAGCATGTTCTAGTGATTTCTGGAGATAGCTCAGTGTTCATGTTTTGTTATGCTTTACCTGTACATCATGCCCATGTCTTTTGTTTTCATGTTGAGATGCTGTAGCATGTTGTTTTGATGCTTGCAATATGCCTAGTTGCTGTTTTGGACAGATTGTTGTTATGACTTGTATAGTGTATGTGTTGCACCGTTGCTCCGTTTTGAGTGTGATCTATATGAAACTTGCTTAGAATTGCATGTAGTTTCATATTATCATGTTGCATACTTTTTTGAGATGTTTGTTTGATGTTTGGGTGCATTTTGCATCAATGCCATGTTTAACTTGTTTTGCTCATATCTTCTAGACCGTAGCTCCGAACCAAATGAACTTTATATGTAACTTGACTAGAATCTCGTGTAGATCATCTTGGTGCATCTTAAATTGCTGTTTAACAACTTGAACATAAGGTTTATTCATATCTGGACCAATTTCGAAATTTGCATATGAGGACTTACCGGAATTGTTATATGTTGTTCCCGGCCTCATTTAAACTTGCCTTGATGTGTTGCTCTTGTTTGCATCATCCCTTGCCATGAGTAGCTTCATGTAGTCTTGTCTTGCATCATGCTTGTTGTGCATGATGTCTTGTACATGTGTGGTGTGTTTACTTTGTTGTGTGCTTCTTCTCGATAGTTCCCGTTTCGTTGCGATCGTGAGGATTCGTTCGTCTACGCTTGGTTCGGCTTCATCTGTTCGTCTTCTTCATGGACTCGTTCTTCTTCCTTGCGGGATTTCAGGCAAGATGACCGCTACCCTGGATCTCACTACTATCATTGCTATGCTAGTTGCTTCGTTCTATCGCTATGCTACGTTACCTATGTTTTGCTCATCAAGCCTCCCAAATTGCCATGAACCTCTAACCTTTGACACTATTCCTAGCAAACCATTGCTTGGCTATGTTACCGCTTTGCTCAGTCCCTCTTATAGCATTGTTAGTTGCAGGTGAAGTTGAAGATTTCTCCATGGTGGACAGGATTTTGGTTGAGATATCACAATATCTCTTATTTAATTAATGCATCTATATATTTGGTAAAGGGTGGAAGGCTCGGCCTTATGCCTGGTGTTTTGTTCCACTCTTGCCGCCCTAGTTTCCGTCATACCGGTGTTATGTTCACGGATTTTGCGTTCCTTACGCGGTCGGGTGATTTATGGGACCCCCTTGACAGTTTGCTTTGAATAAAACTCCTCCAGCAAGGCCCAACATTGGTTTTACCATTTGCCTCACCACCACCTATATTTCCCTTGGGAGTAATTAACCCAAGGGTCATCTTTATTATAGCCCCCCCCCCCGGGCCAGTGCTTGTCTAAGTGTTGGTCCGAACCAGAGCCACTTGCAGCGCCACCTTGGGGAAACTCGAGTTCTGGTTTTAGTTGTACATAGTGTTCATCCGATGTTGCCCTGAGAACGAGATATGTGCAGCTCCTATCGGGATTGTTGTCGCGTCGGGCGGTCTTGCTGGTCTTGTTTTACCATTGTCGAAATGTCTTGTAAACCGGGATTCCGAGTCTGATCGGGTCTTCCTGGGACAAGGTATATCCTTCGTTGATCGCGAGAGCTTATCATGGGTTAAGTTGGGACACCCCTGCAGGGTATAATCTTTCAAAAGCCGTGCCTGCGGTTATAGGCAGATGGGAATTTGTTGATGTCCGATTGTAGATAACTTGACACCAGATCCGAATTAAAACGCATCAACTGCGTATGTAGCCGTGACGGTCTCTTTTCGGCGGAGTCCGGGAAGTGAACACGGTTTCTGGGTTATGTTTGGCGTAAGTAGGAGTTCAGGATCACTTCTTGATCATTGCTAGTTGACGACCGTTCCGTTTGCTCTCTTCTCGCTCTTATTTGCGTATGTTAGCCACCATATATGCTTAGTCGCTGCTGCAGCCTCACCACTTTACCCCTTCCTTTCCCATTAAGCTTTGCTAGTCTTGATACCCATGGTAATGGGATTGCTGAGTCCTCGTGGCTCATAGATTACTACAACAACAGTTGCAGGTACAGGTTGTGCGATGTTCTTGACGCGAGAGCGATGTTTGCTTGTGCTGGAGTTCTTCTTCTGCTTCTTCTTCGATCAGGGGATAGGTTCTAGGTCGGCAACCTGGGCTAGCAGGGTGGATGTCGTTTGAGTTTCTGTTTGTGTTTCATCCGTAGTCAGATGTTGAACTTATGTATTGTGATGTTGTATTCGTGTGGCATTGTATGCCTCGTGTATGTATCCCCATCTATTATGTAATGTTGATGTAATGATATCCACCTTGCAAAACCGTTTCAATATGCGGGTCTATCCTTGGTGGGACCTTCGAGTTCCTTTTGGATAGGGTCGCATATTGGGCGTGACACTCGGGATCCTCTCATTCCCCCTGCACCAACCAACAGCCACACCCAGGTCCAATCCATCCATCCCATCGATCCATCCCCACCAGCCACCACCAAATCCTCCTCATGTCGCCTCCGCCGGCCAACCAAGCAGCAGCGTAGCACCCGAGCAGCCTCAAGCTCCTCCTCTTGCGCCTCTACATTCGATCCCCTCGTCGATTGCAGATACCAGTCAATTCCATCGATCCAACCCATCAATCAGAGAAGCCCCGAGCTCCTGCTCGATCTGTGCCTCCACTTCCCGAGCACCTCGTCCCTGGCCTCCTCCTTGCCTTGCCGTCCAACGCCGTCGCCCTCATTCACCAGGCCGGAGCTCCGTCGCCTTTCTCTTCCTCCTTACTTCCTTCTCTACCTCTCGCTCTTTCTCACATCTCTCTTTGCAGTGGCAGGACGACGCCGCCCTCACCCTCGAGCTCCACCTCCCACGCGCCCCTGGCTCCTGCCTCCTCCCTGACCGAGGACAACCACCACCGAAGCTTCGCCCCGCCGCTCCGGCTAGCGAGCCGACGACCTCCTGAACCTGCTGATGCCCAAGTCCCATCGCGCCACGCGTGTCCATCCTCTGCTTCGCGCCGCCCGTCAGCGAGTTCGCCGCTGCCAAGACCTTGCCTCGCCGGATCCGCCTTCCACTACCGGGAATCGGTTCCCCTCGATCTTGGCCCGCCTCCAGTGGTCGTCCCGCCGTCTGTCGTCACCGGAAACACCAGTGCCACCACCACCCGCCTTCCTGGAACGCAGGCAGCCCCAATCCCGGCGCTCGCTCGTGCCCGTTGACTCGGTCATCCCGCGTCTTGGGCCAGATCAGCGCCAAGACCCAGCGTCGCCAGCAGCCAGATCCAGCCGGCTCGCTTGCCCCGCCGGCCTGCAACCTCCACCAAGCTGGGCCTGGCCCATGGGTGAGCAGTCCCCCAGCGTCCCTCTTGTTTTTTTTCATCTATCGGGCCAGCCAGATTCGGACCAGTATAGCATTTTTCCAGATCTGCGATTTTAGCATTATCCGGTGATTTTCAGTTTTACAGAAAACCCCCTGTTGTTCATGCATTTAATAACTCACAAAATATGCATCATATGTAAATAATTTATATATGTAAAATGCTTAGAATTTTGTGTAGATTAATAATTTGCTGCTTTCATCCATGTTTAAAATGTTTAAATTGATGTTTGTCTAAATTTGCTCAAATGCCATGTTAAGATGATTTATTTCATAACTAAATAACCGTAGCTCCATTTTAAATAAAATTTATATGTAAATGGGGTGGAAAATGCCTAGTTTAACATGGTCCACTTTATTTTCCTGTTTAACAACCTTAAAATATGGTTTAGGGCAGAACAGTACCAAACTCAAAATATGCATATGGGGTTTTTCCAGAATTGTTGTTTGTTGTTTCCGCCCTCATTTAAACTTGCCTAGATAGGTAGTTTTCGTATGCTTCACCCCTTGCCATGTTTAATAACATTTAATATTGTTTGATAGCTTAAACGAGATGAACTAAATAATTGTTGTGGTGTTTTGTCAATATGCAACTCGTTACATATTGAGCTCCACTTAACTTGTAGTATTGTTTGTTGCAAATTGACATGCCATGCCTCATTAAACCGGACATGCATCATACTTGTTTGTGCATCATGCCATGTTTATGCTTGTGCATTTACCATGTTGTTTGTTTCTTTCCGGTGTTGCTTCTTAGTTCCGGTAATGTTGCGATTGTGAGGATTCGTTCGACTACTCCCGTTTGTCTTCTTCATTGACTCGTTCTTCTTCCTTGCGGGATTTCAGGCAAGATGACCGCTACCCTGGATCTCACTACTATCATTGCTATGCTAGTTGCTTCGTTCTATCGCTTTGCTGCGTTACCTATCATTTGCTCTTCAAGCCCCCCAATTTGCCATGTGTGCCTCTAACCTTTTGCACCCTTCCTAGCAAACCATTTCTTGGCTATGTTACCACTTTGCTCAGCCCCTCTTATAGCGTTGCTAGTTGCAGGTGAAGTTGAAGATTACCCCATGATGGACAGGATTGTGTTGGGACATCACAATATCTCTTATATTATTAATGCATCTATATACTTGGTAAAGGGTGGAAGACTCGGCCTTATGCCTGGTGTTTTGTTCCACTCTTGCCGCCCTAGTTTCCGTCATACCGGTGTTATGTTACCGGATTTTGCGTTCCTTACGCGGTTGGGTGATTTATGGGACCCCCTTGACAGTTCGCTTTGAATAAAACTCCTCGAGCAAGGCCCAACCTTGGTTTTACCATTTGCCTCACCTACCCCTTTTTTCCCTTGGGTTTCCGGAGCCCGAGGGTCATCTTTATTTTAGCCTCCCCCGGGGCCAGTGCTTGTCTAAGTGTTGGTCCGAACCGAGCCGCCTGCGGGGCCCCCTCGGGGAAACTCGAGGTCTGGATTTACTCGTAGCATGTCTCATCCAGTGTTGCCCTGAGAACGAGATATGTGCAGCTCCAATCGGGATTGTCGGTGCATCGGGCGGTCTTGCTGGTCTTGTTTTACCATTGTCAAAATTTCTTGTAAACCGGGATTCCGAGTCTAATCGGGTCTTCCTGGGAGAAGGTATATCCTTTGTTGATCGCGAGAGCTTATCATGGGCTAAGTTGGGACACCCCTGCAGGGTTTAAACTTTCGAAAGCCATGCCCGCGGTTATGGGCAGATGGGAATTTGTTAATGTCCCATTGTAGATAACTTGACACCAGATACGAATTAAAACGCATCAACCGCGTGTGTAGCCGTGATGGTCTCTTTTCGGCGGAGTCCGGGAAGTGAACACGGTTTTGGGTTATGTTTGACGTAAGTAGGTGTACAGGATCACCTCTTGATCATTACTAGTTGACGACCGTTCCTTTGCTTCTCTTCTCGCTCTTATTTGCGTATGTTAGCCACCATACTTGCTTAGCCGTTGCTGCAACCTCACCACTTTACCCCTTCCTTTCCCATTAAGCTTTGCTAGTCTTGATACCCATGGTAATGGGATTGCTGAGTCCTCGTGGCTCACAGATTACTACAACAACAGTTGCAGGTACAGGCTATGCGATGATCATGACGCGAGAGCGATGTTTGCTTGTTTTGGAGTTCTTCTTCTGCTTCTTCTTCGATCAGGGGATAGGTTCCAGGTCGGCAGCCTGGGCTAGCAGGGTGGATGTCGTTTGAGCTTCTGTTTGTGTTTCATCCGTAGTCGGATGATGCTCTTATGTATTGTGATGTTGTATTCATGTGGCATTGTATGCCTTTTGTATGTATCCCCATCTATTATGTAATGTTGATGTAATGATATCCAGCTTGCAAAAGCGTTTCAATATGCGGTTCTATCCTTGGTGGGACCTTCGAGTCTCTTTAGGATAGTATCGCATATTGGGCGTGACAAGTTGGTAATCAGAGCCTCGACCGACCATAGGAGCCCCCTTGATTTTGGCCGTTGTTGATTCTAGAAGAAAACTATTTTGAGTCTTAGGATTATATATATCGGAGAGTAGGATTCTTTTTACTCCTCAGCCCCCTTCGTCGCTCTGGTGAGGTCTCCTGATGTAGATGTTTTGTCTTTCCTCTCCTCAAATTTCACTAAAAAAAATTTAGGATCACGCGGGTATCTTGGAATCGTGCCGATGGTTTTGTGACGAGAACATTGTTCTTGGTGCCTCCTGTCTATTATGTGGCATTGACCCGGGGAGTTGAGCTCCGAGGTGTTGTCGTCACAATTTTATCGTTGCAGTTCAGGAATACCTGAGTTTTGCCAACATCGAAAATCTCTTTTATGCAGTTGTTGGTGAGATAACCTCGATGCCACCCAGTACTGGGGCGGGAGTTCGGGAGTATTGCCATAACTCGTATAACGGATGCTTTTTGAAGGTTGAGGTACACGATTTCCGGAGTTTTCTTGGTTATGTGTTGACGGATGGATACAGCTGGATGTAGGTATTGTTAGTTTGGGTGAGATATATATTGCTTCCCCTATATCCCCAACACCTGATTGCATAACTAGAAAGTTTCGGGAGTTTATAGGTGGGAATTCAAGTAGCTCCTAGAATATCTTTCCGAAGATGCATGATATGGGATTGGGTAAATCTCTATCATATGTATTTGTTCCGGCTTATTCTGCAAGCCAAATCCTTCATTTTGTTTTATTTGTGGTATTCAAGTTGCTTCAAAGTCAAGTGTTGATTCCATACCTTTCCTAAATAGTTTTCTCATATTTCTATGGGAGTACTAATCCTTTTGATCATCGATATTGTTATGTCAATTCTTTCCAACCAGTGTGCTTTTCTTCAAGTGGATCCGATCATTTTCAACATCCGCAAGATCAATTCTAAGTTTTCTCAGCGGTGTTTGTTTCGTTCATCCCAAGTTCTCTTTGTTTTTCCCCACCCTCCCACCCTTTTCTTCAAGGACTCATTTATTTTAATCAAGTATCCATTTATTCATGTGAAGTCTCTTCACTCTTTTCAATCAATGTTCTTATCCGGTGATTCTCAGGAAGATACTAACGGAGCTTCAAGTTCATCATTCTTCATTCTCGTATTCTTCTCCGGTGGATTAATTTCAAGCTTTCAGTGTTGATCATATTCTTTTCCTCGTGTCAAATGCTTTTTCAAACCGGTGCACCTCTTAATCTTTCACTTCTCGCTATTCATTTGTTCCAGAGTGTTGAAGATATCTCGGAAGACTCGTGTTTCCATTCTCAATCCGTTCGAGATATTTCGAGGTTGTTATCTCATTCAAGCCATTTAATCCTACCGGTGCAATCTCTATGTCAAGCAATCCTTCAACGATGTTTCTTTCGTGTGGGCCCTAACCCACAGGTCTTTTCCCAGGATCTTACCTGACTCTTCTAATTTTCTCGGAACTATTCTCAAATTGATTTCAAAGTTTGACGTAAGAATGAATTTTCATCAGTCACATGCCTTCTCCAAGATCTTTCAAATTCTTTTCATCGTTGGTTCAACCTTTCTAATTTTCTCCCGAAGTATCTCAACAATTCATGGTGGTGTTTCTCGTCGTCATTCTCAAATTTTGAAGTCCAAAGAAGAGTCTTCCTCCAAATCTTATCCGTTCTTCCAAAGATGCATAGTTCAAGTTTGATGCCACCTTCTCATAATTGTTTTCGATTGTGGGAATTCCTTTTCAACCATCCAGAGCATTTCAGGAGTCTTTTCAGTTTGATTCTCTGGAGCCCATCATCTCAGAATTATTCATTCAAGCTTTTAGCTCTCATTCTCCAAATCTTGCCGGTGAATTGTTCAAATACCCTCTAATCAGTTCATGATATCTTCGCTCTCATGTATCTAAATCCCCTCAAGTATCTTCATTCATTTTCCAATTCTTCCCGGTGAATTGTGCCTTGCTACTTTCATTTTCAATTCCGACGGTGGTTCGTTCAAGATTTCTCTTCCTTCATTATCATATCAAATATTCGTTGTTTCAAATCCCACTGGTGGTTCCATCAATACCTTCTCAAGTTTGCGCTATCTCTATTCTTAATCTTTTCAAGAAGAATAAGTAGTATGCCAAATCCGTTGCTTGTCATCAATTTATATTAATGAAGGAGACACATAATGTAATTCTTATTCTTGTTTCATCCAAGTGTTTAATCCCTTCTTTCGGAGTTTGTTCATGATGAAGTAATTATTGGTTCTTGTGTTCATCTTTTCTTTCCGGAGTTCCAAGTTCTCTTGGTTATATCATCGCGAAGCTCCATCTAAATCATTGCAAGGCTTCACCTTGTGTTTTCAACCTCTCTTTCTTTCTATCATTCTTTTATTACCGGAGTTCTTCATGGAGGCTCTACATGATGGTTCGTCAAGGATTCCTTTTTATTCTCATTTTGTTCTTCAAGATTTCTCTCGAAGTTATGACCCACCAAGCTATACTCAAAAGTAAACATGGTGCTCAACACATGTTTTGTTTTGAGGCGTTCAAGCATTCTTCATCTTGCATTCCAAAGTGCAACTCGTTCTACCTTATCATTTGAGGTGGTGTTATGTCATTCTCGACAATTTGAGTTCGTGTTTCATGATTCACATGTTGTAAGAATGATATATTTTAAATCCACCAATCTCTTCATTGGAGTTATCTTGGTATAGATTTCACCTACAGCCTTCCCTAAGGAATGTTGCTATTTGTGGTGCTTATCAATGATCCAAGTTTTCTCCTATCCTCTCCGCGAAAGCGCTTTTCATCTCTTCGTTGATCTCAAACAAGCAATTGTTTTTTGTTAGTGGTCGGTTTTCACCTCATAGTCTTGAGATGTTTTCCATAAGCCCACTACAAGCTTATTCGTTTCATTTTTGGTTTTTCCCAACAACCCCGTTGTAACCTTCTTGGAAGGGTGATTTCCAAGCTCATTTGTGGCAGAAGTTGGTATTTTCTCCTCCATCTGTTATTCCAATGATCTATCTTCTATTCTTTCTTCCGGAGGCATTGTGATGTTGCTCTCTTCACTCATCTTCTCGTATTAAGGATCGTGTTCTTTTCATGCGTATCCATTTAACCGGAGTGTTGTGTCTTCTTTTCAAGTTCTTTTCATCTTATCAAGTCTTGCATCTCTTTTCAACCGAAGTGCTGCCCGAATTCTTCCTCTCTCATCTAGTTTTAACCGGAGTGGTTTCGAATTCTATCTTGTACATTAAACTCTTGATTCATGTATTTGCAACCTTCAAGTTCTGGTAATGTTCCTTGTTCCTCTTTTCTAACGTATTGTTGCAATCTCGTTCATCTCTGTTGTACTCTTTCTTATAAATTGCTCAACCTCTCAAGGTTCGTGGTTTCACTCATTCGTCAAAGAAGCAACTTAGTTTTACCTCTTCTCTTCCTCTTTCTTTTCCCTCCGGTGCCATCCTAGATCGCGGGACGAGATCCTCTCGTAGTGGTGGAGTGTTGTAACGCCCCGGATACAACTTTCCATATTCGTAACTCCAACTCTTGCCTTTTCCGGAGATGCGATATATTATTTCCTTCGTGGTTGGGGTTTTGTCTTTTGTTTTGCATTTTGTTCATGTCATGCATCTCATCTCATAGCATCATGCGCATTGCCTCTGCATGTTTTCATAAAACTTGCACCCGCTCGTAGTTGCCACGTCCCCCTTGCTTTCGTTGACTGTTCCGAGACCAATCGGGTTTTCACTTCCCTCCTGACCGTGACCACCAAACCTCACTTGCCAGCTCGCAGCCCCCTCGCGCATGTGTCCGAAACTTCTCCCGGACCCGACCCGCTCAGTCATCACCGTTGGATCCGGATCATCCCCAAACATCTATAAAACATCTCCGTTTTTTTAATTGGGATCCCTAACTATTTTATTCGCGACCATCCGATTTCGATCATAGGGATGAGGTAGCCCCTAACCTAATCCACCTAATGTATATATTTTGTCCAACCCTAAATCTCAGGGGAGCTGTCCCATCCTCCCAGCCGCCGCCGCCGCACCCATTTCCCACCTCGGGATCCTCTCATTCCACCTGCACCAACCATCAGCCACACCCAGATCCAATCCATCCATCCCATCGATCCATCTCCACCCGCCACCACCAAATCCTCCTCCTATCGCCTCCGTCGGCCAACCAAGCAGCAGCATAGCGCCCGAGCAGCCTCGAGCTCCTCCTCTTGCGCCTCTACAATCGATCCCCTCGTCGATTGCAGATACCAGTCAATTCCATCGATCCAACCCATCAATCAGAGAAGCCCCGAGCTCCTGCTCGATCTGTGCCTCCACTTCCCGAGCACCTCGTCCCTGGCCTCCTCCTCGCCTTGCCGTCCAACGCCGTCGCCCTAATCCACCAGGCCGGAGCTCCGTCGCCTTTCTCTTCCTCCTTACTTCCTTCTCTACCTCTCGCTCTTTCTCACATCTCTCTTTGCAGTGGCAGGACGACGCCGCCCTCACCCTCGAGCTCCACCTCCCACGTGCCCCTGGCTCCTACCTCCTCCCTGACCGAGGACAACCACTACCGGAGCTTCGCCCCGCCGCTCCGGCTAGCGAGCCGACGACCTCATGAACCTGCTGATGCCCAACTCCCATCACGCCGCTCCTGTCCATCCTCTGCTTCGCGCCGCCCGTCAGCGAGTTCGCCGCCGCCAAGACCTTGCCTCGCCGGATCCGCCTTCCACTGTCGGGAATCGGTTCCCCTCGATCTTGCCCCACCTCCGGTGGTCGTCCTGCTGTCTGTCGTCACCGAAAACACCAGCGCCACCACCACCCGCCTTCCTGGAACGCAGGCAGCCCCAAGCCCGGCGCTCGCTCGTGCCCGTTGACTCGGTTGTCCCGCGTCTTGGGCCAGATCAGCGCTAAGACCCAGCGTCGCTAGCAGCCAGATCCAGCCGGCCCGCTTGCCCCGCCGGCCTGCTACCTCCACCAAGCTGGGCCTGGCCCATGGGTGAGCAGCCCCGCAGCGTCCCTCTTGTTTTTTTTCATCTATCGGGCCAGCCAGATTCGGCCCAATGTAGCATTTTTCCAGATCTGCGATTTTAGTGATTTTCAGTTTTACAGAAAACCCCCTCTTGTTCATGCATTTAATAACTCACAAAATATGCATCATATGTAAATAATTTATATATGTAAAATGCTTAGAATTTTGTGTAGATTAATAATTTGCTGCTTTCATCCATGTTTACAATGTTTAAATTGATGTTTGTTTAAATTTGCTCAAATGCCATGTTAAGATGATTTATTTCATAACTAAATAACCGTAGCTCCATTTTAAATAAACTTTATATGTAAATGGGGTGGAAAAATGCCTAGTTTAACATGGTCCAATTTATTTTCCTGTTTAACAACCTTAAAATATGGTTTAGGGCAGAACAGTACCGAACTCAAAATATGCATATGGGGTTTTTCTGGAATTGTTGTTTGTTCTTTCCGCCCTCATTTAAACTTGCCTAGATAGGTAGTTTTCGTATGCTTCACCCCTTGCCATGTTTAATAACATTTAATATTGTTTGGTAGCTTAAATGAGATGAGCTAAATAATTGTTGTGGTGTTTTGTCAATATGCAACTCGTTGCATATTGAGCTCCACTTAACTTGTAGTATTGTTTGTTGCAAATTGACATACCATGCCTCATTAAATCGGACATGCATCATACTTGTTTGTGCATCATGCCATGTTTATGCTTGTGCATTTACCATGTTGTTTGTTTCTTTCCGGTGTTGCTTCTTAGTTCCGGTAATGTTGCGATTGTGAGGATTCGTTCGACTACTCCCGTTTGTCTTCTTCATGGACTCGTTCTTCTTCCTTGCGGGATTTCAGGCAAGATGACCGCCACCCTGGATCTCACTACTATCATTGCTATGCTAGTTGCTTCGTTCTATCGCTTTGCTGCGTTACCTATCATTTGCTCTTCAGTCCTCCCAATTTGCCATGTCAGCCTCTAACCTTTTGCACCCTTCCTAGCAAACCATTGCTTGGCTATGTTACCGCTTTGCTCAGCCCCTCTTATAGCATTGCTAGTTGCAGGTGAAGTTGAAGATTGCCCCATGATGGACAGGATTATGTTGGGATATCACAATATCTCTTATATTATTAATGCATATATATACTTGGTAAAGGGTGGAAGACTCGGTCTTATGCCTGGTGTTTTGTTCCACTCTTGCCGCCCTAGTTTCCGTCATACCGGTGTTATGTTCCCGGATTTTGCGTTCCTTACGCGGTTGGGTGATTTATGGGACCCCCTTGACAGTTCACTTTGAATAAAACTCCTCCAGCAAGGCCCAACCTTGGTTTTACCATTTGCCTCACCTACCCCTTTTTCCCTTGGGTTTCCGGAGCCCGAGGGTCATCTTTATTTTAGCCCCCCCCCCCGGGCCAGTGCTTGTCTAAGTGTTGGTCCGCACCGAGCCGCCTGCGAGGCCCCCTCGGGGAAACTCGAGGTCTGGTTTTACTCGTAGCCTGTCTCATCCGGTGTTGCCCTGAGAACGAGATATGTGCAGCTCCTATCGGGATTGTCGTCGCATCGGGCGGTCTTGCTGGTCTTGTTTTACCATTGCCGAAATGTCTTGTAAACCGGGATTCCGAGTCTGATCGGGTCTTCTTGGGAGAAGGTATATCCTTCGTTGATCGCGGGAGCTTATCATGGGCTAAGTTGGGACACCCCTGCAGGGTTTAAACTTTCGAAAGTCGTGCCCGCGGTTATGGGCAGATGGGAATTTGTTAATGTCCGGTTGTAGATAACTTGACACCAGATACGAAATAAAACGCATCAACCGCGTGTGTAGCCGTGATGGTCGCTTTTCGGCGGAGTCCGGGAAGTGAACACGGTTTTGGGTTATGTTTGACGTAAGTAGGTGTATAGGATCACCTCTTGATCATTACTAGTTGACGATTGTTCCTTTGCTTCTCTTCTCGCTCTTATTTGTGTATGTTAGCCACCATACTTGCTTAGCCGCTGCTGCAACCTCACCACTTTACCCCTTCCTTTCCCATTAAGCTTTGCTAGTCTTGATACCCATGGTAATGGGATTGCTGAGTCCTCGTGGCTCACAGATTACTACAACAACCGTTGCAGGTACAGGTTATGTGATGATCATGACACGAGAGCGATGTTTGCTTGTTTTGGAGTTCTTCTTCTGCTTCTTCTTCGATCAGGGGATAGGTTCCAGGTCGGCAGCCTGGGCTAGCAGGGTGGATGTCGTTTGAGCTTCTGTTTGTGTTTCATCCGTAGTCGGATGATGCTCTTATGTATTGTGATGTTGTATTCGTGTGGCATTGTATGCCTTTTGTATATATCCCCATCTATTATGTAATGTTGATGTAATGATATCCACCTTGCAAAAGCATTTCAATATGCGGTTCTATCCTTGGTGGGACCTTCGAGTCTCTTCAGGATAGTAACGCATATTGGGCGTGACACATAGAGGAAACACGAGAGAGAACACGAGAGAGAGACAGAGAGAGATCAAACACATAGCTACTGGTACATACCCTCAGCCCCGAGGGTGAACTACTCCCTCCTCGTCATGGATAGCGCCGGGATGATGAAGATGGCCACTGGTGATGGGATCCCCCTCCGGCAGGGCGCCAGAAAGGACTCCCGAGAGGTTTTTGGTGGCTACAGAGGCTTGCGCAGCGGAACTTCCGGTATATCTTCTGTTTTGGAAGTTTTATGGTACGTAGGTATATATGGGTGTAGGGGGTACGTCGATGGAGCTACAGGGGCCCCACGAGGCAGGGGCGCGCCCTAGGGCGGTGGGCGCGCCCCCCACCCTTGTGAGCACCTCTCGTATCTTCTGACGTGGAGTCCAAGTCCATCAGGTGGGTTTCCTTTCAAAAATATCTTCTCCAGTTGATTTCGTTCCGTATTGACTCCGTCTGATATTCCTTTTCCTTGAAACACTAAAATAGGCATAAAACAAAAAATCTGGGTTGGGCCTCCGGTTAATAAGTTAGTCCCAAAAATAATATAAAAGTGGATAATAAAGCCCAATATTGCCCAAAACAGTAGATAATATAGCATGGAGCAATCAAAAATTATAGATACGTCGGAGACGTGTCAAGAGCCACCAGGGGGCGGCTGGACTCGACCAGTCGGCATGGGAGGAAGCCGGCTCCCAGCAGCCGGCTTGCCCTCGCCGTAGAAGTTTGTGCACCATGAAGCAGATGAGACGGGGTAAGGACACAGTGAATGCCCGCCAGGCGGCGGTACTTTAGCCATGCTTACCCCGACAAAGCCATCGTCATCAAGAGTAAGGCCACAGTAACTAGCAGCCGACAAGACCCCGGGCAGTGGGCCCAGCCTGTCGGCCAAGAGGCCGGCAGCCGGCAGGGCCCACCAGTCGGCGGGCCCCAGCGGCCGGCAGAGAAGCCGGCGACCATAGACACTAACGGTCTAGACCCACATCCAGCCGGATTACCATTGTACCCCTGGGGGGTAGGCCTATATAAACCCCCAGGGCACCCATGCAAAGGGTTGATCTCTTAGAGTTTTACACACCACATAGAGAGAAGAGTAAAGCTAGCCTTGCCCTTCTTCTTCCTCTAGCTAAACAGCTCAAGGAGCATCTTGTAGCTACTTGTCGACCTAGTGATCATGCAGAGACCCCATAGAGAAGGACTAGGGCTGTTATCTCCTAGGAGAGCCTCGAACCTGGGTAAGATTTCCTGTCGTGCATGTCTTCGCCTTATCCCGTTTCCAGGCACCGGCGATGTCTTACTGGCTCCCACAAAGATTAGCCACCCGTTGGCATATGTCACACCTACCACCCGACATTAAGCCTCAAGATGAATATCTTTGCGATAATATTGAAAGTGGGTTTGGAAGAGTGTCAACTTTAAGTAAAAGTAATCCCACATATTCGGAGAGTGTTCAATCTCGTGAAATTTTTGATAAAAGTGGGCTTGGAGAGGTCATGACTTTATTTGATGATAATCGCACTCTTTTGGAAGAGTGTCAACTTTGCATGCATATGGATCATGAAGAGAATATTTTATATGATAGTTATATTGTTGAATTTGAATATGATCCCACATGTAATTATTGTGAGAGAGGAAACTATGGTTGTAGAAATTTTCATGTTACAAAATTACCTCTCGTTATGTTGAGATTGCTATCTTTCTTCTTCCTTGCATATGGTAGTTTTTGCTTGTCTTGATAATTTGTTTGCTTATAAAATCCCTATGCATAGGAATTATGTTAGACTTAAACTTGTTTTAACATGTTTTATGATGCTCTCTTTGTGTTTCAATTGCTATCTTTTATGTGAGCATCATTAAAATTATCAATGCCTAGCTAAAAGGCTTTAAAGAAAAGCGCTTTGGGAGATAACCCAATATATTTCCTTTATGTTTTTCAATAAATATTTCATCTAGCCTATGGTTAGATGTGTTTTGTGTTTTAATTAGTGTTTGTGCTAAGTAAGACCTTTGGGATGGCTTACGGTGATAGTTGATTTGATCTTGCTGAAAAACAAAAACTTTTGCACCCATGAAAACAATTTCCATTTTTTACATAAGCGAGCTTTTGATCTGATTATATTTGCACAAGATTGGTACACAAATTTTGCAGGTTTTCCTAATTTTTCATAAGTTTTGGAGTTACAGAAGTATTCGAGAGTTACAAATTACTACAGACTTCTGTTTTTGACAGATTCTGTTTTCTATGTGTTGTTTGCTTATTTTGATGAATCTATGGGTAGTATCGGGGGGTATGAACCATGTAAAAGTTGGAATACTGTAGATATTACATCAATATAAATAAAGAATTAGTTCACAACAGTACCAAAAGTGGTGATATATTTTCTTATACTAACGGAGCTTATGAGATTTTCTGTTGAGTTTTGTGTTGTTAAGTTTTCAAGTTTTGGGTAAGGATTTGATGGACTATGGAATAAGGAGTGGCATGAGCCTAAGCTTGGGGATGCTCAATGCACCCCAAGGTAATATTCAAGGACAACCAAGGGCCTAAGCTTGGGGATGCCCCGGAAGGCATCCGCTCTTTCGCCTTCGTCTATCGGTAACTATACTTGAGGCTATATTTTTATTCACCACATGATATGTGTTTCACTTGGAGCGTCTTGTATGATATGAGTCCTTACTGTTTAGTTTGCCACAATCATCCTTGTTGTACACACCTTTTAAGAGGGACACGCATGAATCGTGATTTATTATAATATTGTATGTGCTTCACTTATATCTTTTGAGCTAGGCAATTTTGCTCTAGTGCTTCACTTATATCTTTTTAGAGCACGGTGGTGGCTTTATTTTGTAGAAATTATTGAACTCTCATGCTTCACATATATTATTTTGAGAGTATTTTTTTAAACAGCATGGTAATTAGCTTTGGTTATGAATTTAGTCCTAACATGATAGACATCCAAGAGGGATATAATAAAAACTTTCATATAAAGTGCGTTGAATACTATGAGAGGTTTGATTCCTTATGATTGTTTTGAGATATAGAGATGGTGATATTAGAGTCATGCTTGTGAGTAATTGTGAATTGGAGAAATACTTGTGTTAAAGTTTGTGATTCCCGTAGCATGCACGTATGGTGAACCGTTATGTAACAAAGTTGGAGCATGAGGTATTTTTTATTGCCTTCCTTATGAGTGGCGGTCGGGGACAAGCGATAGTCTTTTCCTACTAGTCTATCCCCCTAGGATCATGCGTGTAGTACTTTGTTTCGATGACTAATTGACTTTTGCAATAAGTATGCGAGTTCTTTATGACTAATTTTTAGTCCATGGATTATACACACTCTCACCCTTCCACCGTTGCTAGCCTCTCTAGTACCGCGCAACCTTCGCCGGTACCATACACCCACCATATACCTTCCTCAAAACAGCCACCATACCTACCTATTATGGAATTTCCATAGCCATCCCGAGATATATTGCCATGCAACTTTCCACCGTTCCGTTTATTATGACATGCTTCATCATTGTCATATTACTTTGCATGATCATGTAGTTAACATCGTATTTGTGGCAAAGCCACCTTTCGTAATTCTTTCATACATGTCACTCTTGAGTCATTGCACATCCCAGTACACCACTAGTGATGTAGGGCGGATCCCTATGGGGCCGATCTTTCACGTTTGGAGTGGATCCTACGGGGGAAACACGAAGAACGCGCGGAAATCACAAGGGAAAACACGGGGAGAAACGAGAGAATCACTCAACCGACAAGTAATTGATTACACAAGGGCTAGATCACCGAACACATGAGGTAGCACAAGATTCAAAATCAACAAAGGAAAGATACAAAGGTAGCCGTTCTTCTCCGAGAGGAGGTCTTGAATCCACGAGGGGATCTTCCCGTAAAGGGGTCTTCAATCCAAGTGGATCTTCTCGGAAGAGGCCGCGGTCTCTCACGAGGAGGAGATCCGATGGATGAGCGAGGCTCTATCTCACAAATGAGCTAAATCAACGCTAGCCCTAAAACGTAGGTGGAGGGGGAGTATATATAGTCTAAGGGGCGAAGGGGTACATGGGCCTCGGCCCGGATGCACTCCACGCAGGCAGGGGAGGCCGGATGTTCGGGCGACGGGCCGCCGGGCTTTCCCGAGACGCCGGATGTCCGGGCGCTGGGCCGGATGTCCGGGCTAGCTTGATCCAACTTCTGGACGTTCTGTGATGGGGCGCCGGATGTCCGGGCTGGCGCTGGATTTCCGGGCTGGCGCAGGGCGCCGGATGTCCGGGGCCTGGCTGGATGTCCGGGCCCTGTAGCACGTCGATGGCTGGGCTGCTGCTGTTGTTGACATCTTCAGGGGCCGGATGTTCGGGCCGGGGCCGGATGTCTGGGTCCTGTAGCCTTTGTCCGGTTCCTCTCGTCATGCTCCTTCATCCTTGTACTTGGGGACTTGTCCATCATTCTGAGCATCTCCGAGAGGGTCTCCTTGGTACCTAGGCATGCGTAGTGTCCTTGCATTAGGTAGCAACCATGTCTCACACGAATGGAAAGGGGAAGCATTTAGGAATGGGTTCACCTTGTGTCCAATGGCGCATAGTCGAGGTCTCATCTTATGTATAATTGGGGCTTGGAGAGTAGTCGGAGTGTACATGAGGATGAACGTGGGATGCTCCGCATCATCTCCCCCCCCCCCTTGGGAAAGATCCGACCTCGGATCATGATCCTCATCACTATGGAAACAGTTGTCGTGGACGGACTTGTAGTTGGACGAAGTTGAAGGCATGGCACAATCCAAGTACTCGAAGGTGTCTCCGGAGTGGTATACATGCAAAAGGAGCAAGCACAAAGTACACTTGGAAATACAATGGTTAGCGCACACAAAGTGTCCATCATGTAAGAATGAGTCCGTGCGGCAAGATAGTGCGTGGCAAGACACATGATGCTTATCAAGATGATATAGAATGATATGCAAAGCATTCATGGGGTAATTAGCATGGTGCACAAAGCGATAAATTCTACCATTGTGCAAAATGATATCATAATGGGATGGTGCATCAAAAGCATGAACATGGCAATGGGTGCTCAATATGTATATGTTATCATGCAATTGATGGTGGACAATATGATCATGATGTATGAATATGCCATCAAGGAAGATCACAACAAATTTGCTAAGGAAGTGAACAAGCTCATATATCATAGATGACATGGTAATACAAGATGCAACAAGGCAATCATAATGTGAGTCAATCCATGCATAGGGTGCAAACTTGCGGTGAGTATGATATGTCCATCGAGCATGACATGTATGAGCATAATCAACAAATATGTATGTGTGAGTGCAATGTGTCAAAGGAGTGTTGATGTACCAATGCTCGATGTCGTGGCATGATTGGAATTCTGAAGGTGCATCCCATAAGTACGAGCGCTCCTCAATGTGAAGGTCCATGTAGCCAATCTCCAATGTCGCTCCTCCGGTCGCGAGATGTATCATGAAGACAACAAGAAGGAAGCAACAATGAAAGAGTGACCCATCCAATATGCAAACTTGAGGATGGCTCAAAGGGAAGGAGTTCACCTTTAGTAGATTCTCGCAAATGTTGGTGTTGCACATCGTGTATGCCTTCGCATGACCAAGTTGTCGCATAACGGATCACCTTGTGAAACCTCCAAAATGAAAGAACATGACAAACACTCGGAAAAACAAATGAGGTTAGCAGAAATGCAAAACTTATCATTCGAGTGGTAAGATACCCAACAAGTGTATGCATCATTATCATCATAAGAAAGGACAAGGGAGCATTTAATAGTATGGGGGCATATGATGCGAGAACAACCAAATGCAAAAGGCTCAAGTAAACAAGCATGCATCACAAGTAAGGTGTCAAAATCTCCAAGATCAATAAGCATAGTATGGTTGCACTCAATACAAGGTGATGTGAGAGATGCAACTAATGGAGACAAGAGACAATGATCATGACGAATCATGTGAGAGGCATGAGCATATATGGCATCAACCCAAGAAAGCGAGTAAGAGTGGAACATGGGTGATGCAAACCAAGCAAGTAGTCATAGCAATCAAGTTAAGCAAGCTAGTAGTGCGAAGATGCAACATACTAGAGGGAATAATGGCAAGCATGTCATGTGTGCAAATAGTGGGCATGAATAATGCACATGACATATCACAAGCATGAAAGCAATGTATGAGTAGAATGGCATGAATGTATTGGCGAGAGGCCATATGTAAATAGCAATGGGGCATCATGACTCTCCCAACACAACAAGCGTCAATAGCATGGGGCACATGATAAACATGGCAATAGCAAGAGGGATCTCCACCAAGCACGCAAATACACATAGAAGTAGCATAATGGCCAATCATGGGTATATGCAAGCAATGGTCACAATTGCATGGCAAAGGCATAGGAGCAAGCATAACATGCAAAGTGAACACGATAGTATGGGCATAAGGTGACAAGTGGTAAATAGCCCATAGCCGTGTGAGAGCCAAGTAGAAGAGATGCGCGTAGTCCTTGCGTGAAGGGAACGGTGGTAAGGATAGTCCACGGGATCCCAAGTCATCATTGCTCTCAAGAGCTCGTTTCGTCAACTCTTGGGATTGAGAGGTTGACGAGTATACGTGAGTACCTACACAAAACAAGGACAAAGGAAAATTTGTGTGTGCGTGGTATATGTACACATCATCCATCATGATGCGCACGTGCATGTGTCGGTTAGCACAAAATAGCCAATGCTCAAATAAATGAGATGCGTGATATAGAAACATGTCATCCATCATGAGAGGTTTGTTGTTATGTATGGCATAATGGAGACTCAAAGGTTGTAATGCATCATGAGAAATATCTAGATCATTGTTATTCATGGAATGCATAAGGTGCACGCAATCATGGGAATCATGCAAAGTATGGAATGCATCAAGATCTCCTAATATGTATGAGGAAACTATGGGGGTTTCCTCATGAGCAAGAGTAGAAACATCACATGGAGAATATTGACAACATCCAAAACAAAGCATATTTGGTTCAATGTGATCATGGCATGGCATAGTAGATGAATTGCGTAAATCATGTAAAGGAAGCATGGCAATATCATCACAAGAGAAGCAAAAGCCAATGACCATCATCTCATCATCTATGCCATAAGTGCAAATGGGGTTGATTTTTATGGGGCATGCATAGTTACTATGTTGAGATTGTAATGATGCAATATGGTAGATCTCACTCATAGCATATGACAAGTTCAATGGGTTGTCAAACATGATGTGACCAAAAGAATTTTCACATGATATCCTATGGAGCATAGCATCACAACTAGGCAACTCAACATGCTCATCATCATATTCATCATAAATAGGTAAGTCAACGCATGAAGAAGTCTCACTAGCATGAAGCATGGGAATAGGTGGGTCAACATCATGTGAGCAATCAATGTCAAGAGAGTCCACTAGTGGGACAAGAGAAGTACCATCACCTATGTTACCTTTGGAGCGTCGCTCATGTGTTGTAGGTGAGGTGTTGAAGATCATCTCGTTGTCATCTTCATCTTGATGAACCATGTGGGCGGTGCATCATCGTTCACCATGGCCATCGGTTTGTTCATTGGAGGGATGGACTCATCGAGGGTAGGTATGTCGTCATGTAGGAGACCTAGCACCAAAGAAGAAAATACACTAGGAATAGAGGTTAAGTCGTTAGAAATCATAGTGGCCTCACGTGCCCTCTCAACTACCTCACACTCTAAGTGTTGTGGCTCACTCACTCCCTCAAAGATTCTCTCACTCAGATGGTTGGTGGAGTCACTCAAATGGCGCTCAACCTCACATAGGATGTCTGGCATGCTCTCATGTGTGGGTCCAGTGGTGTTCACACTCATCCTCTCATAGGAAATGCTCTCAATGTCACGTATGGTGGAGTCACTCATGTCACTCATGTGGTGGTGGCTCTCCTCACATGGCACTTGGGGCATCTCGACATATGTGGGTGTCGGAGAGATGTAGGTGCAAATGTCTCCATGCTCAACTCCTATCGCCATGGTCGAAGGGGATGGCCCTTGCTCGACCTTGTTGTCGTCGTCTTGTTGTTGGAGGCCCATATGATGTGGAACCTTGTAGCTCGTCTCCATGACCGAAGGGAGTTTCCCATGCTCGGCCATCTTCCTTGAGGGGCTTCCGAAGATGGAAGTGTCGCCCTCGCTCGTAGGTGGTCGCGTTGGACTTGAAGAAGTTGTTGTAGGCGTACTCGTGGGAAGTAGGCAAAGATGCCGTACGTCCAAAGGCGAAGATGCCTTGAGAACACTTGGCGAAGATGCCGAAGTGGTTGATGTAGCCGTAGCACCGTCTTGGTGGTGGTCGTCTCGCGGTCTTCTTTTGTGCTCTTGAAGCTTGGACTTGGCATGAAGTAGGTCTTGTTGGGACTTGTGCACTTGCGCTTGTGGAGCATCTTCATGATGATGATGTCTTTGTCGTGCTTGAGCTCGTAGTCGATGTAGTTCGTTGTCGTCGTGCACATGATGCTTGGAGGTGACTTGCCCTTCATGGCAATGTTGATCACGAACGTGATGGTGGTCGCCATGTAGATGTGGACGAGGACGATTTGCACTTGCATCACTTTCGCGCTCCAAAGACTTGTGTCTTGAATGTCGCTGCCTTGAAGATGACGAAGGGGAAGAAGACTTGATCAAGGCTCTAATCTCCTCCATCCTTGCATCTTGCTCCTCTTTATGTGCGGAAAGCTTCTTGTCGATGTAGTCCCTTTTCCTTGCTTCGGAGTGATGAATGTTGATGGAGATGTTCTCGATGCGCTCTCGCAATCTTGATTGTGTGCCTTGTATTTGTCGTTGTTGATCGAACATGGACGCTTTGTTGATGTAGTTGTTCACGCCGTCGTTGTTGTCGTAGACCGGAGATGAAATGCCTTGCCTATCCATCACAAGACTCGAGCAAATATGAGTGGGAGAAAGATAAGAACTTATACCAATGTACCTTGACCGATGTTGACAATGAATCAAGTTCACTCAAATGCGGACAATGAAATAGCACTATTGGTACCAATCCTTGTCGGTTCTCACACCTACACAAGTAAAGCTTATGGAGGAGCTCGGTGAGGATAGTGGCACAAAAATTTAATGCAAAATGTTAGCAAGAGTCAATAATGTTGAAAGAGATTCACAAATTCGCAAGTGAAACAAATGGACCAATAGCAAGGAATGGCACACGGAAACACACACACGGATAGAGAAATGGGGTCGTGCAACCAAGGAATGAGCACAAAATGTGGAATCCACGGAAAACGCTCGTGTTGCACAACTCAAGAGAGACGCTAGCACGATTGCTCTATAGGCGGATACGACACTTGTGCACAACCTATAAGATGCAAAATGGATAAACTTCTATCCCAAGTATGCTATGTATGTATGGTTCCTGGTGTTTCTCTCAAGATGATCCAAGATGATCGGATATGACAATCTTATATGCAATGTGGTATGATGCTATGGCACTTGCTTACAAACTTCTTTGCTCTTTCTCTTTTGCTTAAAAGCTTTATTCTGTTTTTATGGCCACTTTCGCACAATGCACAAACCAAGATAGCAATTGTGTATATGCGGGAATAAACTTTGTGACATAAAAGATGATACCAAGATATGCACCACTATGGTATGGTATGTAAGCTATGGAGTATGATCACTAATGTGCACAAGTCACGTTGCCGTCAATACTCAAATGGCTAGTCTCGATAAGCAAGTAACGCAAAATAGGCTAGTGGTTAACAATGCAATGGTAAGGGGAATATACAATGGAGGGATACCACGATACGAAGATGATATGGAGGTTACCGTCCTTGGAGATGATGAGTGGCGGTGTTCTTGATGTAGAAACCAAGATGATGGAGTCTCGTCCCTAAGTAGCCGAAACACCTTAGGAAACAAAAAAACCGCAAACTCAAAATCTCAAACGTCAAATGTCAAAATGGTGGTAGCGGAAAGCGGTGGTGATTTGCACTTGGCAATGCGGAGGTGGGATGACGGGATATACGCGTGTCAAAGTTGAAGTTGCCGTCCCTAAGTAGCCAAAATACCTTAGGAGACACAACTCATAACACAAACAAAATGGGTTAAGTTGCGGTTGCGGAAGTGTATGGTGGGCAAGCCTATGCGGAAGTGGAATGGTGGCTATATACGTGTCGGAGTTGAAGTTGTCGTCCCTAAGTAGCCGAAACACCTTAGGAGACACAAGTCACAACTCAAACAACCACTAATGCTATATGGAACAAAACGGGTTAGGTTGCGGAAGTCGGTGGTGGCTATGCGGATGATATGGTGGAGGGCCTAGGCAAACTTGCCAAATTTTCAAAATTTTGATGGAGCCAAATAGTGATGGTGGTATTTTTGTGGGAAGGTGGATGTCAATATCTTCAAAGCGAGCTAAAGAACGTCAAAAACGGACTCTGGATGAATTAGTTATGACCGAAACGGTGAAACGGGAAAAGCTGAAATGACAGGGGCCGGACATCCGGGGCTCGGGCCGGATTTCCGGGACTTGATGTCCAGAAACTTGTGCAAAAATGCACTCCAGGAGCCGGATGTCCGGCCTAATGGGCGGATGTCCGGGCTGGCCGGATGTCCGGTGGTCGGGCCGGATGTCCGGGCTCCAAATCCGAGGATGAACTCGAGGAACTTGATTTAGGGGCGGAAATTGATGATTTCGGGGGCAAAATTGAAGAGATTTCGTGGATGGAAGGTGGGGAAACTTGGGGAAATGCTAGATCCACTCGAAACCAAGCAAATCCATGGATCAAAATCAACAAAACATCATCAAACCAACAAATCACAAAAACAAAAATTGGGGCTATTTTTGGTTGGGATTTTCGGATTTAGGACGAAATCAACAAAATCAAGCTAGAAAACACGGGGTAGGGGCTCCAAAAACGTGATCAACGTGGCTCATGATACCATGATGATGTAGGGCGGATCCCTATGGGGCCGATCTTTCATGTTTGGAGTGGATCCTACGGGGGAAACACGAAGAACGCGCGGAAATCACAAGGGAAAACACGGGGTGAAACGAGAGAACCACTCAACCGACAAGTAATTGATTACACAAGGGCTAGATCACCGAACACATGAGATAGCACAAGATTCAAAATCAACAAAGGAAAGATACAAAGGTAGTCGTTCTTCTCCGAGAGGAGGTCTTGAATCCACGAGGGAATTTTCCTGTAAAGGGGTCTTGAATCCAAGTGGATCTTCTCGGAAGAGGCCGCGGTCTCTCACGAGGAGGAGATCCGATGGATGAGCGAGGCTCAATCTCACAAATGAGCTAAATCAACGCTAACCCTAAAACATAGGTGGAGGGGGAGTATATATAGTCTAAGGGGCGAAGGGGTACATGGGCCTCGGCCCGGATGCACTGCACGCAGGCAGGGGAGGCCGGATGTCCGTGCCACGGGCCGGATGTCCGGGCTTTCCCGAGATGCCGGATGTCCAGGCGCTGGGCTTGATGTTTGGGCTGGCTTCATCCAGCTTCTGGACGTTCTGTGATGGGGCGCCGGATGTCTGGGATGGCGCCGGATTTTCGGGCTGTCGCGGGGCGCCGGATGTCCGGGGCCTGGCCGGATGTCCGGGCCCTGTAGCACTTCGATGGCTGGGCTGCTGCTGTTGTTGACATCTTCAGGGGCCGGATGTCCGGGACGGGGCCGGATGTCCGGGTCCTGTAGCCTTTCTCCGGTTCCTCTCGTCGTGCTCCTTCATCCTTGTACTTGGGGACTTGTCCATCATTCCGAGCATCTCCGAGAGGGTCTCCTTGGTACCTAGGCATGTGTAGTGTCCTTGCATTAGGTAGCAACCATGTCTCACATGAATGGAAAGGGGAAGCATTTAGGAACAGGTTCACCTTGTGTCCAATGGCGCATAGTCTAGGTCTCATCTTATGTATCCTTGGGGCTTGGAGAGTAGTCGGAGTGTACATGGGGATGAACGTGGGATGCTCCGCATCAACCAGAGGCATTCATATAGATTCACATTTTGTTCTAAGCATCATGTTGTAATTTTTGAGTTGTAAGTAAATAAGAGTGTGATGATTTTCATTATTAGAGCATTGTCCCATGTGAGGAAAAAAATAAAAGGGAGGCCAAAGGCCAAACAAAAAAATGAGAGAAAAAGAGAGAAGGGGCAACGTTACTATCCTTTTTGTCACACTTGTGCTTCAAAGTAGCACCATGATCTTCATGATAGAGGGTCTCATATGTTGTGAGTTTCATATGCTAGTGGGAATTTTTCATTATAGAACTTGGATTGTATATTCCAACGATGGGCTTCCTCAAATTGCCCTAGGTCTTCATGAGCAAGCAAGTTGGATGCACTCTCACTTAGTTTTCTTTTGAGCTTTCATAAACTTATAGCTCTAGTGCATCCGTTGCATGGCAATCCCTACTCACTCACATTGATATCTATTGATGGGCATCTTCATAGCCCATTAATACGCCTAGTTGATGTGAGACTATCTCCTTCTTTTTTGTCTTCTCCACAACTACCATATTCTATTCCAACTATAGTGTTATGTCCATGGCTCACGCTCATGTATTGCGTGAAAGTTGAAAAGGTTTCAGAACACCAAAAGTATGAAACAATTGCTTGGCTTGTCATCCGGGTTGTGCATGATTTAAATATTTTGTGTGATGAAGATGGAACAAAGCCAGACTATATGATTTTGTAGCGATAAGCTTTCTTTGGCCATGTTATTTTGAGAAGACATAGTTGCCTTGTTAGTATGCTTAAAGTATTATTGTTTTTATGTCAATATTAAACTTTTGTTGTGAATCTTATGGATCTGAACATTCATGCCACAATAAATAAATATTACATGGATAAATATGTTAGGTAGCATTCCACATAAAAAATTCTGTTTTTATCATTTACCAACTCGAGGACGAGCAGGAATTAAGCTTGGGGATGCTTGATACGTCTCCAACGTATCTATAATTTTTTATTGTTCCATGGTATTATATTATCTATTTTGGATGTTTTATATGCATTAATATGCTATTTTATATTATTTTGGGACTAACTTATTAACCTAGAGCCCAGTGCAAGTTTCTGTTTTTCCTAGTTTTTGAGCTTTGCAGGAAAGGAATACCAAACTAAGTCCAAACAGAATTAAACCTTTGCGATGATTTTTCTTGGACCAGAAGACACCCAAGAGACTTGGAGTGCAAGTCAAAAGAGCCACGAGGCGGCCACAAGGGTGGAGGGTGCACCGAGGGGGTAGGGCGCGCCCCCTACCTTGTGGGCCCCTGGGTGACCCCCTGACCTAGATTTTCCTCCTATATATTCACATATATTCCCAAACCACCAGAAGCATCCACTAAAACACTTTTCCACCGCCGCAACCTTCTGTTCCCGTGAAATCCCATCTTGGGGCCTTTTCTGACATCCCGCCGGAGGGGATTCGATCACGGAGGGCTTCTACATCAACTCTATTGCCCTTCCGGAGAAGCGTGAGTAGTTTACCTCAGACCTACGGGTCCATAGCTAGTAGCTAGCTAGCTTCTTCTCTCTCTTTGATTCTCAATACCATGTTCTCCTCGATGTTCTTGGAGACCTATCCGACGTAATCTTCTTTTGCGGTGTGTTTGTCGAGATCTGATGAATTGTAGATTTATGATCAGCTTATCTATGAATATTATTAGAATCTTTTCTGAATTCTTTTATGCATGATTTGATATCTTTGTAATTCTTTCGAATTATCGGTTTAGTTTGGCCAACTAAATTGGTTTTTCTTGCAATGGAGAAGTGCTTAGCTTTGGGTTGAATCTTGCGGTGTCCTCTCTCGGTGACAGAAGGGGCGGTGAGGCACGTATTGTATTGTTGCCATCGAGAATAAAAATATGGGGTTTACATCATATTGCTTGAGTTTATTCCTCTACATCATGTCATCTTACTTAATGCATTACTCTATTCTTCACGAACTTAATACTCTAGATGCAGGCAGGAGTCGGTCGATGTGTGGAGTAATAGTAGTAGATGCAGGCATGAGTCGGTCTACTTGACACAGACGTAATGCCTATATTTCATAATCATTACCTCAGATATCGTCATAACTTTGTGCTTTTCTATCAAATGTTCGACAATAATTTGTTCACCCACCGTATTATTTGCTATCTTGAGAGAAGCCCTTGGTGAAACCTATGGTCCCCGGGTCTATTTTCCATCATATAAGTTTCCGATCTACTATTTCGCAATCTTTTACTTTCCGATCTATAAACCAAAAATATATTTACTTTATCTTTTGTTTAGTTTTATCTATCTCTATCAGATCTCACTTTTGCAAGTGACCGTGAAGGGATTGACAACCCCTTTATCTCTTTGGGTACAAGTGTTAGATTGTTTGTGCAGGTATTGGTGATTTGTGCGTTGTCTCCTACTGGATTGATACCTTGGTTCTCTAACTGAGGGAAATATTTATCTCTACTTTGCTGCATCACCCTTTCCTATTCAAGGGAAAAAACAATGGAAGCTCAAGAAGTAGCATGACGATACGTGTTTGTCATAGTAGGTCACGTTTTTTGTCATGCATGTACATCCATGATGATTTTATGACAGAATCAAGATAGTCATACCTCTGTTGTCGTAGAAGTGTTCCATGATAATATCAAAATTATCATCATGGAAGTGTTCACTTCCATGACGATAAATGGCACATCATGGAAGTGCTTTCGTCAAGGGTAACCGACACGTGGCATCCACCGTAACGGGTCACCGTTAAGCTATCAGGTTCCGGTTTGGATCTGGTAAGTCATTAACAACCGGGGCCAATGGGAATTTTCCAGCTGTAAAATTCTCATTGGCTCTAGCAACCACATGTGAAAGGATCGATATAGTTGACTAGAGGGGGGTGAATAGGCAACTAACAATTTTTAGCCTTTCTTTACCAAATTAAACTTTGCATCAAAGTAGGTTGTCTAGATATGCGACTAGGTGAGCAACATATATGATGCAACAACAATAAGCACACAAGCAAGCAAGGGATATAACACAATATAACTTGCACAAGTAAATGTAAGGGATAACCAAGAGTGGAACCGATGGAGACGAGGATGTGTTACCGAAGTTCCTTCCCTTTGAGGGGAAGTATGTCTCCGTTGGAGCGGTGTGGAAGCATAATGCTCCCCAAGAAGCCACTAGGGCCACCGTATTCTCCTCGTGCCCTCACACAATGCGAGATGTCGTGATTCCACTATTGGTGCCCTTGGAGGCGGCGATCGAACCTTTACAAACAAGGTTGGGGCAATCTTCACAACTTAATTGGAGGCTCCCAACGACACCACGAAGCTTCACCGCAATGGATTATGGATCCGAGGTGACCTCAACCGTCTAGGGTGCTCAAACACCCAAGAGTAACAAGATCCGCAAGGGATTAGTGGGGGGAATCAAATTTCTCTTGGTGGAAGTGTAGATCGAGGCCTTCTCAACCAATCCCTAGAGAATCAACAAGTTTGATTGGCTAGGGAGAGAGATCGGCGAAAATGGAGCTTAGAGCATCAATGGAGCTTGGAGGTGGAAGAGGTGGTCTACTCGAAGAAGAAGCCTCCCCTTATATAGTGGAAGAACAAATCCAACCGTTATCCACCAACTCAGCCTGCGACACGTGGTACTACCGCACCATACAAGTGGTACTACCTCACGGGCATGTGGTACTACCGCGGCGGACCGCAGTACTACCGCTAGCATGGCAGGGGCCAGGACTAGACCTGCTGTGCTAAGACAGGGAGTGGAAGAACCACTGGCGCGGTACTGTCGCGCCCCCTTGCGGTACTACCGCAAGGCAGTGATAGTCAAGCCAGAGAAGGCACAGACATAAAAATCACATATTTGACTACTTCTGCTAAGTTTAGGTCTATGCAAAAATTCGACACAGTACTATCGCAAGCCCGGCGCGATACTACCATGTAGGGCGCGGATGTAAAAAATTGCATCCACCCCTACTTCCGTTCATGCTGTTGTGCCTAGCCAGAGCTCACGGTACTACCACGCCGAAGGTGCGGTACTACCGCGTTGGGCACGGATGTAAAATATTACATTCGCCCCTACTACCGCTCGGGCAGCAGCGCCTATCCTAAAGCCATGGTACAATCGCTCCCATAGAGCGGTACTACCGTGAGCACTCACGGTACTACCATGCTGGATGCCGGTACTACCGCAAGGGCATGCAGTAGTACCGCTCTGGGGAGCAGTACTACCGCCTGCCTCAGTACAGCAACATTAGGAGTCCTTCATTTTACCTAGACATGGAAATACGGAGGATGCTCCAAAGAGCCAAAGGAAAGGTGGTGCAAAAGGAACATACGTGTACATGAGATTCCACCCAAACCTTTCCAACACGGACCCCCTCTTAATAGTACGGTTTTCCGACGACTCGAATCCACCGAAAAGAAACGTAGAGAAACGCCGTCTTCAATAGTCTTCGAGGGATACCAAATCATCTTGTGTTTAGACATGATATATCTGAAATGCTCAATGCACACGATTATTCCGCAAAAGCATTATCATCAATCATCAAAACTACTAAGGGATAAATATTCCCTTACAATCTCCCCCTTTTTGGTGGATTGATCACAATACGGGATTTGCACATAGGGATAAAAAAAGAAGCAACGGCAAACCCAACATCTATAAAATATAGACGGGCTCCCCCTAGATGTGTGCACTCTACAGAAGTGCTTTGGACTGCACGACACACATACTAGGATCAGCACTCCCCCTATATTTTATAGACAAGGCATCTCTTGCAACAATATAACTAACACTAAGCAAGTAGGCAAGATGATGAATATGAGCATAAAGAGAAGGGCACAAGATAACATAGGCTCACTGTCGGTGTCAAAACCGGCGGATCTCGGGTAGGGGGTCCCGAACTATGCGTCTAGGCGGATGGTAACAGGAGACAAGGGACACGATGCTTTTACCCAGGTTCGGGCCCTCTCGATGGAGGTAAAACCCTACTCCTGCTTGATTAATATTGATGATATGGGTAGTACAAGAGTAGATCTACCACAAGATCAGAGAGGCTAAACCCTAGAAGCTAGCCTATGGTATGATTGTTGTTCGTCCTACAGACTAAAACCCTCCGGTTTATATAGGCACCGAAGAGGCTTAGGGTTACACAGAGTCGGTTACAATGGTAGGAGATCTACATATCCGTATCGCCAAGCTTGCCTTCCACGCCAAGGAAAGTCCCATCCGGACACAGGACGAAGTCTTCAATCTTGTATCTTCATAGTCCAGGAGTCCGGCCAAAGGTGATAGTTCGGCTATCCGGACACCCCCTAATCAAGGACTCCCTTAGTAGCCCCTGAACCAGGCTACAATGACGATGAGTCTGGCGTGCATATTGTCTTCGGCATTGCAAGGCGGGTTCCTCCTCCGAGTACTTCATAGAAGATTTTGAACACAAGGATAGTGTCCGGCTCTGCAAAGTAAGTTCCACATGCCACCGTAGAGAGAATAATATTTATGCAAATTCAATTTGCTGACGTATTCCGTGGCATGACATCACACCATGGCCAAGCCTTTATTCGAATCGTTTTACTATCCCACCTCAGCGCATTTAGCGAGGCGGTTTCCTTGGCACGTCTTGTCAAAGCAGAGATCGTGTCCCCTTATTCCGGGATTCTCATTAATACGGGCGCGGGTAACCCAGTCATCCCCGTTGGCACGTCTCCTCTATCGAAGGCGAGTCTCGAACGGTCACGGGGAAGGCTCTTGGTATTCAACCTCTTTATAAAGAGACCAAGGCTCCACTCCTTTCTTTCAATCTCAATCGAATCCGCCCCTCGCCTCGAGTTCCAACACCCAAAGCTCCAGATTCAGGCGCTTCGAACCTTTGATGATGTCCGGCTCTGACCTGCAAGAAGTGTTTTATATCACAGCTCCCAGGGGCACCAAATGGGTGGCGCCACCTGCCTTTCGCTCAGGTCCTCCACCGCGGCTGGCGTCATGGGTCAATAAAGGACATGACTGGGGGCCGTCCAAGGACGTGCCTTTGTTGCAGGGCCGCATTCAAGACCTCCTAGAGAGAGAGATCACTCTGGTCGTAGTAGCGCAGGTCATGCTGATTCGTCGCACCCTGCCCTGCAAACGTCGCCCCCTCTGCCTGTGGGAATTTAACCCAGAGGGACCACGAGCTCTCCAACATTTTATGGGCGCGACACCCGTGGAGATGTACAAGCTTTTCTTCAGATCACAAGCGATGTGTCTGGACATGACCGAGGATGTAGGTCTGAGCTGCAATCGCCCGGATACTCAAGTAAGTCGCCCTGTACCCGGACATGCTATCCCATATTTATCACGAACTTGCCCTTTAAAAGAGTTGTTCCTTGAACAGTAGTGGATAGCGAAAGCAAAGTTAATCTGGTGTCCGGCCCCCCTCCCTGAGACCACGCCGGATCCCATGTTAACCAGGATGCTGGAGGTTGCGCCTTCGGAAGAAGGTGAAGGGGGGAACAAGGAAGCTACCGCCTCCGTGAAGGAGGCTGTCAGGAAAGTAGGGATCGAGAATCCCTCCATCCGAGGGAAGAAGAGGACCGCCTCTGAAGACCCGGAGACCATGATCTCAAAGCGGGGGAAGAAATCTTCGTCAGAGGGTCCTGCGCCGAGGGATGGCTCGGCCGCATTGTGCCCCCAAGGGGATCAGCCCTCCACCGAGCCGTAAGTAAAAAGGGGAGTTTTTTTAAAATAAAGGATATCCCTGCCTATTTCTGATGAAGATAACCAAAATTTTACCTTGTAGTTTGGATCTCAGCCCTTCTCAGCAGAGCTCATCTTCGGGGGATCTTCGTCCGGAGATGATGGAGAGTGAGACGCCTCCCCCTGCCGTACCGTCTTGCGAGGCAGGCGACCCTGAGGTGTCGTCGCGGAGGGTTTCTCCGAGTCCGGCGGGGCCGGAAGGCAGCCGTATGTCCCCTCAAAGCCCTCCGCGTCCGGCCTTCGAAAAAGGCCATCGGACGAGTCTGGCACCACCTGGTGTACGGTCGGAGGAGCTAAAGGATCTGCTCGGGCGAGCGTCTATCTCAGAAGATCACCGTGCGTTAATGGGTACGGTGATTGAAAGGATTTCATCCGCTGAGAGCGGATTGCACGAAGCCGTCAGAAGTTTACTGACAGGTTTTGAGGTACGCAAAATGATGTACCTTCTGACAGTTCCGCATATAAAATGCGCCCTGTGTAGATAGTAGCCCCTGAGGCTCGGTGTGTTGTCAAAAATGACAGCACACCGAGGATCATAATCCTCGGTATAATGTGTCGCCCTTCCTATGTAGGTGGCGAAGGGTCCGGTGGCTAGCCGAACTGATGAATTTGCCGAACTAAAGCGGCAACTTTACGTGGCGGATTCCGACATCGCGCTTGTCAATAAACGACTTGACGAGCCACAAGCTATGCAGTTTGTCCGCGGACACCTGGTAAGGGAGCTTGATGCCCGTGCCTTACAACATGTATGCTTGATGCAGATGGTGCCGCTGCCATGGAGAACCTTCGGGCAGAACTCGCCCGAGCCAAGGAGTAGGCCAGAAAGAGCGATGCGGCTGCCTTAAAGGCGGCCGAAGAGCTAAAAGCCGAACAGGCTGCTCACTGCCGAAGCAAGAAGGAAATGGGCGAGATGGCCGTGAAGTTGACGAATGCTGCCGACCGCTGCAAGCTTCTTGAAAAAGAAGATCGAGCGGTGCAAGATGACCTGAAGAAGGCCACTACCGAGGCCAAGGATGCTCGCTCTGCTATGAGAGCTATGAAGGAGGAGCTGCGTCAGGCCGGAGATATCGCGGCTGGAAAGCCCTTTCTCTGCGGAGGAAATTCGTGGATCCTAAATATGCTCAGTTGGACCGTTTGTGGAGTGCAGAGGATGCTTATCTGGATTTGGCGGCAAGTGCCGCGGACGCGGCTGAACACTTCCGAGATCAAAAGGTTCACGAAATGGAAAAGGTTTTTTGGTCGCAGTTCCATAATCCAGAGCGCCCACTTCCATTAACCGATCGCTTGGCCGAATGGGCGGAGCAGAATAGGTTATCCGGACTTGCCATGAAGGATGTCGTGAGTCTTTTGTGGCCGAAAAGGCCCGAGCCGAAGAGTTATTTTGGCTTGGTGCAGCAGTTCCTTGGTGCGGTGCCGCATATCAATGCAATGAGGAGGTCGGCATGCATAGAGGGTGCGCGGATGGCTCTTGCCTGTGTCAAGACATACTGGGCGGAGATGAAGGCCACCGATGTTGCATCCCAAGATTCGGACGGAAGCCGAATACGTGTCGAGCACTATTTTGAGGAAGTTCTGCAGGGCTCTCGTTTAATAGAGACGCAGTGCTCGAAGGATATTATGTTAGAATAACATGTATTATTGTGAAACAATGTATCAATGGAATATAAAAGCTTTTTATACTTGTGCCTTTCAAGAATTAAAATACCTCCTGTGCGACCGCTAATGTATATGTATATATAACCTGAAAGATGGCAGTCTTCGGCTTCAGCCCCCACGCATATAATGCAGGGGTGTTTGCAAAAGGCGCATTTTCACACTTGATCCAACGTCTTGGTCCTATAAAGGAGGTGGTAGCGCAGCAAACTAGGCAACCGGACTATAATTCTTTATCACTTTCACTTAGCCATAGGAGTTTGACAGTGGGGCTACTATATAGCCCCTAGGGGCACCGCGCTCGACCCGAATTCGGGGCGCGTATGTGCCTGACCGGGAAACGGCCCTTCGTCAATGCGGATGAATCCTATAGATTCTGGCGGGTCATAGAGTGGTTGACCAGTCTCACGCTATATCATGACAGTCAGTTTTCGGCTTTCTCTACTGAGGTGCTTGCCTGGCCGAACCGGAGCACAATCACAGTAGTTCTCCTGGTGCCGCCTTAGCCAATAGAGCGGAACATAAGGCAGCAAAACATAGGAGCCGGGCAAACCCAACATTTGACCAAAGACATGATTCGGAGCTGATGCATATAAGGCCTAACTCGAGACGCCGAACACTCCCTAAGGTATTCGGTATTTATGAAAATGGGCCGAACAACGCCCTTGGTAATAAGCCCCTGGTGTCCAGGTACGTGCAAAATTCTGACGTGGCCCATGCCAAAACCCCAGCCTCCTCCTCGGTTATGGCAAGAAACCAGGGGATGTGTATCAACAAGAGATAATAAAAAAGGTTTACGCAAGGTCTTAATCTGAAAAGAATCCGTGTCACGGGTCCCTACTGCACGTCTGCGCCTGTGTCTCCGTTGTGCCATATCCTAGATGGGTGTAGCACGGTGTTCATCTGTAAAAGAGGGGAACTTAGTTGAAAAAGATCGTGCGAAAATGTATGTTATACTAAATAAACAAAGTACAATTCAAAAAATGAATAAAATTGAGCTTTATTGTCTCTTGTTGTACATGCGCGGAGCCCCTTGTACGGGGGTATGCGGCTAGTAAGCCCTTGTATGTTTACGCCGGACTCGTCTAGCCGTGTCCGGGGTCTGAACGACATGTTTAGGTGCTTTGATTCGTGAAGCCGGCTTAGTGTGTGGCTTTCAAGGCAGTCACACCATCTTCCGCGCTCGAGGAACACTCGGTGTTTCCCTTTAAGGAGATGATGCCTCGCGGACCGGGAATTTTAAGTGTAAGGGATGCATAATGCGGTATTGCGTTAAAGCGGGCAAAAGCTTCGCGTCCCAGTAGTGCTTGGTAGCTACTTGTGAACGGGGCGAGGTGGAAGGTTAACTTTTCGCGGCGGAAGTTGTCGGGTGAGCCAAACACAACTTCTAGCAGTAGAGAGCCCGTACAATGGGCATATGGGCCTGGCATTACCCCTTGAAAGGAAGTGTTGCTATGGCGAATTTTGGTTGGGTCTATCCCCATTTTGCGGATTGTGTCCTGACATAGCAGGTTTAGATCACTGCCGCCGTCCATTAGGACTTGTGTAAATTGGAGTCCGTCAATTATCGGATCTAATATCAAGGCAGTCCATCCTGCATTCCGGATACTTCTAGAGTAATCATGATGGTCGAAGGTGATTGGTTTTAACAACCAGTGGCGGGACTCCTCTGGGATAGGCCGTATGGCGCGTACCTCTATGGGCACCGCTCTATTTTTCCCTTTTGTCACGTGAAGTGAGTTTACTGTTTTGACTTCTTGTGGGAAATTCTTTTGTTTTCCGGTGCTCTGCTTGTGGGGTTCGTCATCTTCCTCGCTTGGTGTGTCGAGCCCCTTGTGTTCGGCGTTGAGTTTGCCGGACTGCTCGAACACCCAACAGTCTCTCTGGGTATGATTTGCAGGCTTCCCGGGAGTACTGTGGATTTGGCATATCTTGTCCAAGATTTTGTTTAAGTTAGATAGCTCGTCCCTGTTATACTTAAGGGGCAGTTTTCTTATGATTCTGCCGAGAGCTTTTGAATCCGGCGTTGACTGTCGTGCTCTTCGGGTTGTTTCCCTTGGTCCGGCACTGGTCCTTGCTGTGTCGCAGTTTCCCGTTTCCATCCCTGACTTCGGATGTACTTGGGTCGTTGGTAGTGCATCTTGCCAGCCAGCTATCCTCTCCCGCGCAAAAGCGGGTCATGAGGCTTGTTAATGCGGCCATTGTTCTTGGCTTTTCTTGGCCAAGGTTTCTGGCAAGCCATTTGTCTCGGACGTTGTGTTTGAAAGCTGCTAAGGCTTCAGCGTCCGGACAGTCGACTATTTGGTTCTTTTTAGTAAGGAATCTGTTCCAGAATTTTCGGGCTGACTCTCCGGGTTGTTGAGTTATGTGACTTAAATCCTCTGCATCTGGAGGTCGGACATAGGTCCCTTGAAAATTTGCCCGAAAAGCATCCTCGAGCTCTTCCCAACTTCCAATGGTGTTTTCTGGGAGGCTTTTGAGCCAATGCCGGGCTGGCCCTTTGAGCTTGAGGGGTAAGTATTTTACGGCGTGGAGGTCATCTCCTCTAGCCATGTGTATGTGGAGGATATAATCCTCAATCCAGACTCCAGGGTCTGTTGTTCTGTCGTATGCCTCTATGTTTACGGGCTTGAATCCCGCTGGAAATTCATAATCCAGAACCTCATCGGTGAAACATAGGGGGTGTGTGGCACCCCTATATTTAGGTGTACCGTAATATTCGGATACTTGATGTGTTGCATTGCTTACTAGAGCTTGCTTTCTTGGCCCATAGATAGATCTAACTGGGCCATCTTTTTGATGCGAATTTGTGTGCGGATCGCGTGCCGGCTTGTGTGCGGCGCCGTTTGCCGCTCTATGTTTGCCATGGTGTCGTCTATCCGACCGGGTTGTCTCCTTGTTCTTTGATTGCGGGGCCTCTACGGCCTCCTCATCAAATTCGGGCAGTAGTTTTCGCTTCGGGTAGCTCGCTGTTCAGCGACCATCGCCGTATTTGTCTTAGGTGTTGAGTACTTTGCTCCATCTGATTCTGAGCGCATCTTCCGCTGTTTGGAGCTTCCGCTTCTGCTTTTTCAGGCTACGCGTAGTGGCGACGAGCCTTTTGTGGAGGTTCTTCTGCTCCAGCAACTTGTCCGGCGTGAGATCGTCCGGACTGTTATCTTCGCCAGGGACGGATTGTTTATCCAGGTTGTCCTGTTCGGACGGTTGCTCGATGGCATGTTCATCGTCCACCAGTTCACCCTGCTCTGTGGCTGGGTCTATATGGCTGCTGTCTTTGTCGAGGCGGGATTTTTAGTGGCTCTTACGTCGCCGTTTTGACTGCTTTTCGAGGGAATGATCCCTCATGGCGTCGCTTTGTTCCTCGTCGTCGCTTCCTTTAGGTGTGTCCACCATTTATACATCGTGAGATGAGGTGGCTGTCCAGTGCCTTATAGGTGCTGGTTCATGCTTATCTCCTACATCGTCGTCCATACCGTCGATGTCTTCGGAGTCGAAATCGAGCACATCGTTTAAACTTTCGACAGTGGCTACGAAGTGGGTGGTGGCTGGGCTTTGAATTTCTTCGCCGTCTGCATCCCAACCTTGTTGACCATAATCTGGCCAGGGCTCTCCTGATAAAGAGAGAGACTTTAGTGAATTCATGATGTCGCCAAAGGGCGAGTGCTGAAAGATGTCCGCAGTAGTGAACTCCATGATCGGCGCCCAATCGGATTCAATTGGCAGGGGCGCGGAAGGTTCGTAGTCCGGAGAGGAGTCCAGCACCTTGGAGTCACGAGCTTCGCAAAGGACAGGATTGGTGTTCGGCTCAATCATCATAGAGATCACAGCCCCCGAGGCGGAGTCCAGCCACCCGTCCTCGATCGGCGCAATCGGCTCTGAACAAAAGGTCGGAGCGGGCACTGGTGCGGCCCCCAGGGCACTGTTCGGCGGCAGAGCTAGATCATGCCCATCGTGACAGTGCGGCGCGCTTGGCTATGGCTCGAACCCATCGAAGATCAAGTCTCCGCAGACGTCAGCCGTATAGTTCAAACTTCCAAATCTAACCTGATGGCCAGGGGCGTAGCTTTCAATCTGCTCCAGATGGCCAAGCAAATTGGCCCGCAGTGCAAAGCCGCCGATTACGAAGATCTTTCCGGGGAGAAAAGTCTCACCCTGGACCGCATCGTTGTTGATGATAGGAGGAGCCATCAGGCCTAAAGATGACGACACAGAGGAACTCTAAATGAAAGCACCAATGTCGGTGTCAAAACTGGCGGATCTCGGGTAGGGGGTCCCGAACTGTGCGTCTAGGCGGATGGTAACAGGAGACAAGGGACACGATGTTTTTACCCAGGTTCGGGCCCTCTCGATGGAGGTAAAACCCTACTCCTGCTTGATTAATATTAATGATATGGGTAGTACAAGAGTAGATCTACCACGAGATCAGAGAGGCTAAACCCTAGAAGCTAGCCTATGGTATGATTGTTGTTTGTCCTACGGACTAAAACCCTCCGGTTTATATAGGCACCGAAGAGGGTTAGGGTTACACAGAGTCGGTTACAATGGTAGGAAATCTACATATCCGTATCGCCAAGCTTGCCTTCCATGCCAAGGAAAGTCCCATCCGGACACGGGACGAAGTCTTCAATCTTGTATCTTCATAGTCCAGGAGTCTGGCCAAAGGTGATAGTTCGGCTATCCGGACACCCCCTAATCCAGGACTCCCTCACTCACGAACTACTAAGTAATGAAGACAATAAGATACGCTCGAGTGCATATGTCTTACACCATATGATAGATAACTTGGTCTTGCGAGCACAAACCCAACCAAAGCAAACGAGGTTCAACAGACCAAAAAAAAGCGACAAACACAAGACGCACAAATCCTACATTCTCTCCCCCTTTGGCATCGAGACACCAAAAAGGCAGAGAGGACACCTACGACACAGGTGGTAGCTCAGGCTAAAAATGACTCCTTGTCGGTCTCGGTAGCGGGAATAGACTCCTCCTCGGACTCCGTCCACTTATACCCCTGCTTGGCTATCTAGTCAGACTCCGGAGTGATGATTTCCTTTGAGCCACTGGTCAGATTGTCGCCAAAGGTCCTCAATATCTTCTTATCGCGCTGGAGACTCTTCTTGGAGGCAACATGGGCCCTGTACTGCCCCTGGGTCTGTATACAGAATAGTGCCTTCATCTTCTTCTTGAGCTTCTTAGCCCAAGAGGGCTTAGTAGAGGGAGGAGTGTATCCATCAGAACTGTCCTCATCCGCTTCCTCATCCTCGATCTCATCCTCATCCACATCCATCTTGGCAGCCTCGGCCTCAACACTAGTGGTGGTGTTAGCCCATTGCCTCTTCATACAGAGCTTGATGGGCTCATGATGAATCCAGTTGGGGTCAACAAACTCGTCATCGGGATAGAGCTGCTCCCAAGTCTTGGTGATCAAGAGAAACAGGTAAGGCCCATAGATGGGGACCTTATGGTGAACACCATAAACTGAAGCTCGCACCACATGATATGTGAGACATCAAGTGGTTGCGTCTGAGCATGACACGCCTCCTCACAAAGGAGCATCATATCCACAAGATAGGCATGCACCTTGTCCTTGTCATCGATTTGCGGGAAGAGGGAGTTGCGTAAGATCCTATGCATGATGTCAAGGAAGGAGTTCAGCACGCACACCTTCTTCTTACTAGCAAGCGTATTCTCAACAAGGAGGGACCTGGGGCTTATTCTTGTTGGCTGACTCAGGGTTGGCATGAGGGCGAACACCAACGGGCGTGTCGAGCCCCGCATCAGGAACCTGAAGCAAATCCATGAAGTCCTTACACTTAGCAGTCAACTTTAACCATTGGTCATCCATGTCATGGTCCTTGGCTCATCAGAATGGAAGTGGACCAAAGCAAAGAACTGAGCCACACTCTCCGGGTCAAAGTCTAGGTGAAAGGTAAGCATGTGTTCAATGCCAAATTGCTCCACCAGGTCCAAAGCCTCACCAAAATAGTCACGATGCTTATCCTACCTCATGTGATTCATGTCGATCCAGTGCACGTCCACGTAGATGTTCTGCTTGGCCTTGATCACATCTAGATAGATAAGGTTCTGCTGCTTGGTCCAGAACAGATCATTCCCTTTGAAGTTGGCATGGGGATTCACATAGGGGTTGATCTTCCTTCGAACAATGAACTCAGCCAGTGGTATCTCATCCATGCCCATAGTGGGCTCCTTGAGCTTGGTGGCAGTGTGCTTGGTTCTGTGTTGGGAGGCATTGGAGCCCTCTGGAGCTTCATCTTGGTCGTGGAGGTGCTTCGAGCCCGTGTCATGGCTGGTATTTGAGCGACGAACATTGGAACCAAAGCCACCACCTATGACACACAACACAAAAACGCAAGAAAAGCGAGAAGGATCAATGCAAAGACTAGGGCCAAAGACAAAAGAAACAAGCAAGCACGAGACTTGGAAGGACAAAACAGCAAAATTTGTAAATCTACGGTAGTACCGGACCGGTGCACGGATGTAAAAAATTATATCTACTCAAGCCGCAGTAGTACCGTGCCGGGGAGGCACGGTAGTACCACGCCTAGAGCGGAAGTAATTTTTTACTTCCGCGCCCCGAGTAGTAGTACTGCTCCAAGGGAGCGGTAGTACCACGCGAGGCAGATCATGGGCAAGGATGCGGTAGTACCGCTTCAGGAGGAGCGATAGTACCGCACAGATACGAACGCCACAGAAACGGAGGATCTAAATCTAGGAACAACCGGAAAACTAGATCGGTACTACCGTTGATCAAACTAAACTGTTGTGTCATTCCAAATAGCATGCCTACTGTACTACCATTATCCTACAAATCCCTCTTGCACAGATTTAGACAAAAATCACAAGAACAACACATGCATCTCCCCAAGACCTAGAAGCACAAGAACGGCACAAAAAGAGAAGGACTTGGGGAAATACCGGGGTCCATGGCAAGAGGACGAGGTGGGGAACGATCCCGCTGGACGGAATGCGAGGAGAGCGGCCGGAGACGGAGATCCGGCGAGGTCCGCCGGCACCGTTCTTGGGCAGGAGAGAGAGAGACGGGATGGGGAAAAGAGATGAATGGGTATGGGGGAGCTGGAACTCCACCTGCCCTGCTCTTAACCCCCATCCGCTCGCGACTGTGCAGTAGTACCACGGGTCATCGCGGTAGTACCGCCCAGGCGGAAGTACCGCTCACTGGGCGGTAGTACCGCTCTTCCAGCAGTAGTAAAAAATTACTGCCATGGAAGCGGTAGTACCATGCGCCTAGGATGCAACTGTGCATGCACAGAGCAATCCACTCCTGCGGTAGTACCGTGGCTTTCCACGGTAGTACCATACCCCCAAGAGAGTGCAAGTTTCGCAAAAGAGAGGGAAACATCCTTTGCAATGCAACCTTCAAGACACCGAACACACCAAGAGGCGAGCAAGAGACAACACAAACACGAAACAGAAAGAAGGCAAAAGACAACAAAGACCAAAACACGAAACAAAAACTCTCAGGAAAAGAGGGCGGTGGCCGGAGCCACCTATGTATGAGTCAATTGGTATGGCACCGCGAAGAATTTTCCTTGGGCCCATGACCAAAACTCGTCTTTGAAGCACAAGTACCATCAAAAATGGCTAATGTGAAAGAGTTGATAATGGGGGGAGGGAGATGGTGCTTCAAAGGAGAAGAAGAACCATGCGAAGGGGGGTGATGTCAAAAAGAACAATGCCACCCCTTCCAACAAAGTCGGTGACTTTAACCCCTCTTATGTGTTGTGCCGTGCTAGTGATGGGCATGTTTATGCTAAATTTGTTGGTTCTCCTTGTGAGTACATTGAATGGTCTATTTGGGTTCCTAAGACCCTTGTTACTAACATCAAAGGACCCATTACAAAATGGGTACCTAAAACCAAGCATTGATCTCTTCTAGGTGTTTGCTTCCGGTGGGGGATCATGGTTGCTCGATAGTGGAGCCACAAATCATATGACCGGAAGCAAGGATTTGGTGGTGGACGTGCACAAGATCCCATCTATGCCCACCAATGTCGAGTGGGGTGATGCCTCGTCTTCTAAGGTATCGGGTCTTGGCAAGGTTGTCATTTCTCATGATCTCACGATCGAGAAAGTCATGCTTGTTGAGTCCCTTGCATACAATTTACTTTCTGTTCATCAAGTTGCACTCATGGGTTTTGCCACATTCTTTGACATTGATAGTGTGGCCCTCTTGTGGAGCAAGACTCTTAAAGTAGCCTTTGTTGGGCATGTAGAGAACGGTCTTTATGTGATTTAACTTTTCGGAGCGACCCACTAAGACCGCGACATGCCTAATGGCTAAAGTTGATGTGGGATGGCTTTGGCATCGCTGTTTAGCCCATGTCAATATGAGATATTTGCAAAGTCTTCTCGAGGGGACCATGTCCGTGGACTAACAAATGTTAGTTTTGCCAAAGATCGTGCTTGCAGTGTGTGTATCGAAGGAAAGTTACATGAGAAGGCTCACCCTCCCACGACTATCATCTACTCGAAGCGACCCTTGGAGCTCCTTCACATGGATCTCTTTGGGACTCCATCCTTTGATAGTCTTGGGGGTAGAAAGTATTGCTTGGTGATTGTCGATGATTACTCAAGGTACACTTGGGTATATTTCTTCAAGAGGAAGAGTGAAACTCAACAAACTGTCATTGACTTTGCAAATGAAGCTCAACATCAACACGATGCAAAGATCTTGAAAATAAGAAGTGACAAGGGCACCGAGTTCAAGAACTACACCTTGGATGAGTTTCTTAGTGATGAGGGGATCAAGCATCAATATTCCGCACCATACACCCCTCAACAAAATGGTGCTGCAAAGAGAAAGAATCAGACGTTGATGGATGCGGCAAGGACCATGATGGCGGAGTTCAAGTATCCTTACAACTTTTGGGCCGAAGCCATCAACACCGCATGTCATGCATCCAATCGGCTCCATCTCCGCAAAGGCTTGAACAAGACTCCATATGAAATACTCACCGGTAACAAGCCCAACCTCAAGTACTTCCGGGTGTTCAGTTGTAAGTGTTTCATTCTCAAGAAAGGTGTCCGATTGTCTAAATTTGAGGCTAGAGCTCATGAGGGCTGTCGGATTATGGCTTTCGCAAACCCTTGAGAGGTTCAAACTCTGGGGTGCATGCGGAGATCTCAACCTACCCAGCCTGCCTACTCGCGATCCTCCTAAGCCTGGCGCGACAAGCTCAAAGAGACAAAGAGACACAGCAGTTTATCCTGGTTCGGGCCACCTTGCGGTGTAATACCCTACTCCAGCATTTTGGTGGATTGCCTCAGAGGGCTGAGGATGAACTAGTATAGTGGATGAACAGGCCTCAGGAGGTGAGGTGTTCTTGAGCTCAAGGGAGTTGGTGTGTTGTGAGCTAGTTCGACTTGTCTTGCCTCTATGGTGGTGGCTAGTCGTTTATAGTGGCCTTGGTCCTCTTCCCAAACGTTGGCGGGAAGGGATCCCACAACGGCCGTGTCACATCCCTAGCTTCTGGTGCTGCCTGGTGTGTGCATCATGTTTAAATTCTGAAACTTGAACTGAGGAATTTTGGAAGCCTCAAAAACTCAAATAAAAGAGGGGCAAAAACCCTAGAAATCTCATTCATTGCTCCAAAATGCTCTTTTTAAATGTTTGATAATTTTTGGTAAGGGTTCTGGTCCCAACCAAAATATTGAACATTTTTAAGGAATTATTTTTGGGACTTTGGATTTAATTCATTAGCTATTTGAATTTGAATTATATTCATATAATTAGAATATAATTTCAAATACCCCTGAAATATTTTATAAGCTTTTGGAAAAGTCCATCTAGCAATATAAAATATTCAGAGGAGTTTTTGGCATTGTTTGAATTATTTTAAATTCAAAACAGTGGCAAAACAAATTAAATAAAACAAACAGAAAAAAATAAAAAGAGCAAAGCTTACCTGGCGCTTACCTGCAGCCCCACCTAGCGCCCCATCTGGCCCAGCACCGCAGCTGGCCGGCCCAGCCCACCAGCGCCCTCCCTGTCGTCTTCCTCCTCGGGACAGTAGGACAGGGGCGTGTGCCCGCGGTGCGCACGCACGCGCAACGCCACCTCCTGCCTGCCTGCTGCCACTCCGACGCCGCTACGGATGCCACGCACCCCCTCAGGCCGCTCTCAACTCCCTCCCGTGCTCATCCCCTTCTCCTGCTCACCCTCTCGCTCCGCACCTCGGGCCCGAACGGAGCCGCCGCCACCGACGCCGATTGCCGCAGCCACCGTGCTCCCCTCGCCTCGCCGACGTGCCAAGAAGCCCCGTCTCGTCCCCCTCTTCCTCCTCACCAAGACAGAAGGTGCCGGAAGCCCTGGATGTCGCCAGCTCCGCCGTTCCCCTCCTCGGCCACCGAGGATCGCTGCCGTCGATTCGTCGTCGTCCGGCCTGCCCCGAGACCGCCGAGCATCTCTTCGTGACCGTGGTGAGCCCCTGGTCCTCTTCCCCCTAATCCCGCCTTCGTTTGTTTGCCGTAGCCGCCGCCCCCTTGCTTACCGTAGCCGTCGCCGCGCGGGCTCGTCGCCGGCGAAGCCCCGGTGACCAAATGGCCCCGCGCGTGCGTCCGTTGCACTCGCAACGACCCGTGGAGCAACGCTAGCGTGGCAGCTAGCTCGTTTGCAAGCCGCAGCGCTAACCCCGCACCCACCCGAGCTCCGGCCGCCGCCTCGCTCGGCGCCGTTGCTGATTCCGACCACCTCAGCACCTCCCGCTGCTACCAAACGACGCGCCTCACCACGACGCGTCCGTAGAGATCAACCGCGGCTCAAACCGCTGTCTGTACGCGAAACCCGAGCAACTCCGGCGTGTTGCCGCCCCGGGTTTGGTCGCCGCCGGCTGAACTCCGGTGACGCCGACGTGGCGCACTTACTTAGTCGCTAATGACCCTGCTAACAGCCCTATCTCTCACTGACATATGGGCCCCACGCCCTTAACTAACCACGGTTAACCCCTGTTTAGTTTAAGTTAACCACAGTGGCCCCACGCGTCAGAGTTGACCTAGCTGATGTGGCCGTTGACCGGTCCCACCTGTCAGTGAGCTAAGCAGCCCTGTGACACTGACGTGTGGACCCCACATGTCAGGTTTGACCCTGACCGACCTCTGTTGACTTGCTGACGTCATGCCAACGTCATGCTGACGCAGTAATGTTTTCTGGATTTATTTTTATTCAGGAAATTCCAGAAAATGCCTAAAACTTCAATAAATCATAGAAAATTAACCGTAACTCCAAATTAAATAATTTATATATGAAAAATTATCAGAAAAATTCAAGGAATCCATCTATACCATTTTCATGCATGATAGAACAACTTATAGTTGCTGTTTAGCACAAATCAATTAAATGGCATTTGAATAATCACATATGGAGTTTGAATTTGAATATTATATTCAAACCAACTTCATTTAATCTGTTGCTAGTTGCATTAGCTCAAAGCACATTCATATTGCCATGTCATGAGCATGCATCATATTGTGCATTGCATTGATTGTATTTCTTCCTTGTTGCCGGTATCTGTTCCCTCCCGGTAGACGATGTTCCGACGTTGTGATCGTTGACACTGATGAGGACTCAATGTTATCTTCAGAAGTGCCAGGCAAGCAAAACCCCCTTGTTCATTCTGATAAAATCCCACTCTCTCGCTCCTGCTCTCTTTTACTGCATTAGGACAACAACGACATATTTGATACTTGCTGCGGTAGCTGAACCCTTTATCCTTTGCATGACCTGTCATTGCCACAGTAAGTAGATGAAACCCACTAGCATGAGTAGGAGTTGTTTGAGCCCTGTTGTGCCTACTCATTCATGCTTGTTTGTCATGCCTGCTACTGCTTAGAGTTGAGTCAGGTCTGATTCATCGGGGATGAATCAGAGGCGTGTGAACATGTCCTACTGTGTGTGAGCTAAGTGTGTGAACACGATTTGGTAAAGGTAGCGGTGAGAGGCCATGTAGGAGTACATGGTGGGTTGTCTCATTGCAGCCGTCCTCAGGAACTGAGTTCTGTGTTTGTGATCCATGAACAGCTACTACCACACATTGGGTTCCGGTAACTCGACCCCTCTCGACTTATTAATCAACATGATCTCTGTCCAGGAGTTGCAACTAGTTTCTGGTGTTTGTAGGTAGTGTTAGTAGTCTACCAAGTGGCACCCGGTACAGGTGGGCTTGGGACAGACTAGGCACAGTGGCACGGTGTACCAAGTGGCACCCGGTTGGTGGGCTTGGGAACCCTGCACACATCGTTTGGGGCCGTGAGACACCCCGGCCGGATCTCCTTGCGGATGGAACCCGAATAGGCGATAAACCTGGACTAGAGACTTGTTCGGTTAGTCAGGTCGTGGCCGACTCCCTCGCCCGGCTTCCGCTTGAAGGTTGCCGAGGTACATGACGTGTACAGGGCGGTAAGTGGCGAGAGCGTGTGTGAAGAAGTACACCCCTGCAGGGTTATCATTATCTATTCGAATAGCCGGATTCCTCGGATATGGAAACGTGGACCCCTTGTACAGTTCATAGACAAGTGAAAGTGGATACTCTAAAATACGCAAGATAAGCGTGAGTGCTATGGATGGCGTTCTCGTAGGGAGACGGGAGCGGATCCATAGTGGTGTATTGATATGGTGAATATGTGGACTCGTGTGCGCCACCTCAAAAGAGTTACTTGCAGTCGTAGTTCAGGTTAGCCACAGAGTCAAAGCTGGCTTGCTGCAGTTAAACCCCACCATCCCCTTTGTTGATAATGATGCATATGTAGATAGTTCTGATGTAAGTCTTGCTGGGTACATTTGTACTCACGTTTGCCTATTTTATGTTTTTTCAGAGAGACTTCAGTCTCACTAGTAATTCCGCGTGGTCTTCGACGTTTAGCTTGTTACCTCAGCTACGATCTTGTGCCTCGGCAGGATCTGATAGATAGTCAGGCTTCTCAGCCTTTTTCATTTATAGATGTCTGTACTCAGACATGATAGCTTCCGCTTGTGCTTTGACTTGTATGCTCTGATTGTTGAGTCATGAGACCCATGTTTGTAATATCTCGCTCCTCGGAGCCTATTGAATAAACTACTTGAGTCGTAGAGTCATTTTGTGATGCCATGTTGTATTTGCACATATCGAGCATATTGTGTGTATGTTATTGTAATGCTTGGTATGTGTGGGATCTGACTATCTAGTTGTTTATCCTTAGTATCCTCTCTTACCGGGAAATGTCTCCTAGTGTTTCCACCGAGCCATGGTAGCTTGCTACTGCTCCGGAACACTTAGGCTGGCCGGCATGTGTCCTTCTTCGTTCCTGTGTCTGTCCCTTCGGGGAAATGTCACGCGATGAATACCGGAGTCCTGTTAGCCTGCTACAGCCCGGTTCACCGGAGTCCTGCTAGCCCAGTGCTACAGCCTGGATTCACTCGCTGATGACCGACACGTTCGATGCTGGGTCATGGATGCCTGTCCCTGTAAGTCTGTGCCACTTTGGGTTTACGACTAGCCATGTCAGCCCGGGCTCCTTATCATATGGATGCTAGCGACACTGTCATATACGTGTGCCAAAAGGCGCAAACGGTCCCGGGCTAAGGTAAGGCGACACCCGTGGGAATACCGTGCGTGAGGCCGCAAAGTGATATGAGGTGTTACATGCTAGATCGATGTGGCATTGAGTCGGGGTCCTGACAGCGTTGGTATCAGAGCTTGACTGCCTGTAGGATTACCAAGCCAAACTGGTCGAAGTTGAGTCTAGAAATTCTTTAGTTATATAAGGGAATTGATTGTGGGATGGAACGTAAGGCTCTTTTTACTCCTTATACCTCATGGCCTTCTGATCTGAGTCATCATCTTCTCTTCTACGGGGATTAAGAACTAGGCTATCTCTTCTTTCTATGAGGATCACGTGTTACTAATCAGTGGACTTATAAGATTGTTGGATTTAAGTCTCAGTTCAGTTCCTACTACTTCCGTATGTTAACTGTTGATCTCGAAACCTTGATATTGTGTTTCTGAGTGGTTATGCCACCATTTTTTGTGAATGTCTCAAATCTTTTCTGAGCATTTACAGCCGTTATGCTGTCCGAGTCATTCCAGGTTTCTAAGTAGTCTGATGCATTTGCAAATCCTTTCTTCCCGTTTCAATGTTCCCATGGGCCAGATTAACCACACTAATCAGTGAGTTGAGGTACTCCGTTACCTTGACATATATGTTGGAGATATTATTATGACCCTAGGTGTCTCAGGGGATCATCTAGTGGTCTAGCCATGATTTGTGTCCTAGTGTGAAGATTCTGGCCTTTATTATCGAAAGCATCCTGTGATGCTACTTAGTAGTAGGTATTCTACTCCTTGGGTTTTGAACCCGAGATTCACCCTACTTACTTCATGTTGATAGTAATTGCTAGCTTCCTTAGGTTATTAGTAAACTTTGCGATAGTCCTCGAGGTCCGTGGTGTTTCCTTCTTCCAAATACTATGAACCGCTTATGGCAGATGTTTATTGGATCAAAAGATCACAACTAGAGTACTTTTGAGGAGTTCTCCATTCATAAATCGTCACTCTGACAGTTCTACCTTTCTGCATGGGTTATCCGGAAGAAATATGTTGACCTTGGTTCGATATACTAACCTATGCATCCACAACTCAGAAAATTATATGTTCCTTTGAGTTATTCTCGTTAGTTGTCTTCTGACCCTCGTCTATCAATTGATAGTCAAGAGTATGTGTGCAATCGTTCATCGATGCCTATTATTCTTGTGGTCCGTCAAGCCATTCTATTCAGGATGACCAGGAGAAACAAACTCCAGTACCTCTTCCATATCTAGGATTGGGTCAAAGAAGTTGTGCTCCGCAGATCAAAATGCCAATCCAGCTTTTGCTCTGTTCTACCTTGGAGTATTACCATCTTTATATCGGGATTGTTATAGGAATTGCACACCATCCTATGAACTCTTGGTACAGTGATACTTCTTGCCATCATTGTTCATTCCTCGGTTCCTGTGTTATTGTAACCGGAATGCCAACAAGTGAATCGTGGTGTATGAAATCAATACTGCTAGCAACTCCGTTGCTTGGTAGCTAAAGGATAATAATTTCATTCTTAGCGTGTTGGTTTTTGAATCATCCTTCTAAGACTGATCGTGCTACCTAGTCCTTATTTCCTGGTGCACTCTTTGATTGATGAGTAGGATTTTGTCAAGTCCTCGCTCATTTGATCATGTCGTCTTGCCCTCAAAAGCAAGATTGTTCTCGAGCTTAGTAACATAACGGTGGTTCGTAATTTTTTGAATATCTTCTCGTAAGTATTACCAGGTTGTCACCTGACCGCTATGTTGAGTTTGTGATCAAGTTGGTTTTCCAGTAAACCACTTTTTTTCCAAGAATCGGTGTTAGATATCCCTGGGCTAGTTGGTTAAGCTAGACAACAACTTGGAGAGTTGGAAGATAAAAGCTTGCCTGACTTAGTTCGTTCCAAAGGGATATTCTTGTGTAGTGTGTGTTGAAGAAAGATGATATCTTAATCGATTGGTCCTTGTGATCAGTTGCTGGACCTATTGTCTTATCAATCCTTTGATTTGAGTGTGGGCTATCGTCAAATCAAATCAGTACCAACGATGCTCGTAATGTTGTCTTATTCGTGGTTGATCCCTCGAGCATACACCATTACATCTTTGGTCTGACCAATGCTATCACCGTGTTCACTTAACTATGGAATTCCTTTTAAAAGGAAACCTAGATGAATTGTTGTTGAGCCCATTGACAACAACCTTATCTCCTCCATGATTTTGTTGAACATTAAGCTAGTGTTGGAAACTTCTGAAAGCATTTGTTCATGCTAGCTCATGAAGCATATGTTTGGATGAAGGTAGTGACTTCCTTTAATTCATGTGCATCTGATGCAAGTTGCCGCCGTGGATTCGACAAAGTCAATGTTGCTTTCTTTGGAATCATTCCAAATCAGTCATGCACACGTGCGAAGAATTCTGTGGTTTGAAGACTTGCAACCTTCAATCTATATGTATCCCTAGCACACCAAGCCACTGATTGATTTGTTCAAGGAGAAGGAGTTCCTTCATAAGAGCTAATCCGGAATTATGTAAGGACTTCGATACCCTCGCTGATGGTTCCCCCTCCTGAACTCGGTAGTGTTTTATTATAAGACTACTTTGTGGTCATGCTTGTCTGGGACAATGTGTTCACATGTTTGTAGCAGAACCAGCTCATGTTTTGGAGCTTACTATCGCAGTTCATTTCCCGAGAATCTCGCAACGTCATCTCGTCGATTTGTGTTGCAAACTTTCATTTTTCTTCCTAGACTCGATGAGTCTGGAATATTCTGACACCAACCAGATCTGAATCTCAGGCAGATATGATGGTTTGGAACATTTCCCAAGAACTATAATATCGGTCCCTCGGAAACCGGTAAAGTGGATGTCGTGGTCAGCACCACCCAGCCGAAAGACCTATTATTGTAGTATCTTGATTGAAGAAGTTGGCCACCTCCCCATAAGGATTTCGTAGGATTTACCTCCGTAAATGTTCCTTATGGATTCTATTGTTCCCGAAGTCCGACCTTTTACTTGATGTTCTAGTTATCAAACCATATCTATGAATGGGATACACTAGCACATCAAGGAGAACATTAGAAGCGGAGTGCTAAATGTCTCTCGGTCGATCATCCAGATTTTGTTCCTTGGCTCGCTAAGGTGAAATCTGAGAAAGTGTTATCCTCCATTGCATCTGCATCGTCCATCGCTATTCACCATGGTAGTATTTTGTGTTGTCAGCACCCTTGACGCGGTTGTTGATAAAACCTTGATGGTTGTGGAAATGCTCAAGTTCTTGAGAGCACGCACAAGCGCTACGTGTTATCATCGGCTCTAATTGGGATGCTCTCAGTTTCCTCGGCAATGCTATGATCTTTTCAAACAGTGAATTCGCTCTCTATTGTTGGGTTTTTCCCCAGTTACCAGAATCATTCCCAGCATTTGCATTTTGTTCCCAGCTTGCACCGCCAATGTGCCATTCTACCATGGGTCTCTTCCATTTCCGGTGATAAGCAAATTCATCCATTACGTTGTCTTCAACAAGGTAATCCACATCATCCAAGTCCGAGTATGCCATTCTACCGACCCCCTCCAGACGATCGCTCGAGAATTGTCTTAGGCTGGTTTAAAGAGTTTCAATGATCTATGAATCAAAGGTAATTCTTTTTGCCACTTAAGGGGATATTCCTACGAGTCACCTTCCCTAAGGTGCCTCGTTGTGGTTTCATGGCAACTCAACTCCTCGCTACGTTGACAATCGATTACCACCTTCTTAAGCGTGAAATTGTTGTCTACCTAGTGAACCCTCGTCATCTGTTCCACTCCATCCCTCTAGAGGTGTGCTTCGTCTCTCAGCTCGAGAGATGTTGTTATGTCTCATTCCGTGGGTTAATCCTGAGTTGTTCGACCTTCGAGAGGAACAATTCTTTTAGGGTCTTTCCTTTCCTCTCGTTGTCATGTTAGCTGGAGTTCTCAGAGCAAGACTTCGAGACAATGATGGTGAATGAATCAACGTTCATTCGAAGTGCAACCTGGATCGTGAGGATTATACTAGTTTTGCGTTTCCCCTTCATCCTACCCTACGCTTGAATCTCGAGACGAGATTCTTCTTTAGCGGGAGTGAGTTGTCACATCCCTAGCTTCTGGTGCTGCCTGGTGTGTGCATCATGTTTAAATTCTGAAACTTGAACTGAGGAATTTTGGAAGCCTCAAAAACTCAAATAAAAGAGGGGCAAAAACCCTAGAAATCTCATTCATTGCTCCAAAATGCTCTTTTTAAATGTTTGATAATTTTTGGTAAGGGTTCTGGTCCCAACCAAAATATTGAACATTTTTAAGGAATTATTTTTGGGACTTTGGATTTAATTCATTAGCTATTTGAATTTGAATTATATTCATATAATTAGAATATAATTTCAAATACCCCTGAAATATTTTATAAGCTTTTGGAAAAGTCCATCTAGCAATATAAAATATTCAGAGGAGTTTTTGGCATTGTTTGAATTATTTTAAATTCAAAACAGTGGCAAAACAAATTAAATAAAACAAACAGAAAAAAATAAAAAGAGCAAAGCTTACCTGGCGCTTACCTGCAGCCCCACCTAGCGCCCCATCTGGCCCAGCACCGCAGCTGGCCGGCCCAGCCCACCAGCGCCCTCCCTGTCGTCTTCCTCCTCGGGACAGTAGGACAGGGGCGTGTGCCCGCGGCGCGCACGCACGCGCAACGCCACCTCCTGCCTGCCTGCTGCCACTCCGACGCCGCTACGGATGCCACGCACCCCCTCAGGCCGCTCTCAACTCCCTCCCGTGCTCATCCCCTTCTCCTGCTCACCCTCTCGCTCCGCACCTCGGGCCCGAACGGAGCCGCCGCCACCGACGCCGATTGCCGCAGCCACCGTGCTCCCCTCGCCTCGCCGACGTGCCAAGAAGCCCCGTCTCGTCCCCCTCTTCCTCCTCACCAAGACAGAAGGTGCCGGAAGCCCTGGATGTCGCCAGCTCCGCCGTTCCCCTCCTCGGCCACCGAGGATCGCTGCCGTCGATTCGTCGCCGTCCGGCCTGCCCCGAGACCGCAGAGCATCTCTTCGTGACCGTGGTGAGCCCCTGGTCCTCTTCCCCCTAATCCCGCCTTCGTTTGTTTGCCGTAGCCGCCGCCCCCTTGCTTACCGTAGCCGTCGCCGCGCGGGCTCGTCGCCGGCGAAGCCCCGGTGACCAAATGGCCCCGCGCGTGCGTCCGTTGCACTCGCAACGACCCGTGGAGCAACGCTAGCGTGGCAGCTAGCTCGTTTGCAAGCCACAGCGCTAACCCCGCACCCACCCGAGCTCCGGCCGCCGCCTCGCTCGCTGCCGTTGCTGATTCCGACCACCTCAGCACCTCCCGCTGCTACCAAACGACGCGCCTCACCACGACGCGTCCGTAGAGATCAACCGCGGCTCAAACCGCTGTCTGTACGCGAAACCCGAGCAACTCCGGCGTGTTGCCGCCCCGGGTTTGGTCGCCGCCGGCTGAACTCCGGTGACGCCGACGTGGCGCACTTAGTCGCTAATGACCCTGCTAACAGCCCTATCTCTCACTGACATATGGGCCCCACGCCCTTAACTAACCACGGTTAACCCCTGTTTAGTTTAAGTTAACCACAGTGGCCCCACGCGTCGGAGTTGACCTAGCTGATGTGGCCGTTGACCGGTCCCACCTGTCAGTGAGCTAAGCAGCCCTGTGACACTGACGTGTGGACCCCACACGTCAGGTTTGACCCTGACCGACCTCTGTTGACTTGCTGACGTCATGCCAACGTCATGCTGACGCAGTAATGTTTTCTGGATTTATTTTTATTCAGGAAATTCCAGAAAATGCCTAAAACTTCAATAAATCATAGAAAATTAACCGTAACTCCAAATTAAATAATTTATATATGAAAAATTATCAGAAAAATTCAAGGAATCCATCTATACCATTTTCATGCATGATAGAACAACTTATAGTTGCTGTTTAGCACAAATCAATTAAATGGCATTTGAATAATCACATATGGAGTTTGAATTTGAATATTATATTCAAACCAACTTCATTTAATCTGTTGCTAGTTGCATTAGCTCAAAGCACATTCATATTGCCATGTCATGAGCATGCATCATATTGTGCATTGCATTGATTGTATTTCTTCCTTGTTGCCGGTATCTGTTCCCTCCCGGTAGACGATGTTCCGACGTTGTGATCGTTGACACTGATGAGGACTCAATGTTATCTTCAGAAGTGCCAGGCAAGCAAAACCCCCTTGTTCATTCCGATAAAATCCCACTCTCTCGCTCCTGCTCTCTTTTACTGCATTAGGACAACAACGACATATTTGATACTTGCTGCGGTAGCTGAACCCTTTATCCTTTGCATGACCTGTCATTGCCACAGTAAATAGATGAAACCCACTAGCATGAGTAGGAGTTGTTTGAGCCCTGTTGTGCCTAATCATTCATGCTTGTTTGTCATGCCTGCTACTGCTTAGAGTTGAGTCAGGTCTGATTCATCGGGGATGAATCAGAGGCGTGTGAACATGTCCTACTGTGTGTGAGCTAAGTGTGTGAACACGATTTGGTAAAGGTAGCGGTGAGAGGCCATGTAGGAGTACATGGTGGGTTGTCTCATTGCAGCCGTCCTCAGGAACTGAGTTCTGTGTTTGTGATCCATGAACAGCTACTACCACACATTGGGTTCCGGTAACTCGACCCCTCTCGACTTATTAATCAACATGATCTCTGTCCAGGAGTTGCAACTAGTTTTTGGTGTTTGTAGGTAGTGTTAGTAGTCTACCAAGTGGCACCCGGTACAGGTGGGCTTGGGACAGACTAGGCACAGTGGCACGGTGTACCAAGTGGCACCCGGTTGGTGGGCTTGGGAACCCTGCACACATCGTTTGGGGCCGTGAGCGACACCCCGGCCGGATCTCCTTGCGGATGGAACCCGAATAGGCGATAAACCTGGACTAGAGACTTGTTCGGTTAGTCAGGTCGTGGCCGACTCCCTCGCCCGGCTTCCGCTTGAAGGTTGCCGAGGTACATGACGTGTACAGGGCGGTAAGTGGCGAGAGCGTGTGTGAAGAAGTACACCCCTACAGGGTTATCATTATCTATTCGAATAGCCGGATTCCTCGGATATGGAAACGTGGACCCCTTGTACAGTTCATAGACAAGTGAAAGTGGATACTCTAAAATACGCAATATAAGCGTGAGTGCTATGGATGGCGTTCTCGTAGGGAGACGGGAGCGGATCCATAGTGGTGTATTGATATGGTGAATATGTGGACTCGTGTGCGCCACCTCAAAAGAGCTACTTGCAGTCATAGTTCAGGTTAGCCACAGAGTCAAAGCTGGCTTGCTGCAGTTAAACCCCACCATCCCCTTTGTTGATAATGATGCATATGTAGATAGTTCTGATGTAAGTCTTGCTGGGTACATTTGTACTCACGTTTGCCTATTTTATGTTTTTGCAGAGAGACTTCAGTCTCACTAGTAATTCCGCGTGGTCTTCGACGTTTAGCTTGTTACCTCAGCTACGATCTTGTGCCTCGGCAGGATCTGATAGATAGTCAGGCTTCTCAGCCTTTTTCATTTATAGATGTCTGTACTCAGACATGATAGCTTTCGCTTGTGGTTTGACTTGTATGCTCTGATTGTTGAGTCATGAGACCCATGTTTGTAATATCTCGCTCCTCGGAGCCTATTGAATAAACTACTTGAGTCGTAGAGTCATTTTGTGATGCCATGTTGTATTTGCACAAATCGAGCATATTGTGTGTATGTTATTGTAATGCTTGGTATGTGTGGGATCTGACTATCTAGTTGTTTATCCTTAGTAGCCTCTCTTACCGGGAAATGTCTCCTAGTGTTTGCACCGAGCCATGGTAGCTTGCTACTGCTCCGGAACACTTAGGCTGGCCAGCATGTGTCCTTCTTCGTTCCTGTGTCTGTCCCTTCGGGGAAATGTCACGCGATGAATACCGGATTCCTGTTAGCCTGCTACAGCCCTGTTCACCGGAGTCCTGCTAGCCCAGTGCTACAGCCTGGATTCACTCGCTGATGACCGACACGTTCGATGCTGGGTCATGGATGCCTGTCCCTGTAAGTCTGTGCCACTTTGGGTTTACGACTAGCCATGTCAGCCCGGGCTCCTTATCATATGGATGCTAGCGACACTGTCATATACGTGTGCCAAAAGGCGCAAACGGTCCCGGGCTAAGGTAAGGCGACACCCGTGGGAATACCGTGCGTGAGGCCGCAAAGTGATATGAGGTGTTACATGCTAGATCGATGTGGCATTGAGTCGGGGTCCTGACAGGCCGGATTTGAAAGGGGACAAGTAGTACAGCTTATCCTGACAAAAAGTCTTCGCCTATGAAAAGCCTCTGGTTGTGACGCTGCGGTGGGCTCGTCGATGACCTCCGTCCTGGCGGTCTTGGTCTCGATGCACCAGAATAGAAACCTTTGGTTGATTCCTCGGGACTCCGTGCTTGTGGCTTGCCTCCTTTGCACCGACGAGGAAACCTGCGCTCTGCGCCCGCCTGGCGCCCACCTGGCCTTGGTCATCATGGCTCACGTCAGCTGAGCCTCGTGAGGTAAACCTTGCATAGAACTCTTTGCCCTCGGGAGCCAGCCTGAGGAGGCCGATCCCCTCGGGGTATTGGCGTCGTCCGCCTCACGAGGCTTGGCCCCTCGCGAGGGTCTTGAGTTGTTGATGTTGAAGCTGGGCCGTACCAGGCCATCGATGGAGCCACGTGGTGGGCCGTAGGCAGGCAGGGCTGGATACCCTCATATCCAGGACGCCGACAGTAGCCCCCGGGCCCAAGACGCACTCGGACTTGGCTTCCAGTCAAAGCCAAAGGGCAAGTGCGGAGCACCGCGGGCCCTAACCGCTTGCGGCCTTCATGACGCGTGGCGATTGATGGGACGTGGGTGACTCCGCTTCCCCACACTGCCTCGGCAACTGCTCGACTTGACGGGACGAGACGGCATGCAGAAGGTCATGATGGTGTGAGGTTGTGGAGGCTAACGGTTGGCCTCCCTTGGCTATAGAGGTGAGGGAGGGGCAGAACCCCTCGCCCATCTCTCCTTCGTCTTGCTTCCGCTTGCTTCTTCTCTTCTCTAGCTTGCACCCATGGCGCCGCCGAGGAGGTTTTCAGCGGACGAGAAGGGGAAGGCTTCCAAGGAGGGGCCTGCCGCTCCATGTCCCAAGAGAGGTCGCGGTCGCGCCCGCAAGCATCCCACGGTTCCCACGGCGGCTCCTAGGGGGCGCAGGTGCGTAACCCCTAGAGCCGACACTCCTCTTGGTGCCCGCGATGGCACCTCTTCTCGCGGCAGGGGCCACCGGCTTCGGGGCAGCCCCCATGATGAAGGGAGGCGCACCGTGATCGTGCGCCCGCCTCGGCCATGCTTCTCTTTGCTGGACGTGCTCCCTGAATTCGTGGTGTGGTCGGAGAACCCGGCCGGCACCTCGCTCCGGCTTCCGCATTTCTTCTCCGGCGAACTTCCTTCCTCGGGGCTTGATGGTCTCTGGCTGCAGGCCGACGGTTGCTGTAGCAGAGCTTCGTGGGTTGGTGCCGAGGTCGCCGCCTCCGACAGTGTGGTCCTGACCATGGCTGGAAGACTTTCGCCCGCGTGCATGGCCTGGGCAGAAGGTGTACCCTCCACTTCAAGTACGATGGCCTGGCGACCCTCTATGTGAGGGAGTTTAGGGAGGACGGCCGCCGCGTGGGGTGTTGCCCGGAGGATGGCAGCTACAACGATGGTGGCGAAGGCAAGCTTGGTCTTGGCGACGCGCGCTCCTCTTCCCGCGGCAGCAGCTCTTCCTCGGATGAGAGCTCGAGCAGTGGCGGCTATGACCAGCCTCCGCGTCGTCGTGCCCAGGTTGACGACGTCGGTGGTTCGTCCCGCCGTGGTGCTCCAGTGAAGCTGGAGAGGAGCCTGGCATGAGGCTAGGGCCCGGCGAACTTGGACTCAAGGCCGGCATCCCCAGGTCACCTACGGGAGAACTGGTGAAGCGTCGGGCCACCTTGAGGCGCTGCTTGAGGATGCAGCGCTGGTGCCAACCTTGTACGCCTTCGGGCCCTCTTTGTTTAGCCTTTCCTTTCTCCTGTAATTCAAAAAAAAAGGATGTACCCTGCGAGGGCATGTAATGAACTATTGCGGTTGTTCCCTTGATGCTACGCTTGCTATCTTGATGTTGTGTTGTAATGTTTTGCGATCTGAGTAAGATAAGGTAGGGAAGCTTAGCTTGGTATGTGTGTAGTAGTATTCCGCCTCACGAAAACCTAGCCTGAGGTACTCGATGGGGCCCCCTTTCTCGGGCAGCCATGGGTGCAGACCCCGGAAGACGCCTTGGGGTCTCAGGAGCCGCTGCAGGGCTGTCTTCAAAGGAAGAGAAAACTGACGAGCGGCTCACTCCCCCTTATGCGAGCCCCCTGCCATAGATTAGCTCGGACTTGATGCATTGCATCACGCTGCCCGGGGGCACGGACATGAGGGGTGCTGGCGCCCGTGAGCTTGATCGAGGGCTCCTCGCGAGGATGAAGCCGAAGCACCAGGGTTCGGCATGGTGCGTGCGCGCGAGGGCAGGCCCAAGGCGCACACACCTACCTAGCCCCACGTGCGGGGCACGCGAGAGGAAGTGACGGGTGACTGCCACCTCTCTCATGCCCTTAGGCCAAAAACAGCTCAGAAGAAGGAAATAGCTCGAGGAAACAAGGTTCAAAATACCAAATCCATTGACAAGTTACTAAAAAAACTGCAAGCAACTTCAGAAAGCAAATGAACGGCCGCGTCCGGCACCTAATCTAGTCTTCTCACAAGCGCGGAGCTAAGTGCTGCCACTAAGACGTGGGAGGGAGCCCCCATGAGGCCCTAGTGCAACTCTCAGGAGACTTCGGGGCGTGTACAGCCCCACTCACATTACGTGACAGTGTCACTTGCGTAGACCTTCACAGATCGGAGCCTTGCTTCACACGCCGGAGCCTTCCTTCAGGGGTAGAACTTCCGGAGGTGCTGGATGCTCTAGGTGTTCTGGATGGGAACCCCATCCTGTGTCTCCAGGCGCACGGCGCCAGGCCTGGAGACACGGACAATCCTAAACGGGCCCTCCCACATGGGAGAGAGCTTGTGCAACCCCTCCTTGGAGAGCACCCATCTCAGGACGAGGTCGCCCATCTCTAACATCCTGGAGCGGATGCTGCGGCAGTGGTACCGCCACAGCGCCTACCGGTACCTTGCCGCTTGGAGTGAGGCTTGTCGATGGCGTTCCTCCCCCAGCACGAGATCCATCCCCCGCATGGCATCCTATCATGCCTTATCGAACGCCAGGACCCGCGTGGAGGGATGCTTGACCTGGTGAGGGAGAACCGCTTCTGCTCCATAGACGATGAAGAACGGCGTCTCTCCCGTTGGCTTGGTCGTGGTGGTGCGGATGGACCACAGCACGGACTGCAACTCGTCGAGCCAGCCCCTGCCGCAGGCCTCGAGCTTCTTCTTGAAGGTCTTGGTCTTGAGGCCCCTCAAGACTTCTGCATTGGCCCACTCGGCCTGGCCGTTGCTCCGTGGGTGTGCCACTGAGGCGTAGCATATCTATGTTCCATGGTTAGCAAAGTATGTTTTGAAAAGGTTACTGGTGAACTGCAAGCCGTTGCCGGCGATGATGCGGCTGGGGACCCCAAACCGGCTCACGATCCCTTTGATGAACTTGATGGTCAATCCAGCTAGGATAGTGCACACGGCTTATACCTCTGCCCACTTGTTGAACTTGTCGATGGCGATGTAGAGGTACCGGTAGCCCCCCGGCGCTCGAGGGAACGGCCCCAAGATGTACAGCCCCCAGACCGCGAACGGCCATGTGAGCGGGATTGTCTAGAGGCCCTGCGTGGGCTGGTGGATCTGCCTGGCATGAAACTGGCATGCTTCACAAGAGCGCGCCAGCTCTGCAGCGTCGTGAGCGTGGTGGGCCAGTAGAAGCCGCTACAGAATGCCTTGCCCACCAGAGTGCGTGACGAGGAATGATGCCCGCAGTCCCCACCATGTATGTCTGCTAGCAGCTCAAGCCCTTGTTCCCTGGAGATGCACCGCAACGAAACATCATTGGGCCTCTCGTGATATAGCTCACCATCCCGGATGCAGTACGCGGTAGCTTGACGGGCCACGCGCTCGGCGTCTTCCTCCTTCTCTGGCAGGGTCCCCTAAAGCAAGTACGCCTTGAACTCTTCGGTCCAGCACCCCTCCTAAGGCTCAAGCGCAAGCAGCAGACAGGCCCCCAAGGGGTGGCCACAGGCTAGGGCGCCCGTCTTGGGTGCCTGTGGCAAGTCCTCTTGAGGCGGTGCTGGAGTCGTGGCGTGGGGAGTCGCAGACGGCTTGAAGAGTCACTCCTCAAACAACCCCGGCTCCCGAGGGAGGCTGCGGGAGGCCCTCTTGCAATGTCGTCCGCTTCCTTGTTTGTTCCGCACGGCACCTACTGCAGCTCCATGCCCATGAACCGCTTCTCCATCTTGCGCACCTCTTCTAGGTACGCATCCATGTGCTCGTCCTTGGGCGTGTACTCCATGTTGGAGAAGTTGAGGAGGAGCTGAGAGTCGCCCTTGATGGTGAGGCGCTTCACTCCTAGCGCGGCCGCGGCCCTGAGTCTGGCGAGCAAGCCTTTGAATTCTGCAATGTTGTTGGAGACCTTCTCGCCCTACTGGAAGCAGAGCTGCACTGCGTAGCTGAGCTTGTCCTTGATGGGTGAGATGAGGACAGCATGGTCGGGAGCATCAGTCCACTCGGCCACGAAGTCCATGAGGGTTGCGCCCTTGATGACCCTGGTGGTGCTGAACTCGAGATTGAATGCCTGAAGCTCGTTCTTCCATTCAGCAACTCGCCTGGCAGCATTTGGGCTCCGAAGCACCCTCTCCAGCGGGTACGCTGAAACAACCCTGATGGGGTGGCCTTGAAAGTAGTGGCGCAATTTTCGGGAGGCGACCAGGAGCGCGAGCAAGAGTTTCTGAGGCATGGGCTAGCTTGTCCGGGCCTCCTTCAGTACCATGCTAACAAAGTATACATGATGCTCAACGAGGGGGAGGCATCAGCGGAGTCTTGTTCTTCGTGAGGGCGCGGATCCTCCATGGCTTCATGAGGTCTACCCTTAGGAGCCTCGGTGGCCGCAGGGTCGATCATGGCCTCAGGAGGAATGTCGACCACCGGGTCGGTCGAGGCCCCAGGCGCACCGTCCTGAGGGTGCTGTGTCTTGCTCGATGGTTGTGCATCTTGCTGAGGTTTCTTGGCTGGGCGTTCCTTCCTTAGTGCCACCAGGGCGGCACTGGCTGAGTGAGGGGTCGCTGCCAGATAAAACACCAAGGGCTCAAGAGGGCGCGGTGCCACCATTACTGGTTGGCTGGTCAAATATCTCTTGAGGTCTTGGAAGGTTGCGTCCGCCTCCAGGGTGCACTCGAATGGCCCCTTCCTTTTCATCAGCTTGAAGAATGGGAGGGCGCGCTCCCCCAGCTTGGAAATGAAGAGCCCAAGCGAGGTTACGCAACCCGCCAGCTTCTGCATCTCCTTCGGGGTCTGTGGGGGGCTCATGTCCTCTATCGCCTTGACCTTCCTCGGGTTGGCCTCAATCCCCCTGTGTGACACCAAGAAGCCCAGCAGCTTGCCAGAGGGAACCCCGAACACACACTTTTTGGGATTAAGCTGAAGATCCACCTTGCGCAGGCTGGCAAACGTCTCCTCCAGATCTGCTATCGGGGTCCCGGCCTCCCGAGACTTCTCCACTATATCGTCAACATAGGCCTCTGCGTTCCTCCCGAGCTGCGAGCCCAGGGTGATATGCATCAGTCGCTGGAAGCTTGCCCCGACATTACACAGTCCAAAGGGCATGCAGGTGTAGCAGTACACCCCGCAGGGGGTCAGCAACGCCGTTTTCTCCACATCCTGCACGACCATCTTGATCTGGTGGTAGCCCGTGAAGGCATCCAAGAAGCACAATAGGTCGCATTCGGCGGTAGAGTCCACGATCTGGTCAATGCGAGGGAGCAGGAAGGGATCTTGCGGGCAGGCCTTGTTGAGGTTGGTGAAGTCGACACACATGCTCTCCTTCCCTCCTTTCTTGGGGACAATGACGGGGTTTGCCAGCCACTCCGGGTATCGTACCTTTTTGATGACCCCTGCGGCTTGTAGCTTGCAGGTTTCCTAGACGATGAAGGCATGTTTCTCGGTGGACTGACGATGAGCCTTCTGCTTCACTGGTCGCACGTTTGGGCATACCCTTAGGCGATGCTCGATTATTCCCGTTGGGACCCCAGCCAGGTGTTTGGGTTCCCAAGCGAATACATCCTTGTTGGCTCGCAAAAAGCTAATCAATGCCTCCTCTTGGTCTTGAGGGAGGCCAGCCCCTATGGTGAAGATGGCACTGGCCGCCCCATCCTCACTGACCAGCACTTGCTTCGTCTCGGCTCGGTCTTGGGAGAACAATTGCTTCTTCTTGGTCGGCGCTGCTTCTGGGGCCTCCTGACCCCCTTTCTCGTCGGGTAGCATGGATGCGGCTGACCTGAAGGCGAGCTTGAGGGCCTGTAGCACGCCTTTGGTGTCCCCCGCCACCGTGAGGACACCGTTGCTGTCGGGCATCTTCATGAGGTTGTATGCAGGGTAGGTCGCCGCCATAAACTGGGCCAAGGCCGGGTACCCCAGAATGGTATTGTATGGCAGGTCGATCCCGACGATGTCAAAGTCGATGAGCTTGGTGTTGTAGTTGTCGCAGGTCCCGAAGGTGACAGGGAGGCGAATCTGCCCCAAGGGGCTAGTGGAGCTACCGCCGACCCCGGAGAAAGGCTTGGAGGGGTGGAGCCGGCTGGGTGGCACGTGCAGCAGGCCGAATGCCTCCGAGGAGAGCACGTTGAGGCCGGCTCCACCGTCGATGAGGGTTCTGGTGACCGCCACGTTGCAGATGGTGGGGGTGCAGAGCATCGGGAGCGCGCCTGCTCCTGTCGTGGCGGCAGGATGATCCTCGAGGCCGAAGGTGAGGTCGGCCTTGGGCGCCGTCCACCCCGGGGGAGCCCTCGAGCCCGCCTGGCTGGCGCCTACTCGCCGATAGAACTGCTTGATGTGGCGGTTAGAGGGTGGCGCCTGCGAGCCACCCAAGAGAGTTGCGATGACCATGGGTGCCGGTGCCGACGACCATGCGTGCCGGAAAAGGCCACGCAGCTCTTCCCACGAGGCCACCGAGGATGCCGGTAGGTTGAGTAACTAGGCGCGCGGTGCGCCTACGAGGGCCATGGGGAGCCAGTTGGCCTTCACTTTGTCGTCTTCGCCGGCCGCCAAGACTGCCTCCTCGTATGCTTGAAGAAAGGCAGTCGGATCCGTCGTGCCGTCATAACGCGACATCATCTCCGGTCGGAACTTGGGCAGCCACTGCACCTGCCGCAGGGAGAGGCTGAAGCAGCGCAGCCCCGACGCTTCTTCGGGAGCACGAGTCGGCTAGGTCGACGGGAGAGCGCCCGTCATCGGAGCCAGCGGCGCGATCTGGCAGTCAGGGTAGAAGATTTCCGACGCACCCCTACCTGGCGCGCCAAATGTCGGATTACGGGTTCCGCAAACCCTTGAGAGGTTCAAACTCTAGGGTGTGTGCAAAGATCTCAACCTACCCAGCCTCCCTACTCGTGATCCTCCTAAGCCTGGCGCCCAAGGGGATCGGCCTCCTCAGGCTGGCTCCCAAGGACCAAGGCCAAGGCAGGCGCCAGGCAGGTGCAGAGCGCAGGTTTCCTTAGGTTGTCCGCCTCGCGAGGCTTGGCCCCTCGTGAGAGTCTTGAGTTGTTGATACTGAAGCTGGGCCGTACCAGGCCGTCGATGGAGCCACATGGTGGGCCGCAGGCGGGCGGGGCTGGATACGCCCATATCCAGGACACCGACAAGGGCATATTTGTTGGTTATGCTACAAACTCTCATGCTTACCATGTCCTCAACAAGTCCACGGGACTCATTGAGGAAACGTGTAACGTGGAGTTTGACGAGAATAACGGCTCCCAAGTGGAGCAAAGTGGTACTTGTGATGTAGGTGATGAAATTCCTCCCCAAGCCATAAGAAGAATGGGTGTTGGTCGTATCCTGCCCATTGAGGAACCCCTTGTGGCCGAAGGAGAAGGACAATGCTCCACTCAAGTGGAGCCATCACCAACCCAAGACCCACACGCTTCCAAAGAACAAAGTGAAGGCCCTCAACCTCGTGAACAAGATCAAGGGCAAGACCAACCTCAAGATGGTGGTGAGACACCAAGTGATGCCCAAGGTCCAGTTCTCCCTTCCGAGCAAGTTCAAGATCAAGAGCAAGCTCAAGATCAAGAACAAGCTCATGACGGCACTCAAGATGATCAAGTTTCTGCTCCTCTTTTCACACCTGAGGAGGAATTAGAGCGTCATGCCATGAAGATTGCTTCCAAGCTCACAACGAAAGGTCGTCTCATGGAAAATGTGGTTGAAAGCCTAAGAAAGGGGGTAAGCACTCGTAGACAATTAGCCAACTATTATGAACATCACGTGTTTATTTCTTGTGTCGAACCCCAAAAGGTTTATGAGGCGCTTGAGGATCCGAATTGGCTCAATGACATGCATGAAGAACTCAACAACTTCGAGAACAACCAAGTGTGGAGATTGGTGCCAAGGCCAATGGGGAATCACAATGTCATTGGAACCAAGTGGATATTCAAGAGCAAGCAAAATGCTCATGGGATCATTGTTCGCAACAAGGCTCGTTTGGAGGCACAAGGCTACTCCCAAGTCGAGGGTATCAACTACGGTGAAACCTTTGCTCCCGTTGCTCGCCTTGAATCTATTCGTTTGTTGATTGCTTATGCTTCTCATCATAATTTCAAGTTGCAACAAATAGATGTGAAGAGTGTTTTTCTTAATGGTCCTATTAATGAGTTGGTGTATGTCAAACAACGAGGATCCCTACTTATCCGATCATGTGTACCAACTCGACAAGGCACTCTATGGCCTTAAACAAGCCCCATGTGCGTGGTATGAGCACCTTACCGAGTTGTTGCAAGATAGTGGGTTCGAAATTGGGAAAATCGACCCCACTCTTTTTTACTAAGAAGGTCAAAGGGGAGTTGTTTGTATGCCAACTATATGTTGATGATATTATCTTTGGTTCCCCTAACAAGGCTTTCAATGAGGAATTTGCCGCTCTCATGACCTCAAAGTTCAAGATGTCTATGATGGGAGAGTTGAAGTTCTTTCTCGGGTTCCAAATCAAGCAAAGAAGAGAAGGAACCTTCATCAACCAAGCCAAATACACTCAAGACATGCTCAAGAGATTCAAGCTAAGTGATGTCAAGCCGGCTTCCACTCATATACCAATTGAAAGGATCGAGATAGTTGACTAGAGGGGGGTGAATAGGCAACTAACAATTTTTAGCCTTTCTTTACCAAATTAAAATTTGCATCAAAGTAGGTTGTCTAGATATGCGACTAGGTGAGCAACCTACATGATGCAACAATAATAAGCACACAGGCAAGCAAGGGATGTAACACAATAAAACTTGCACAAGTAAAGGTAAGAGATAACCAAGAGTGGAACCGATGGAGACGAGGATGTGTTACCGAAGTTCCTTTTCTTTGAGGGGAAGTACGTCTCCGTTGGAGCGGTGTGGAGGCACAATGCTCCCCAAGAAGCCACTAGGGACACCGTATTCTCCTCACGCCCTCACACAATGCGAGATGTCGGGATTCCACTATTGGTGCCCTTAGAGGCGGCGACCGAACCTTTACAAACAAGGTTGAGGCAATCTCCACAACTTAATTGGAGGCTCCCAACGAGACCACGAAGCTTCACCACAATGGACTATGGCTCCGCGGTGACCTCAACTGTCTAGGGTGCTCAAACACCCAAGAGTAACAAGATCCGCAAGGGATTAGTGGGGGGAATCAAATTTCTCTTGGTGGAAGTGTAGATCGAGGCCTTCTCAACCAATCCCTAGAGAATCAACAAGTTTGATTGGCTAGGGAGAGAGATCGGGTGAAAATGGAGCTTAGAGCATCAATGGAGCTTGGAGGTGGAAGAGGTGGTCTACTCGGAGAACAAGACTCCCCTTATATAGTGGAAGAATAAATCCAACCGTTATCCACCAACACAGCCTGTGACACGCGGTACTACCGCACCATACAAGTGGTACTACCGCACGGGCCTGCGGTACTACCGCGGCGGGCCATGGTACTACCGCTGGCACGACAGGGGCAAGGATTAGACCTGCTGTGCTAAGACAGGGAGCGGTAGAACCTCTGGCGCAGTACTATCGCAAGGCAGGGATAGTCTAGCCAGAGAAGGCACAGACATAAAAAATTACATCTGTGACTACTTCCATTGAGTTTAGGTCTATGCAAAAATCCGACACGGTACTACCGCATAGGGAGCGGATGTAAAAAATTACATCCGCCCCTACTTCCGTTCATGCTTCTGTGCCTGGCCAAAGCTCAAGGTACTACCGCGCCGAAGGTGCGGTAGTACCGCGTTGGGCGCGAATGTAAAAAATTACATCCTCCCCTACTACCGCTCGGGCAGCAGAGCCTGTCCTGAAGCCACGGTACTACCGCTCCCACGGAGCGGGACTACCATGAACACTCATGGTACTACCGTGCTGGATGTCAGTACTACCGCAAGGGCATGCAGTAGTACCACTCTGGGGAGCAGTACTACCGCTTGACTCAGTACATCAACATTAGGAGTCCTTCATTTTGCCTAGACATGGAAAGACGGAGGATGCTCCAAAGAGCCAAAGGAAAGGTGGTGCAAAAGGAACATACGTGTACATGAGATTCCACCCAAACCTTTCCAACGCGGACCCCCTCTTAATAGTACGGCTTTCCCACGACTCAACTCCACCGAAAAAAAACATAGAGAAATGCCGTCTTCAAAAGTCTTCGAGGGACACCAAATCGTCTTGTGTTTAGACATGATATATTTGAAATGCTCAATGCACACGATTAGTCCGCAACAGCATTGTCATCAACCACCAAAACTACTAAGGATAAATATGCCCTTACAATGTGTCAGTTCCGCAATGGGACAGATGTCAACTACCTAATGGACAGGAGGCGCCTATGACATGTTGACACGGGGCAAGGCCCAACAGTGGCCCATTTAGGTTAAAAAGGCCAGCCCGTTTCACTTGGTCAAAATGTAGCGGGCTGGGCCACGAAAGCCTGTTAACGGCCTGTTTGCATATAGCCCATTTATAGCCTGCTAACTCATGGCCCATTATTTCCTATCCGAATTAGGCCCGGTAGCGTCATCTGGGGCCCCCAATATGATTCCAGCATGTTGTAACTTCCGGCCCATGTATGGCCCATGACGTCTTTCGGCCCATATGAGACCCTTTGTAAATTAGGGCCCTTTAACGGCCTATGGTGGAACTGGCCCATAATGAACAGTAAATCACTTTATACCCATTGATGGCCCATTATTCCGTTGGGCCATTTCCAGTCCATGTTATCTTTCAGCCTTCTAAGGGCCCATTTATTCTTAGGATCATTTCTAGCATACGATTACTTACGGTCCGTTACTGGCCTGTTCCACTGATGGGCCAAATTCAGCCCGTGGTTACAGTCAACCCGTTTGTGGCCCGTTAATCCAGTGGACCGTTTTCATACCGTCATCTAATACATCCCATTAATGACCTGGTATGCCTGTCAATAGAATTGAGCATGTTATACGTATCGGCCTATTAACGGCCCATTATGGTCGGCCCATAAACAGATGATTCCCATTCTAGACCGTTTATGGCCCACATTGCGGACCACTATTGGTCCACGAATAGTACGTCCCATTGCTACTAGGAAAAAGCCTATACACAGAATCTTAGAAGTAGCGCTAGGTAAAATGAGGCGCTGCTGCTACTTAGTAGTAGCACATGTCAGTAAGACGCGCTACTGCTATCCTTTCAGCAGCAGCGTGTTTTAGCAAAACGCGTTGCTGCTAAGTTTGAACTGTGCATAATGACTAGCCCCACTTAGTAGTAGCGCGTATCCAGATAGTGTGTTACTGATATTCTCCGTAGTAGTAGCGCTTTTCTTCGACATGCGCTACTAATATCCCTACCTTATCGTCCCCTGCGCGACAAAGACCCCCTCACTCTCCCTCTCACTCACTCTCTCCCCCTTGCCCCCGTCGTCCACCGCCGCCATCGTTCCCCGACGACTGCTGTTGCCCGCAGCCACCGTTCCTCCTCCACTGAGGTACTCCCTCCTCCACCCTCCTCCCCTCCTCCCTCCTCCATCGGGCGCCCCTCCTCCCTCCTCCACCGGCCACGCCCTCCTCCTCCGGCCGCCCCTTCTCCCTCCTCCATCGGCCGCCCCCTCCTCCCTCCTCCACCAGTCGCCCCCTCCTCGCTCCTCTTCCGGTCGCCCACTCCTCCTTCCTCCTCTAGCCGCCCACTGTTCTTAGTAAGAATTTTTTTTAATTTTTATTTTTAGTAATTGCTTAGTTGAACTAGTTAAATTAATAGAACTAGTTGAACTAGTTTATTTTTAGTAAGAATTAGCTTGTTTTTATTTATAGTGATTGCTTAGTTGAACTAGTTAAATTAATAGAACTAGTTTATTTTTAGTAAGAACTAATTTATTTTTAGTAAGAACTAATTTATTTTTAGGTGTAGTAAGTGTTAAGTTGAACTAGTTGAATTAATATAACTAGTTTATTTTTAGTAAGAAAATTTAGGTATATGAGATTTGATGATCTAATTAAAATTTTACTATAGAACTAGTTTATTTTTAGTAAGAAAATTAATAAAACTAGTTTATTTTTTATGTCATTATCACTTTGTCATCAAAGAATTCTATATGAGATTTGGTGATCTAATTAAAATTTTACTCGGTGGAATATGCAGGCTTAGTCGTGTCTCCTTGGAGTGATCGTCATCCGAGCTACCTCCACTTCCTCTACACCCGAGTCGGTGAGCTAAAACTCCACCTCCTCCTTCTCCACCTTCCTCTACATCTGAACTAGGGTATTTAGTTATAAGATATCTTGAAATGTTTTGGTCAATATTGAACCATTGAAATGCAATGAGCACCCGTTTATGCTCATGTGCGAAGTGTTCATTCATTTGCGAGTGACCTATGTTTTGCCGAAGTGTTGATTCATTTCTGTTCCGGCAAATTTCAAGATCTCGATATGTCCTATTTTAGCAAAGGTCATGCCGGATTTTTCCATGAATTTAAGCATGACTTGTGCTAGAATATGTAGGAAATAGCGAGTGCCCCGGATTTTCTAGAAAGAGAATTAAACGACATTTCGAGTTGACTTTAAGTCTGTCGGGGCTCCATACATGACAGTCCAAAAATTGGTGAGGGAGAGTCTCCACCATATATGAGAGGAGAATGTCGACTATTGTCGTGGGGGTCGCTTTTACTTCTTCTCTTTGTGCTAGACCTTTGTTATGCACTAGGGGGAGAAGGATTAGCGACCCATCATCAACGATCGAAAAATCGGTGATGGAGTGTCCACCATATATGAGAGAAGAAGAATGCCGACTGTTGTCGTGGGGGTCGCTTCTCCTTCTTTTCCTTGTGCTAGATATTTGAAATGCACTTGGGAAAGGAGGAGTAGCAACCATCACCAACGGTCACAATATCAGAGAGGGAGTGCCCACCATATACGTGAGATGAGAGTTTAGGAAGGAAGACTCAACAGACCTAAAGTCAACCCGTTGCATATTGAGTAATAGTGATCTGTGTGTTGAGTTCCCTGGTAGTTGCCTTTGGTTGATTTTTAATTAATGTTTCAACTATGAACATAGGAAATGTCTGACGATGAAAAGGAATTCGGTATATGCGAATACTGCAAAGACGAGCACGGCATGTGCGACAGGCCTCACCTAGTTGGTGGTAGGCGCTTTAGCATCAAGCTGGATGACACCTTCAAAGTGCATACAGTAAGTCACAACGACAAGTCTTATTTCGTAATTAAGCATGACTTATGTTCTTCTGCTTCAACTTATAAGTTAATTTTTTTACTATTCTACTAGTGTATCCCCTGCCATGCAAGAATATATGTCTTGGATAAGTTTGGTTCCAGTACTATGGAAACTATGGAGGTAAAAAGAGTTAACTTGAGGACCGAGCATGGTTATAGTTTTCCCGCAAAATTATACAATACAGACACCTACACCCAACTTGAATGCAAACAATGGAGAGCACTATGCAAGGCTTATGCATTTGAGCCTGATATGCTTATCACCTTTGATATTCATCCGGAAGATGATATTGAAGATAATATCGACATCTGGGTCAATGTGCAGACGCCTCCAGTTATACCATTATGTAAGTTTCTCAACCATATTTATGTCTTGGCTATTGTTTATTCAAAAATATTTGACAACTAATTTCTATTGACAGCTTTTCCATTCAAGCAAACATGTCCAGTGCTTGGTAGACAGGACCTACTACTGTCCCAGGGCTGAACTAAACTGCGAGGAGACAAGTCATTATGTTTCATGGCTTGAGGATCTTCAAACTATCAAGACAAATTATTTTCCTGGACTTAGAAATCTTAGTACTCTAAATGTGCGACCAATAGTGTTCGTACTAAACTACGGTCACATCTATTTAGGGAAGATGGTAAGATTTTTACTATTTGTCGTCGGTGCATCTTTTGCATACATTATTTTTTAAGCTAAACTTCATTGCTAAGTATGTTACTACGATGATCTTCAATAGGGACTCCCGATGATAGTTGTGCCTCAGTGGATTGATGCTAAAGGCCGCATGTCCATGGTTAGCATACGACCAAGACTTCCTACATTGCACATGAGTGCATTTAGGATTTCTAGAAGCGAGCAAGTCTTAATAGTCAAAGACTGGAACAAAATTATGAAGAATCGCAGAGAAGTACTTGGGGCAGCAATCAGAAGCGCAGCCCACAATTAGGAGACAGGTTCATCTGCATGCTTCAATACGATGAATTAGGAGCGCTCCACATGTTCTATGCTATTTTACTTGAGAGAGAGTAGTCGGAGTGATTAGCTAGCTAGAATGAGTGTTGGTGGTGATGACTATGACGATTAATATTAGCTAATGTTGTTGGTGGTGATTAGCTATGACTATGATGATTAAATAGTGTTGGTGGTAATAGTGTTGTTCATGATGATATGATGCAAGAGTTTTATATTAATATGATGATGATGATGATGATGATGATGATGATGATGATGATGATGACGATGATGATGATGAGTATGTTATTATATCAATGGGTGAAAGAACCGAGGAGTAGTTTTAAGTGGGTGGGTCCTAAGTGATCAAGTCATGGATTATCGTGATAATCCATGACTTGATCACTTAGAAGCCATCCATTTGAAACTAATCCGCGGTTCTTTCACCTAGTGATTTAATAACTCATTATAATGTAAAAACAATCTCTAAATTGCTGTATGAAAAATTGTATAAAGGTGTATGAATACGACCTAAAATTTAAAAGAAACGGAATACGGAAAAATAGTAGTAGCGCGGGCGGAGAGAAGCGCTACTAGTAATTACCAGTAGCGGTTGTCTGGGAAAGCGCTACTACTAAGTAGATATAGCAGTAGCGCGTGCCAGCAGGCGCTACTGCTAAGCTTTAGTTGTAGCGCCATATTAGTAGCGCGGCTACCCGCGCTACTGATGAGCCAAAAACCAGCTCTACTCCTAGGTTTTTCCCTAGTAGTGCATGTTTGACCAATCAATCATACGGCCCATGGAAGGCCCACTGGTTCTATGTCCCATAGAAGGCCCATGGATCATACAGACACTAGGGGGCCATGGTCACTACAGCAGGCAGCAGGACCATGGTTACAACGGTCCATATGTTGCCCAGGGTTATTGTGGCCTAGTCCAACAAGCAAAAAGATATTTTTGTGTTTAAAAAATTAGAAGTGGGAGATATGAAACGAGAGGCAAAGGCAAATAAAAATAAGACCAAGTAGATAATAGTTTGTGTGAAGGTACTTGATAAGTTTTGGTGATGTCTCCCCGGCAACGACACCATAAATTCTTCCCGCTACTTGTGAGCTGCGTTGGGATTTCCTCGAAGAGGAGAGAATAAAGAAGTACATTAGATATAAGTACTTCCCTCAGTTACGAACCAAGGTTATCAATCCAGTAGGAGAACCACACAGAACCTCATTAGCAGCACCTGCGCACACAAAAGCAGATACTTGCACCCAACACGAACAAGGGGGTTGTAAATCCCCTCGACCGTTACTTGCAAATATTAAATCTCATACTGGTAGGTAATAAAGTAAATTTCAAAACAAAAGCTTGGACTTTGGTTTGGGTGGCTCTCATACTTGCACCCAAAATCGATTCCCCCTCCGGCAGAGTACCGAAAAAGGCCTCCAGATGGGATCACGGAAGAACAAAAGCTTGCGGCGGCGAAAAAACGTGTTTTGGGTGGCTCTCTATTATATTGAGAATATCTAGGAATTTATAGAAGCGGAATTAGTTCAAGAGGTGCCATGAGGAGCGCACAAGCCTGGGGGTGCCCCCTAGCAAGCTTGCCACTCCCTCATGGCTCTTCTGGTCTTATCACAAATCTTCGTGGGTCCGTTCTAGTCCAGAGAAATTAATCCAAAGATTTTTCTTCGTTTGGACTCTGTTTGATATTGTTTTTCTGAAAAGCCAAAAACAAGTAAAAGAACAAAAATTGCACTGGGCACTAGGTTAATAAACTAGTCCCCAAAAATGATTTAAAATTGCATATAATTGCGTATAAAACATCCAAGATTGATTCTACAATAGCATGGAACAAGCAAAAATTATAGATACATTGGGATCTATCAACAATGTAACATGAATGAGATTGAGATAAAAGTAGTCAGGTATATGTGAAAGCATAAAGGAATGAATTTACATTTTGAATTAAGGCACGATAAAGTTGTCCTTGTGCCGAGGACTACGAAGAATGGTCCGATGGAGGTAAGTCGCGATGGCGCACTGCCTTTATCAGAATCGGCATTGGCAAAATGCATGATATACGGATCAAGGAAGGCAACTACTACATTAATGGATTTGTAGCAAGCCCGAGTGACCAAAGCCTCATTAAGGATGGCCTGACTACATCCACATAGAAAATATTATCGATGACTACACTCTCAAACCCAAGAAATATTTTATCAGTACGGCATGTGTCGACGAATCAAAGACCATCTATAACATTGGGGATGTAATTCATCTCATCCTTTCTTGACCTAGCTACCACGTCTTTGTGTAGAAGCCGAGTTTCAGTGCTGAGTGCACTCAACTTATCTTAGGGTAACATTGGTTTACCTAGCTCAATCATTCGCCATACGCGCGAACCGGCTGAAACATTCACCACATCTTCTCTTGGTGCCTTATCGACAGAATGTTCATCGGTCGATTTCTTCTTTCTAGTTTGGCCCTTTTTACGATGCGGAGCGACGGGGTCCATAGAAGATGGTTCTTCAGAATCCATGTGTTGCGTTTGCTAAAATTTAGTGTGGCAATTATGGGTCACAAAGCATAAAAGGAAAATATGAAATAAAAAAATTGACACGACCTTTGCTAAAAAGAGGACATAATGAGAGTCAGAAATTTGGCAAAACAGAAATGAATCGACGTTTCGTGAAAAGATTGGCACTCTTGTCAATACCTGCAAGTTGAAGCCAACCACACTAGAATGTATCCTAGGCAAAATATGAAAGAAAAAAATTGACATGAGCTTTGCTAAAAAGAGGACATAACGAGTCCTAGTAAGTCAGCGAGACCGAAATGAATCAACGTTTCGTGGAAACATTGGCACTCTTGTCAATTCCTACAAGTAGAAGCCAACCACACTAGAATGCATCGTAGGCAAAATATGAGACAAAAAATTTACATGAACTTTGCTAAATAGAGGACATACTGAGTGCCAGAAATTCAGCAAAACAGAAATGAATCGATGTTTCACAAAAACATTGGCACTCATGTCAATACCTGCAAATAGAAGCCAACCACACTAGAATGCACCCTAGGAAAAATATGAAAGAACAAATTCAAGATGACTTTTGCTAAAAGGAGGACATAACGAGTGCCAAAATTTCGGCGAAATGGAAATACCTGCAAATAGAAGCCAACTACACTAGAATGGATCTTAATTCTAAACTACTCATATTTACTCTAAGCACAACTAACACTAAGATGCAATACTCAAAATTAACCTACAGAAAATATCAATCAAATTTGTACTCATATTACAATGAACACAAGTAACACCAAGAAACATTGGCATGTATTTCTAACCTACTAGTATTTACCCTAAACACAAATCTGAACATACCATAGAGGTGGCATGTCTGGCGTTCGAAGGTGGTGTGAGGCCTCCGATGTTGGCAGAGGAGGAGCACAACTTCTACGGCGGCAAGATGCCTCCGGTGTTAGGGGAGGAGGCAATGCCTGCAGCGGCTTCGAAGGCCACGGCGGGGAGGAGGGCTGTGGCAGCAAGGAGGGAAGGTATTTTGGGGGCATGGGTGTGCGGGGCGGGGGTGAATGGGAGGTACTGTTTTGATGCGGACCATTTTGGGTGAAAACTGAACTGCCCACGAATGTAGTGGAGAAGTAGTGAAGGGCCATGCGTATTACCCGCGACCTGAAAGGGCTAAAGCAGTGGCAGGCGCCCACCACTTCTAAGAAAGCACCACTACATCATCTTTTACACCATTCAACATATTTTTAAAATTAATTTTAACCTAAAGCCTTTAGTACACAACATCTAGAGCCCGGTGCTAAAAAATTACCACTTTTCAGTCGTTTTGCTATTTTCGTGGCATTAATTTATTTTTTGGCAACTAAAAAGGGAAAAAAGTTTTGAGCGTGCAAACGAGCTCGGAAAGGGATGGAACTTTGCATGTTGACTTCATTGGACACCTGTAGGGTGTGGTAGATATTTGAGATTCTTAAGGCAGAACTTGATGCACGTCATGTACAAACCGGACACTCTCCCACAAAGTATCAGGGTTTTGAATGGAAAACTGCTGCCTTACACAAACAACTACAATTTTAAATCATTTTGACTTCAAACTTTTTCCATGAGTAATAGACACTATTGCAAGCCCCGTGCTAAAAAATTGCCACTTTTGAGTTGGTTTGCTATTTTCGTGACATTAATTGTTTTCCAACAACTAAAAATGGCAAAAAGCTTTGAGCATGCAAACGAGTTGAAAAGGATGAAACTTTGCACGGTGCCTTCGTTGGACACCTGTAGGGTGTGGTAAAAGTTCAAATCATTACGGCAAAAAGTTGATGCACATAGTGTACAAACGGGACACTCTCCCACAAAGTGTCAGGGTTTAAAACAGAAAACCGCCGCCTTACGTGAACAACTACAATTTTTTCAATCATTTCGACCTCAAACTTTTCCCATGAGTAATAGACACTATTGCAAGCCCCATGATAAAAATTACCATTTTTAGTAGGTTTGCTATTTCGCGGCATGAATTGATTTTCTGGCAACTAAAAAGGGCAAAAAGCTTGAGCATGCAAACGAGCTCGGAAAGGGTCGAAACTATGCATGGTGCCTTCATTGGACACCTGTAGGGTGTGGTAAAACATTGAGATTGTTACGACAAAAACTTGATGAACATAGTGTACAAACCAGACACTCTTCCCCCAAGTAGAGGACGAACGAGATATTCTAGGTTTAGTAAATATAATTTTATTAGGAATTTTTGGACTCTCTTCAAATTTGAGACTACTCTAGGTTTAGTACATATGATCTCCACGGACATTTTTGTTGGGGAACGTAGTAATTTCAAAAAAAATCCTACGATCACGCAAGATCTATATATGTGATGCATAACAACGAGAGGGGGAGTGTATCTTCATACCCTTGAAGATTGCTAAGCGGAAGCGTTTATCAACGCTGTTGATGTAGTTGTACACCTTCACGATCCGCCCCGATCAAGTACCGAACATACGGCACCTCTGCGTTCAGCACACGTTCAGCTCGATGATGTCCTTGCCTTCTTGATTTAGCAAGACGGGCAAAGTAGTAGATGAGTTCCGGCAGCACGGCGGCGTGGTGATGGTGTTGGTGAAGAACAATCTCCGCAGGGCTTCGCCTAAGCACTACGGAAACTATGACGGATGATAAACTAGAGGGAACGGGATTGCCGGCACACGGCTTGGTGTTTCTTGATATCTCTTTGGTGCTAGCCCTGCCCCTCTATTTATATGTTGAGCCTTGGGGTCGAAACTTGGAGTAAAAGCCTCCACAAAGTTGGTTTCACCCGAAAGGCAAGAGTCCCTCTCGGACTCTAGGGCCAGACGCCAGGAACCCTGGCGTCTGGCCCCTGAACTCCGCAAAACTTCCTTTTGCACTTTCCAAAAACCTTGTGGGCTTTCCCCTTTGGCCCAAATAAAGTGTTCTCGTACCCAAACATTTTGGGAAACATCTGGAACCCCTTCCGGTGAATTCTGAAACCCTTTCAGAGACCAAAACTATTATCCCATATATCAATCTTTATCTCCGGACCATTCCGGAGTTCCTCGTCATGTCTGTGATCATATCCGGGACTCCGAACAACATTCGGTCACCAACATACATAACTCATATAATACTATATCGTCAACGAACGTTAAGCGTGCGGACCCTATGGGTTCGGGAACTATGTAGACATGACCAAGACACCTCTTTGGTCAATAACCAATAGCGGAACCTGGATGCCCATATTGGATCCTACATATTCTACAAAGATCTTTATTGGTTGAACCGCATAACAGCATACGTTGTTCCTGATGTCATCGGTATGTAACTTGCCCGAGATTCGATCGTCGGTATCTTAATACCTAGCTCAATCTCGTTACCGGCAAGTCTCTTTACTCGTTATGTAATGCATCATCCCGCAACTAAATCATTAGTCACATTGCTTGCAAGGCTTATAGTGATGTGCATTACCGAGAGGGCCCAGAGATACCTCTCCGGCAATCGGAGTGACAAATCCTAATCTCGATCTATGCCAACTCAACAAGTACCATCGGAGACACTTGTAGAGCACCTTTATAATCACCCAGTTACGTTGTGATGTTTGGTAGCACACAAAGAATTCCTCCGGTAATCGGGAGTTGCATAATTTCGTAGTTGTAGGAACATGTATAAGTCATGAAGAAAGCAATAGCAGTAAACTAAAACGATCAAGTGCTAAGCTAACGGAATGGGTCAAGTCAATCACATCATTCTCCCAATGATGTGATCCCGTTTATCAAATGAAAACTCATGTCTATGATTAGAAAACCTTAACCATCTTTGATCAACGAGCTAGTCAAGTAGAGGCATACTAATGACACTCTGTTTGTCTATGTATTCACACATGTATTATGTTTCCGGTTAATACAATTATTGCAATAATAGACATTTATCATGAACTAGCACATATGCCCGTGCATTGCAACAGATGCAACATAATGTTTAGAAAACAGAAAAGTAATTTTTTAGCACTCAAATGTTACAACAGGTGTTCACTTGGCGATGGAATTGGGTGTTGAAAAACTTTGTCTCAAGACAAACAATCAAGGTGTGGCACTTGCTTCCCAATCAAGAGATCAAGACCGTTCAAGGTTTAGCCCTCTTATAGAAGAGATCAAGGAGTTGCTTGTTGGTGTGAATGAGCACCGGGTGATCTGGTCGAGGCAACCGGCAAACAAAGCGACTGGTATTCTTGTGAGCGAAGGTTGTGTTAATAAGTTGTCAAAAACTTGGTTTAATGTATACCCATTTTCTATCCACGACGTATCCACAACGTATTTTGGACAAAATGGTCGTGAACTAAAGAATAAATAAAGTAGCGATTACCCTAAAAATAGTAAAACAAAATTAAAGTACGAACAAGAATTCATGCATCAAATGTTACGAACTAAGAAGTTTTGAATTACTTGAATTGAGGGTCTTCATCAAAAGGAAGGATTCAAGCCAATACTTAACAACACTTTATATGAGCATTGGGATCAAAAGGCTAATCTGGGTTAATATTTGGTGTATAGCTTAGCTTGAGTACATCCTCACTACATCATCGGTTCACTTTTGTGGTAACCCAAACATAGTCTTATTAAATTACATCGGAACTGTGTTTTAGTCACTCAGTAAATCCATTTATTTGCGTCTGTTGTAACAAACAAACGAACAAATTTACCGTCAGAAAAACATCATAAGCAAGCACTATGCAACACGATCTTCCTCTCTCTTTTTCATCTGCAAAGAACTCAATATAGTGCGCCTCTGGTTCAGCTCCAATAGTAGCAGCACTAACACCGAAGATCATCATCATAAAATTAGAAAAATCACCACAACTCTCTTCTCACTCTGATTTCTGTCAACCCCATTGATCCATCTTATAACCAGCATCAAACAACCTGCTCCATCTCATCTCATCGAACAATAGCATAGGACAAAAGAATATCACCTCATCTCTCTGTGTGTCTCCATCTGACTACATGCACGAACAGCTAGTTGTCACAAAAATCTGTATCTCTCTCATATCTCTCCCGGTCCTGAGCCCGTCTCCAGCATCGCGCCGTGCCGCGCCGCTCCTGCCATGCTCCCACGCCGTGCTGCAATAGGAAAGCAATTATATTTTACACTAAAAATCTTTGATTTCTTTCCACCACACACGTGCCTATCCTATCCTTTGATTCCTATGCTCCTGTAACCACCGATACTCTCTCTCTCTCTCTCTCTTCATTAGTTTTGCTTAAGCATCCACGAAAATTAGAGCACAAGAGCAGCAGTAGCAGTTCCGTGTGATGGCTGATGCGGTGGCGCTGAACTCCACGGGCCACGGTACAGCTGGAGCTAGGACCGACGGGTCAAGCTCAGCAAGTCATGGTGCAAATTGCAGCCCACGGGAGGACCAGCGCACGCACGGCTGGGTGCAGGCAGGCACAAGCAGAGCATGCATGGCCACCGGCGCGCAGCACACACGGCCACCGGCTTCCCCGCCACGAACAACCTTGTCCAGGAGGTCCGCAACCTTGATCTCCTTCCCAGCACAAGGACTCGGCCGAATTCACCCTGAAGCCCTCGCCATCATCCTCCAACTCCAAGTCCGAGTATCATCGTTCGTCATTGATTACCTTGCCGTTGCTGCTTCCCCGGCCTCACCGACCTCGCCGGCGGGTTCACCGTGAGGCCCCGTAGCTTTTCCCTTTGTTTCCCCCTCTGATTAGGACCCGCAGCTGACGCCATGGTTACTGCCACCTCGTCATGGCTGGTCCTCTCCGTCCGGACTAAGCTCTGACGGTGGCGCGCAGGAGCAAGAGGCAACGGGCGCGCGAGAAGCCGGGGCGGCAGTGCAGTCGAGAGAGAGCAGGAGGCATGAGGTACGCGGCGGCAGCCTGTGGTGTGCCGAGACGGACGGGAAGAAGGGTGCCGTCATGCAGAGCTCACTCGGCTCAGAGCTCCGCTAGGCAGGAGGGGCACCGACGTTTGATAAAATTCACACCGGGATTGATCTCAGCGTACGCATCCTCGTCCGCTTCTCCTCTACTCCCCTCTTTCTGGGAACCAATATTTATTGGAGGGTAGCAAAGGCGGCGAGGAAGGTGAAGTTTGACTCGAACTCATGTTCTACACGGATAATTTCTGACGAAAGTGCATCTAATCAGGACTATTGATTGAGTTTTGGAAGCTTATAGACTTTTACGGTATCGATCACATACCAAAGAGGCTGGGTGATGCCATGGGCGATGGCCAGCCCTGTGCATTTTAAATTCGAATTGAAAGCGTAAATTAACGGGAAGAAGTGTATTGTGATGGTGAACCTGACAAAGTCAATTCGTGCTTTATTATCATTAGGAAAAGATTAAGAAAATAAATAATAACTTTATTATTGACTGTAGGGCATATTTCCTTCAGTCTCCCACTTGCACTAGAGTCAATAATCTATATTACACAGTAATGATTCTAACACCCATGGAATCTTGGTGTTGATCATGTTTTGCTCGTGAGAGAGGATTAGTCAATGGATTCGTAACATTCAGATTCGTATGTATCTTGCAAATCTCTATGTCTCCCACCTGGACTTGGTCACGGATGGAATTGAAGCGTCTCTTGATGTGCTTGGTTCTCTTGTGAAATCTGGATTCCTTTGCCAAGGCAATTGCACCAGTATTGTCATAAAAGATTTTCATCTGACTCAACTTCACACCTTGTAACACAGGCAAGAACCCTTTCTTTGCTTGATCCATTTTGAACTTTTTAAAAACTTTATCAAGGTATGTGCTTTGTGAAAGTCCAATTAAGAGTCCTGATCTATCTATATAGATCTTGATGCCTAATACATAAGCAGCTTCACCGAGGTCTTTCATTGAAAAACTCTTATTCAAGTATCCTTTTATGCTATCCAGAAACTCTATACCATTTCTAATCAACAATATGTCGTCCACATATAGTATTAGAAATGCTACAGAGCTCCCACTCACTTTCTTGTAAATACAGGCTTCTCCAAAAGTCTGTATAAAACCATATGCTTTCATCACACTATCAAAACGTTTATTTCAACTCCGAGAGGCATGCACCAGTCCATAAATGGATCACTGGAGCTTCCACACTTTGTTAGCACATTTTGGATCGGCAAAACCTTCTAGTTGCATCATATACAACTCTTCTTCTAGAAATCCATTCAGGAATGCAGTTTTGACATCCATTTGCCAAATTTCATAATCAAAAAATGCAGCAATTGCTAACATGATTCAGGCAGACTTAAGCATCGCTATGGGTGAGAAAGTCTCATCGTAGTCAACCCCTTGAACTTGTTGAATTTTTTTTGCAACAAGTCGAGCTTTGTAGACAGTAACATTACCGTCAGCGTCAGTCTTCTTCTTGAAGATCCATTTATTCTCGATGGCTTGCCGATCATCTGGCAAGTCATCCAAAGTTCACACTTTGTTCTCATACATGGATCCCATCTCAGATTTCATGGCCTCAATCCATTTTGCGGAATCTGGGCTCATCATCGCTTCCTCATAGTTCGTAGGTTCGCCATGGTCAAGTAACAAGACCTACAGAATAGGATTATGTAGGACCTTGAAGTATGTCTAGAGGGGGGGGTGATTAGACTACTTGACCAATTAAAAACTTAACATTTTCCCAATTTTAGAGTTTGGCAGATTTTAGCAATCTTTGGACAAGTCAAGCAGTCATCACACAATTCAAGCAAGCATGCAAAGAGTATATGAGCAGCGGAAATTAAAGCATGCAACTTGCAAGAAGGTAAAGGGAAGGGTTTGGAGGATTCAAACGCAATTGGAGACACAGATGTTTTTGGCGTGGTTCCGATAGGTCGTGCTATCGTACATCCATGTTGATGGAGGCTTCAACCCACGAAGGGTAACGGTTGCGCGAGTCCACGGAGGTCTCCACCCACGAAGGGTCCATGAAGAAGCAACCTTGTCTATCCCACCATGGCCGTCGCCCATGAAGGACTTGCCTCACTAGCAGTAGATCTTCACGAAGTAGGCGATCTCCTTGCCCTTACAAACTCCTTGGTTAAACTCCACAATCCTGTCGGAGGCTCCCAAGTGACACCTAGCCAATCTAGGAGACACCACTCTCCAAGAAGTAACAAATGGTGCGTTGATGATGAACTCCTTGCTCTTATGCTTCAAATGATAGTCTCCCCAACACTCAACTCTCTCTCATGGGATTTAGATCTGGTGGAAAGAAGATTTGAGTGGAAAGCAACTTGGGGAAGGCTAGAGATCAAGATTCATATGGTAGGAATGGAATATCTTGGCCTCAACACATGAGTAGGTGGTTCTCTCTCAGAAATGGTAAGTTGGAAGTGTAGGTTTGTTCTGATGGCTCTCACCACGAATGAAGAGGAGGTGGAGGGGTATATATAGCCTCCACACAAAATCCAACTGTTACACACAATTTACCAAACTTGGTGGGACCGATTCAATAGACTCGGTCGGACCGATTTAGTAAACCTAGTGACCATTAGGATTTTCGGTGGGACCGACATGCAACTCGGTAAGACCGATATGGTTAGGGTTAGGGCATAACGTAATCTCGGTAAGACCGATTACACAAACTCGGTGAGACCGATTTTGGTAATAAGCTTTCTAGAGAGTTGGTCAGGTAAACTCGATGGGACCGATTCGCTCATTTCGGTGAGACCGAAATGTTACGAAAGGGAAACAGGGAGTTTACATTGCAATCTCGGTGGGGCCGATCGCTCACTTCGGTTAGACCGAAACGTTACGAAGGGAAACAGAGAGATTACATTCTCATTTCGGTGAGACCGAGATCCCTATAGGTAAGACCGATTTGCCTAGGGTTTGTGGCAGTGGCTATGACATTTGAACTCGGTGGCGCCGGATAGAAAGAATCGGTGTGACCGATTTTGACTTTGGGTTTAGGTCATATGAGGATGTGAGAAAGTAGTTGAGGGTATTTGGATCATATCACTAAGCACTTGAAGCAAGAGGCTCATTAAGCAACACCTTAGCCCTCCTTGATAGTATTGGCTTTTCCTATAGACTCAATATGATCTTGGATCACTAAAATGTAAAATGAAGAGTCTTGAGCTTTTGAGCTTGAGCCAATCCTTTGTCCTTGATATTTTGAGGGATCCACTTTCATCATCCATGCCATGCTATTCATTGAGATTTCCTGAAATAATAGTCTTGGAATAGCATTAGCTCAATGAGCTATATGTTGTTATGAATTACCAAAACCACCTAGGGATAGTTGCACTTTAAATATCCCCCTTTTTGGTAATTGATGACAACATATAGATCAAAGCTTCGACAAATGATAATAACATTTAAATAACATCGTCGCTTTGAGAAGTATGTGATAAGCAAGAGCTCCCCCTAAATTTGTGCATAGTTTAAAATTTGCTTTGGACTGCAAATGCACAAGGAATTAGGCTCATGGGTTACTCTTCCATGTCACATACATCTTGGTGGAGCGCTCAAAATAATAAAGATTAAATACATGCACTCATCACCAAGCAAAGTGAATGATCGTAAAAGGATAGGTAAGATAATATCATTTAACAAGCATAAGTGTAGCTTATGATCAAACACGTGATCATCAATGTCTCACAGATAATAGCATAGTATCTCAAGCAATCAAAAGCAAACAAAGTTTAACCACCAAAGGAAGAGAGAACAAAAGCAACACTCTCTCTCTCGAAGCCTATGATCTATACATTTTTCTCCCCCTTTGGCAACAAGTTACCAAAAAGTTCATAGAAAATGCATAGTGCTATCAACTCTCAGGATTGATTTTCAGGTGGTGGTGTAGAGATGGCTCCTTGGACGAAGGCTTTAGTTGATGTGGATGGAGCTGGAGGAGTTGGTGCTGGAGCTGGTTTCCCTGGAGTTGTAGGAGGTGTAGCTAGTGCAGATGATGTGGCTCTAGTGTCTGTCACAGGCACTGCAGCTGACCTCTGAGCTCTAGGCACTCTGGCAAATGCATCAGTGGTTGTCTTGCCCTTCCTCTCCTGCATGTCATCCTGGAGCTGCTCCACAACTGACCGAATCTCAGTTCCTTTGACATCTAGATCATAGAATTTTTGTTCCATGATTTTTTCCAGGCTCTCCTGATTTTGAGTTAGGGTGGCCAACCCCTTCTCAATCCCCAGTGTTGATGCTATCAAGTAACCAAGCTGCTCCTGCTTGTTCTTCAAAAAGTACTCGGATGCCTCCTCTTGAGTTGGCATCTTGGCAGCCTTCTCTCTCTTTGCTTTCTCCTTCTTCTCTTGACCTTGCACTGATGATGGTTCATTCTCAATCATCACAACTTGATTGTCCTCAAATTCTGGATAGATAGCAAAATGTTCTTTGTCTAGCAAGTATGTGCATGTGCCCATCTTTGAGTTAATCAACTCCTGAATCTGTGGGGCATACCCACAACTCCTCTTTTGGTCTGCTGCTGTCCTCTTAATGGTCTCAACAATGAGGCTCATGACCTTGAATTTCTATGGCACATCAAACAAGTGGAGCAAGTTTATAGCATGCCCTCTAATAATGTTGTGGTCACCTGACTTGGGCAATAGAGTATGCCTTAGGATCCAGTTGATTGTTGGGAGTCCTGACAGAAGAAAGTGAACTGACCCAAACTTATGTGTCTCAACTGCAACATCTGGGATCTCCTTGTACATATGAGCCATGGTATTGTGATCCATCTTCCTCTTGGCATAGACATCCAAGTCATCTTCACTCTCCTTTGGGGCATTAATCAGATTGGCCCATTCCTCAATGGTTGACTGGTACCTTGTACCTTCATACATCCAAACTATCCTGCCATCTGGATAGAAATGTGCTGTGGAGTAGAATTGCATAATGAGCTCATCATTCCACTTTGTGAGCTTCTGCCCAACAAAGTCTGCAACTCCACAAGCAACAAACTTGTCTTGCACTCCAAGATAGTGTTCCTCATTCTCTTTCATGTAGGTCCAGTCGGCCCACCTCATATCACACACTATGGGCTTCTTGTACAACAAGATTGTCTCATAGAAGTCCTGTTGTTCCTTTGTATGGAACCTGTAATCAACAGCAGTCCTTCTCCTGGTGGCATATGGATCTGTCATTCTCCATAGCCTCAACCCTGAGTCTCTCCTAATATTCATGTCCTCAGCCACAGGATGAGCGTCATTGTGGTCTGGACTCTTGGGTTTGAACTTCCTCAGGACTTGTCCTTCATCATCTTCCTCAGCAGCAACTTCAGGCACTGGGGTCGTGTTCTTCTCAGTAGTTGGTATATTCCTGGTATTCCTCTTTGGTGCACTCTTGGGCTTGGGGGCAGCTTTGGGTGCTTCTTTGGGCTTTGATGTTGCAGCCCCTGACTTTATAGCATCACCCATTAGCTTTTGTGCCTTGGGTGCTGGTACAGCAACCTCTTCTTCCTCTTCTTCTTCCATCATGAAAGGCTTTCCAATCACTCTGGCCATGGTATTTTTGACCCTTTCTTTCCTTTTCTTTCCTTCTGCAGCTGGCTCTTTGGGATCAGGTTTTTCAGGTACTTGTGTTGATCCTCTGACCTTCAGCATAGGTGTCCTCTTGGCAGGAACCTTCCTATTGAGTCCAGGCTTTGTGTTCTTTGCTGAGGCATACTCCTTTTTTAGCACAACCTTCTTGGAAGTAGCCTCATCTTCTTCTACCATATAATCCTCATCCTCAGATTCTGAGGTTCTCTTCTTCCTTGTCCTGGTGGCAGCTTTAGGCAGATTGCTTGGGGTGCTCCTGCTGCCATCATCTGAAGTGCTAGAGGGACTAGTGCCCTCACTCATGTGAATCTGCTCTTCTGACTTGTTCTGACTATCACTTTGGTCTGACATGTTGCAAATCACTGACTGCTGACCCGGTGAATAGTAATAGATGAGATAGACTGGATGAGCATCACAAAATGCAGAGATTTTTGCAAAAGAATGATTCAAAAACTCAGTTTTAGTTTTCCACATAAAGCATTTCGGATCAACCAATTTTAAAACTCGGTGATACCAAAGCAGTTTTGGAACCTAAACTGGTGAACTCGGTAGGACCGAGTTACAGTTCGGTGGCACCGAGACTGCTAGGATTTCACAAAGTTTTAAAATTGGTCACACCGATTAGCAATTCTCGGTCAGACCGAGAGTTACTAGTGCAATGGCGTTAGCCAAATTGGTGGCACCGAGTTTTTCAACTCGGTGGGTCCGAGATGGTTTCGGCGGAAACCTAACCCTAAATTTTCATATCGCACCTATTCTAAGGATTGTATTGACTGGATAGGAGTGTTTCAATCGTGGCAAGAATCATAATGAATACAATGTGCTAGGAATCAGATGAGGATAGCACGATCGAGTCCATACCCTAGCTTGGCGATGAACTCGCTACGGCGGCGACGGTGGGGGTGAATTCCGTTGACGGCGGCGGAGACCAGCGACAGGAGGCGGCTGGCGACGAGGAGACGATTCGGAGACCCTGGAGGCAGAGCGAGCTATGCACGGGTGAAGGGGTTTGGCGAAATTTCCAAATTTTGCCCGTGAGTATATATAGCCCGACCCTGTCGGTGTGACCGAGTGGAACAACTCGGTGGCACTGAGATGCATAACTGTATACAGTTACAGCAACTCGGTGTGATCGAAAAGTTCAAATTGGTTGCACTGAGATTGAAAACCTAGATCGACTTAGTGATCTCGGTAGGACCGAAATGGAGGAATCGGACAGACCGAGAATCACAAAGAAGTTTTGGAAGTTTAAGTCTATGACGAATCAGGGACTCCGAGTGCTCCTCACACAGAGTGGTTCGAATCTGACTTGATCAAATTTTGTGATGTAGCATGAATAGAGTTTGAGACGAGAAAAGTATAGATAGCTAGAGAAGGTTCTTAGGCATTCTTGTCCATCCACTTGGCAAAAAGAAAAAGAACCCAAACAATCAAAGCAACAAGTGGATGTCCTTGAATGAGTAAAATATGCAACCAACATGCTCACACAATAGAATGGCAAATGAAATATGTGGCAAAGCATGCACAACCAATTCTAGCATCTATCAAACAATTGGCGATGACTAGGTCATCTATATATGAGTATATTGACTTAGGAGTCAAATGAGAACATTTGATCATAGGTCATACTCATCGTTTAAGCTCAAGTGGAGTTACTACTTTTACATAATGCATTGATGTGTTCACACCATTAGAGTTGCTTTGACTCAATTCTTAGAGTTAAGCTCCCCCTAGATGTGAGATCCCCTTTTAGAGGGATGAACTAACCTTGGGTTTTGTCGATGATGACTTCATGTAGGTGTTGAAGATGTGGATGCTCAATGTTGATGTAGATAATTTGGAGCAATCCTTTGGAGTGAGTTGCACTTTCAACATACCTACATGGGTTAGTCCCACAAGGAAAAAACAAGAATATCCATAGACAAAGAGCGATGCACACACAAGATGATATCCATGAAGTCATTAGGTTATCTTGTCCCTCGCCTTACCAACATGAGGGTTTGTGACTCCTTGAAGTAGTGCAAAATGTGGAAGTTGATTGCACTTGTCCTTGCCATAATGATATGAGTGAAGAATGTTGGCAGAGTCACCCTCAAGAACTCTCTAGTTCTTCTTCTTCGGGATCCACATCATCTTGATGGGAATCCTTGGAGTTGTAGTTGTACTTGATGAAGTAGAACTTGACGTAGTCTTGGGAACCCACTTGACCAAGGCCTTAGGTGCTTCTTCAAATGCATCAATCTCCTCTTGAAGCTTGTCCTTGCCTTTGCTCTTGTGGTCTTGTGGTGGAAGATCATCTTGTGCTTGTGTTCCCTTGAAGGAAGTAGGATCATACTTCTCTTGTTGGGGAACAAACTTCGTCTTGGGGTATTGATCTTCTTCCCACTCAACTCCATTGGCATTGAACTTTCGTTCAAAACCAACACCTTGATTCTTCTGGTGCCTTCCTTGCTTGCGTACAATTTCCTCGAATTGCTTACTCCCGGCAAGGCTCTTGTATACACCTTTCTCTATAATTCCCTTCAATAAGCTATTTTCTTGCTCAAGTGTAACTTGTCTAGGAGAATCATTAGTGGAATCAAGAGAACTACTAGAAGCAATAATATTGGATTTGGCATTATTATTGTTACTACTAGAGGAAGGATCTTTCTTGTACTTGTTACTAGACTTGACTTGAGGCATGTAAGTAGATAAGAGTAAACGCTTGGCAATGTAAGAAGAACTTTTCTTACGGAGATCATCATTGATTGCTTTTAAGAACTGATGCTCTTTCTCAAGATTGAGCTTTTCAAAGCGTAACTTCTCATGAGCCCTTAAAAGTTCTCGATGATCTTCGAAGATAGTTTCATGAGCTAACTTAAGAGTGTTTAGTTCTTTAGTTAGAAGCTCAATCTTCTCATTATCATTGTCATTCGTTTTATCTTGATTAGCATGATTAATTGACGTTTCATCATAGTATTCATCACTAGAGTTGTCAACAAGTAAATCATCATCACCTAGCAAGTCATCTTCATCACTATTGAAATCAACATACTCAGGATGTGTTACGTTTGGACCTTTGGCCATGAAGCATCTTCCAATTCCTTCATTTGGTGAGTCAAATATGTCATAGGAGTGGGTTGACACAAGTGCTAGACCGGCAACACCTTCATCTTGAGTATATTCGGAGTCAGAGTGATAGCTTCTCTCGGAGTGATTGTCGGAGTCGGAGCCAGATACCCATTCACCAACATGAGCTTGATGTCTTCATTTTGTGTAGCTCCTTGATGACTTGTCCTTCCTTTCCGAATCCTTGCTTCTCCGTGAGGGTCTTCGTTCATAACGATCATCTCTACTCCTCCTCTCTCTTGGTGGTGATTCTTCTCTTTTGCTTCTTCTTTTTGGAGAATCTTCTCTTCTTTTGTAGGGTGACGTACACTCATTGGAATAGTGTCCGGGTCTCCCACAATTGTAGCAATTTTGCTCTCGACTAGAAGATCTTTTGTCATTGTAGGACCTTGACTTAGATCTTCTTTCTTTGCTTCTACTCTTGTAGAATTTGTTGAAGTTCTTCACCATTAAGCTCAATTCTTCATTGAAGGTTTGTTTCTCACTTGATGATGTGGGGGCTTCACATGAGGCTTTGTAAGCACCACTTGACTTGTTGTGAAGTTCCTCGTTATCCTTGAGTGACATCTCATGAGCAACAATTCTTCCAATGACTTCCGTTGGCTTGAGATCTTTATAGTTTGGCATCATCTGGATCAATGTGCACACGGTATCATACTTTCCAAACAATGCTCTTAGGATCTTCTTGATGATGAATCTGTCGGTCATCTCTTCACTTCCTAAACCGGCAATCTCATTTGTGATAAGAGCAAGCCTAGAGTACATTTCAGCGACACCTTCACCATCCTTCATTTTGAACTTGTCAAGCTGACTTTGGAGCACATCCAGCTTGGATTCCTTGACGAAGTCGGTACCTTCATGCATATCCATCAAAGTATCCCAAGTTTCCTTTGCATTCTCAAGACGGTTGATTTTGTTGAATTCCTCGGGGCACAAGCCATTGAAGAGGATATCACAAGCTTGAGCGTTGTATTGCAACATCTTCAATTCATCCGCATTAGCTTCACGGTTCAGCTCTCTCCCATCAAAAAATTTACCTTGCAAGCCAATACAAACAATAGCCCAAACAGCGGGGTTATGTCCGAGAATATGCATTTTCATCTTATGTTTCCAACTAGCAAAATTAGTACCATCAAAGTAAGGACCTCTATGGTGATAATTTCCCTCACTAGACGCCATACTCTCCTAGGTTGTGAAACCAAGGCTATGACCACCAAAAGCTATGGAAATCAAAGCAAATGGAGACCAAAGCTCTGATACCACTTGTAGCACCTTGAATTATGTCTAGAGGGGGGTGATTAGACTACTTGACCAATTAAAAACTTAACCTTTTCCCAATTTTAGAGTTTGGCAGATTTTAACAATCTTTGGACAAGTCAAGCAATCATCACACAATTCAAGCAAGCATGCAAAGAGTATATGAGCAGCGGAAATTAAAGCATGCAACTTGCAAGAACGTAAAGGGAAGGGTTTGGAGGATTCAAACGCAATTGGAGACACAGATGTTTTTGGTGTGGTTCCGATAGGTGGTGCTATCATACATCCATGTTGATGGAGACTTCAACCCACGAAGGGTAACGGTTGCGCGAGTCCACGGAGGGCTCCACCCTCGAAGGGTCCACGAATAAGCAACCTTGTCTATCCCACCATGGTCGTCTCCCACGAAGGACTTGCCTCACTAGCGGTAGATCTTCACGAAGTAGGCGATCTCCTTGCCCTTACAAACTCCTTGGTTCAACTCCACAATCTTGTCGGAGGCTCCCAAGTGACACCTAGCCAATCTAGGAGACACCACTCTCCAAGAAGTAACAAATGGTGCGTTGATGATGAACTCCTTGCTCTGGTGCTTCAAATGATAGTCTCCCCAACACTCAACTCTCTCTCATGGGATTTGGATCTGGTGGAAATAAGATTTGAGTGGAAAGCAACTTGGGGATGGCTAGAGATCAAGAATCATATGGTAGGAATGGAATATCTTGGCCTCAACACATGAGTAGGTGGTTCTCTCTCAGAAATGGTAAGTTGGAAGTGTAGGTTTGTTCTGATGGCTCTCTCCACGAATGAACAGGAGGTGGAGGGGTATATATAGCCTCCACACAAAATCCAACCGTTACACACAATTTACCAAACTCGGTGGGACCATTCAATAGACTCGGTCGGACCGATTTAGTAAACCTAGTGACCGTTAGGATTTTCGGTGGGACCGACATGCAACTCGGTAAGACCGATATGGTTAGGGTTAGCGCATAACGTAATCTTGGTAAGACCGATTACACAAACTCAGTGAGACCGATTTTGGTAATAAGCTTTCCAGAGAGTTGGTCAGGTAAACTCGGTGGGACCGATTCGCTCATTTCGGTGAGACCGAAATGTTAGGAAAGGGAAACAGCGAGTTTACATTGCAATCTCGGTGGGACCGATCGCTCACGTCGGTTAGACCGAAACGTTACGAAGGGAAACAGAGAGATTACAATCCCATCTCGGTGAGATCGAGATCCCTATCGGTAAGACCGATTTGCCTAGGGTTTGTGGTAGTGGCTATGACATTTGAACTCGGTGGCGCCGGATAGAAAGAATCGGTGTGACCGATTTTGACTTTGGGTTTAGGTCATATGAGGATGTGAGAAAGTAGTTGAGGGTATTTGGAGCATATCACTAAGCACTTGAAGCAAGAGGCTCATTAAGAAACACCTCATCCCTCCTTGATAGTATTGGCTTTTCCTATAGACTCAATGTGATCTTGGATCACTAAAATGTAAAATGAAGAGTCTTGAGATTTTGAGCTTGAGCCAATCCTTTGTCCTTGATATTTTGAGGGATCCACTTTCATCATCCATGCCATGTCATTCATTGAGCTTTCCTGAAATAATAGTCTTGGAATAGCATTAGCTGAATGAGCTATATGTTGTTATGAATTACCAAAACCACCTAGGGATAGTTGCACTTTCAGATTACCGTACCACTCTGGTGCGGATCTTACTCTGTTTGACCTACGAGGTTCGGTAGTAACTTGATCTGAAGTTTCTTGATCAACACATTAGCTTCCTCAGTAATTCGTGTAGGTGTCACAGGAACCGGTTTCTGTGATGAACTACTTTTCAATAAGGGAGCAGGTACAGTTACCTCATCAAGTTCTACTTTCCTCCCACTCACTTCTTTCGAGAGAAACTCCTTCTCTAGAAAGGATCCATCCTTAGCAACGAAAGTTTTGCCTTCGGATCTGTGATAGAAGGTGTACCCAACAGTCTCCTTTGAGTATCCTATGAAGACACATTTCTCCGATTTGGGTTCGAGCTTATCAGGTTGAAGTTTTTTCACATAAGCATCGCAGCCCCAAACATTAAGAAATGACAACTTTGGTTTCTTGCCAAACCATAGTTCATCAGGCGTCGTCTCAACGAATTTCGTTGGTGCCCTATTTAGCGTGAATGCAGCCATCTCTAAAGCATAACCCCAAAACGATAGCGGTAAATCAGTAAGAGACATCATAGATCGCACCATATCTAGTAAAGTATGATTACAACGTTCACACACACCATTACGCTGTGGTGTTCCGGGTGGCGTGAGTTGCGAAACTATTCCACATTGTTTCAAATGTAGACCAAACTCGTAACTCAAATATTCTCCTCCACGACCAGATCATATAAACTTTATTTTCTTGTTCTGATGATTTTCCACTTCACTCTAAAATTCTTTGAACTTTTCAAATGTTTCAGACTTATGTTTCATTAAGTAGATATACCCATATCTGCTTAAATCATCTGTGAAGGTGAGAAAATAACGATATCCACTGCGAGCCTCAATATTCATTGGACCACACACATCAGTATGTATGATTTCCAACAAATCTGTTGCTCGCTCCATTGTTCCGGAGAACGGAGTTTTAGTCATCTTGCCCATGAGGCATGGTTCGCAAGTACCAAGTGATTCATAATCAAGTGATTCCAGAAGTCCATCAGTATGGAGTTTCTTCATGCGCTTTACACCAATATGACCCAAATGGTAGTGCCACAAATAAGTTGCACTATCATTATCAACTCTGCATCTTTTGGCTTCAACATTATGAACATGTGTACCACTACTATCGAGATTCAAGACAAATAGACCACTCTTTAAGGGTGCATGACCAAAAAAGATATTACTCATATAAATAGAACAACCATTATTCTCAGATTTAGATGAATAACCGTCTCGCATCAAACAAGATCCAGATATAATGTTCATGCTTAACGCTGGCACCAAATAACAATTATTCAGGTCTAAAACTAATCCCGAAGGTAGATGTAGAGGTAGCGTGCCGACGGCGATCACATCGACTTTGGAACCATTCCCCACGCGCATTGTCACCTCGTCCTTAGCCAATCTTCGCTCAATCCATAGTCCCTATTTCGAGTTGCAATATTAGCAACAGAACCAGCATCAAATACCCAGGTGCTACTGCGAGCTCTAGTAAGCTACACATCAATAACATGTATATCACATATACCTTTGTTCACCTTGCCATCCTTCTTATCCGCCAAATACTTGGGGAAGTTCCGCTTCCAGTGGTCAGTCCCTTTGCAGTAGAAGCACTCAGTCTTAGGCTTAGGTCCAGACTTGGGTTTTTTCTCCTAAGCGGCAACTTGTTTGCCGTTCTTCTTGAAGTTCCCCTTCTTCTTCCCTTTACCCTTTTTCTTGAAACTAGTGGTCTTGTTGACCATCAATACTTGATGCTCCTTCTTCATTTCTACCTCCGCAGCCTTTAGCATCGCTAAGAGCTCGGGAATAGTCTTTTCCATCCCTTGCATATTATAGTTCATCACGAAGCTCTTGTAGCTTGGTGGCAGTGATTGAAGAATTCTGTCAATGACACTATCATCAGGAAGATTAACTCCAAGTTGAATCAAGTGATTATTATACCCAGACATTTTAAGTATATGTTCACTGACAGAACTATTCTCCTCCATCTTACAGCTATACAACTTATTGGAGACTTCATATCTCTCAATCCGGGCATTTGCTTGAAATATTAACTTCAACTCCTGGAACATCTCATATGCTCCATGACGTTCAAAATGTCGTTGAAGTCCCGGTTCTAAGCCGTAAAGCATGGCACACTGAACTATCGAGTAGTCATTAGCTTTGCTCTGCCAGATGTTCACAACGTCCGGGGTTACTCCTGTAGCGGGTCTTGCACCTAGCGGTGCTTCTAGGACGTAATTCTTCTGTGCAACAATGAGGATAATCCTCAAGTTACGGACCCAGTCCGTGTAATTGCTACCATCATCTTTCAACTTAGTTTTCTCCAGGAACGCATTAAAATTCAACGGAACAATAGCACGGGCCATCTATCTACAACAACATAGACAAGCAAAATACTATCAGGTACTAAGTTCATGATAAATTTAAGTTCAATTAATCATATTAGTTAAGAACTCCCACTTAGATAGACATCCCTCTAATCATCTAAGTGATCACATGATCCAAATTAACTAAACTAAAACCGATCATCACGTGAGATGGAGTAGTTTTCAATGGTGAACGTCACTATGTTGATCATATCTACTATATGATTCACGTTCGACCTTTCGGTCTCAGTGCTTCGAGGCCATGTCTGCATATGCGAGGCTTGTCAAGTTTAACCCGAGTATTTCTGCGTGTGAAAAACTGGCTTGCATCCATTGTAGGTGAACGTTGAGCTTATCACACCCGATCATCATGTGGTGTCTCGGCACGACGAACTTTGGCAACGGTGCATACTCAAGGAGAACACTTATATCTTGAAATTTAGTGAGAGATCATCTTATAATGCTACCGTCAATCAAAGCAAAATAAGATGCATAAAGGATAAACATCACATGCAATCAATATAAGTGATATATATGGCCATCATCATCTTGTGCCCTTGATCTCCATCTCTAAAGCACCATCATGATCACCATTGTCACCGGCGCGACACCTTGATCTCCATCGTAGCATCGTTGTCGTCTCGCCAACTATTGCTTCTACAACTATCACTACCACTTAGTGATAAAGTAAAGCAATTATAGGGCGATTGCATTGCATACAATAGAACGACAACCATATGGCTCCTGCCAGTTGCCGATACCTCTGTTACAAAACATGATCATCTCATACAATAAAATTTAGTATCATGTCTTGACCATATCACATCACAACATGCCCTGCAAAAACAAGTTAGACGTCCTCTACTTTGTAGTTGCAAGTTTTACGTGGCTGCTACGGGCTGAGCAAGAACCATTCTTACCTACGCATCAAAACCACAATGATATTTCGTCAAGTTAGTGTTGTTTTAACCTTCAACAAGGACCGGGCATAGCCACACTCGATTCAAATAAAGTTGGAGAAACTGACACCCGCCAGCCACCTATGTGCAAAGCACGTCGGAAGAACCAGTCTCGCATAAGCGTACGCATAATGTCGGTCCGGGCCGCTTCATCCAACAATACCGGCGAATAAAGGTATGACATGCTGGTAAGTAGTATGACTTGTATCGCCCGCAACTCACTTGTGTTCTACTCGTGCATATAACATCTAAGCATAAACCTGGCTCGGATGCCACTGTTGGGTTATGTAGTAATTTCAAAAAAAATCCTACGATCACGCAAGATCTATCTATGTGATGCATAGCAACGAGAGGGGGAGTGTATCTTCATACCCTTGAAGATCGCTAAGCGGAAGCGTTTATCAACGCGGTTGATGTAGTCGTACACCTTCATGATCCGCCCTGATCAAGTGCCGAACATACGGCACCTCCGCGTTCAGCACACGTTCATCTCGATGACGTCTTCGCCTTCTTGATCCAGCAAGACGGACGAAGTAGTAGATGAGTCCCGGCAGCACGACGGCGTGGTGACGGTGTTGGTGAAGAACAATCTCCCCAAGGCTTCGCCTAAGCACTACGGAAACTATGACGGAGGATAAACTTGAGGGGACGGGGTTGCCGGCACACGGCTTGGTGTTTCTTGATATCTCTTTGGTGTTAGCCCTACACCTCTATTTATATGTTGAGCCTTGGGGTCGAAACTTGGAGTAAAAGCCTCCACAAAGTCGGTTTCACCCGAAAGGCAAGAGTCCTTCTCAGACTCCAGGGCCAGACGCCAGGGACCCTGGCATCTGGCCCCTGGACTCCACAAAACTTCCTTTTGCGCTTTCCAAAAACCTTGTGGGCTTTCCCCTTTGGCCCAAATAAATTGTTCTCGTACCCAAACATTTCGGGAAACATCCGGAACCCCTTTCAGTGAATTCTGGAACCCTTCCGGAGACCAAACACTACTATCCCATACATCAATCTTTATCTCCGGACCATTCCGGAGTTCCTCATCATGTTCGTGATCATATTCGGGACTCCGAACAACATTCGGTCACCAACATACATAACTCATATAATACTATATCGTCAACGAACAATAAGCGTGTGGACCCTACGGGTTCGAGAACTATGTAGACATGACCGAGACATCTCTCTGGTCAACAACCAATAGCGGAACCTGGATGCCCATATTGGCTCCTACATATTCTACGAAGATCTTTATCGATCGAAGCGCATAACAACATACGTTGTTCCTTTTGTCATCGGTATCTTACTTGCCCGAGATTTGATCATCAGTATCTTAATACCTAGCTCAATCACGTTACCGGCAAGTGTCTTTACTCGTTATGTAATGCATCATCCCGCAACTAACTCATTAATCACATTGCTTGCAAGGCTTATAGTGATGTGCATTACCGAGAGGGCCCAGAGATACCTCTCCGACTATCAGAGTGACAAATCCTAATCTCGATCTATGCCAACTCAACAAGTACCATCGGAGACACCTATAGAGCACCTTTATAATCACCCGGTTACGTTGTGACATTTGGTAACACACAAAGTGTTCTTCCGGTAATGGGGAGTTGCATAATCTCATAGTCGTAGGAACATGTATAAGTCATGAAGAAAGCAATAGCAGTAAACTAAAACGATCAAGTGCTAAGCTAACAGAATGGATCAAGTCAATCACATCATTCTGCCAATGATGTGATCCCTTTTATCAAATGACAACTCATGTCTATGGTTAGGAAACCTTAATCATCTTTGATCAACGAGCAAGTAGAGGCATACTAGTGACACTCTGTTTGTCTATGTATTCACACATGTATTATGTTTCGGTTAATACAATTATAGCATGAATAATAAACATTTATCATGAATTAAGGAAATAAATAATAACTTTATTATTGCCTCTAGGGCATATTTCCTTCAATTTTTGGGGCTTAGTGTGGCAGGACTTTCCTAGTGCCCACCACTGTCAACTTCTGGATATTTACAATTTATGTTGTGCACGGGTGACCACAATTTATTTGTGGCGGACATACATATGGCCCACCACTGATGCCTATTAAACTAGTGGCGGGTGTTTCCCCATGCCCACCATTGATCACTTTCATCACACGGCTAATTTGGGAGAGTTCACTTGTGACGAGTGGTTATTTTTGCCCGCCACTGTTGTGGTTAATCCAGTGGTGGGTCTTATTTGTTACCCGCCATTGCTATGTTTCCAGAATTGCAGTGGAGACTTTCTATTCGTCCTTTGAGGCCACCTATATATATAAGTCTTTTCCTAGTAGTGCAAGGACATGGTAGTAGAGGATACCTACGAGGATCTTCCCAATTAATTGTTTGGAGGGAACAAAATGATACCAATTCTAGGTTCCCAATACTAAAAAAAGATATCCCGCTAAATGAGTCAACTAACAAATAATTACTAGTTATTTTTTTCATTTATATTTACAAAAAGGACCCGCCAACATTTTTCGTGACACTAAAATTTTTCACGGATTATACGCATTCCTAGTGACGGACGAACACGTCGCCTAAAATCACCTTACCATGGTCGCCTAGGGCATTGCCCTAAGGAGAAAATTAGCTAGTTAACCCTTCAAAAAAATTAGCTAGTGACGGTTTCTGTCACAGAAAATGATCTTAGGTGAAGGTTTTTTCTTCGTCACACAATAGCATTTGTAGTGTTATTCATATATACTCTCTGATCTATTTGTCTTTCTATGGCCAAGTTTGATAAATTATTACCAAGAGAGAGTTGAGTATGATAGTTAGGTTCAATCTTGCAAGTAATCTACCATAGTGATAGAAGAAAAGGCTTGTATTACGTTGTTGCCACTAGGGATAAAAGGATGATTGAGTAGTTATTCTTCGAACGAAGGGTAAAGACAATATATCATCTAGTTTAAGTCATCGTACTTGATGCAATACTTTGTTTTACTACTTAATACTTTAAGATGCATGCTGGATAGCGGTCTTGGGTCGAGTATTATCTATAGATGCAATTGGACACTAGTCTATAGATGTTTGGACTTGATGCTCATATGTAGTTAATGTCATTTATAGTTATTGTCATAAAAATTGCAATTTAATCGTTGCTCAACTGTAATTTCTTCACCACATCATGTTGTCTTTTGGAAAGAACCACTAATGAACCTACAGATCCCCATCCATTATTCTTCTAATTTCTTCCAACCTCGATCAATGTTATTTATAGTTCTTGCTTTTAATCTTCTTTTGTAATCAATCTTTCATATGTACTTATGTTTAAACCTTGTAACTGGCAAGGCTAGTGAGACTAACAGCCTCGCTAGTTTCATTGGAGCCAAGGTAGTTCTGTATTTGTGTGTGTAGGTATTTACCATTGGCTTCTTAGTAAAGTCCTACTGGTTCGATAAACCTTATGGTCATCCAATTTGAGGGAAAATTGTTGCTTGCCACAAACCCTTACACTTGGGGGGGGGGGGCGACACCTTTCTAGTTGAGAGGAACTGAACTAGAATAATTGTTTCTTTTAAATCATTTTTGTTATTTCATGGTAAAGCACGGGCATTCATCTAGTACTGTTAAAGACTCATGTGGTTGTTTTAAACATTCGAATTAGTTTAGCTTATGTATGTGTTTTTCTTGTGAGATTCTTCGTAGGAGCTTTGCAGAAAATTTGACACAAACGATTAAATTAGAGGCAACTACCTCAAGCGGTTGTATCAAAGATACTTGCTATTCGTGTGTGTATGTTTTTGTCCAATGCAGTACAATTTGTTTACCTAATGAATATTATTCATTAAAAAAAGTTAAACATCCTCGTTTTACTATCGGCCAAGCCTTTATTCGAATCGCTTTACTATCCCACCTCAGCGCGTTTAGCGAGGCGGTTTCCTTGGCACGTCTTGTCAAAGCAGAGATCGTGTCCCCTTATTCCGGGATTCTCATTAATACGGGCGCGGGTAACCCAGTCATCCCCGTTGGCACGTCTCCTCTATCGAAGGCGAGTCCCGAACGGTCACGGGGAAGGCTCTTGGTATTCAACCTCTTTATAAAGAGACCAAGGCTCCACTCCTTTCTTTCAATCTCAATCGAATCCGCCCCTCGCCTCGAGTTCCAACACCCAAAGCTCCAGATTCAGGCGCTTCGAACCTTCGATGATGTCCGGCTCCGACCTGCAAGGCCGGTGGATGCCTTCCTCCGTTACGGAAGAAGACGTGTTAAAGCTAAGAGATGCCAGGTATCTAACCGGCGAAATTTCGCATAGGCTGCCTGCCCAAGGGCAGGTTATTCCCACTCCCAAGCCTGGTGAAAGCGTGGTGTTCGCGTCTCACTTTCTTCGGGGGCTAGGCTTCCCGACGGACCCCTTCGTGAGGGGGCTCATGTTTTACTATGGGTTGGAATTTCATGACTTCGATCCGGAGTCCATCCTCCACATCTCATCGTTCATTGTCGTATGTGAAGCCTTCCTTTGCATTACCCCTCACTTCAGATTGTGGCTCAAGACCTTCAAAGTGGAGCTGAAGATGATCAAGAGGCAGCAGGCATAGTGCGGAGGGGCTGTTATAAGCAAGAATGATGATGCTCCATGGCCCGAGGGCTCTTTTCAAGAGGATCTCAGCCTCTGGCAACAAGAAGTGTTTTATATCACAGCTCCCAGGGGCACCAAATGGGTTGCGCCACCTGCCTTTCGCTCAGGTTCTCCACCGTGGCTGGCGTCATGGGTCAATAAAGGACTTGACTGGGGGCCGTCCAAGGACGTGCCTTTGTTGCAGGGCCGCATTCAAGACCTCCTAGAGAGAGAGAGATCACTCTGGTTGTAGTAGCGCAGGTCATGCTGATTCGTCGCACCCTGCCCTGCAAACATCGCCCCCTCTGCCTGTGGGAATTTAACCCGGAGGGACCACGAGCTCTCCAACATTTTATGGGCGCGACACCCGTGGAGATGTACAAGCTTTTCTTCGGATCACAAGCGATGTGTCTGGACATGACCGAGGACGCAGGTCTGAGCTGCAATCGCCCGGATACTCAAGTAAGTAGCCCTGTACCCGGACATGCTATCCCATATTTATCACGAACTTGCCCTTTAAAAGAGTTGTTCCTTGAACAGTAGTGGATAGCGATAGCAAAGTTAATCTGGTGTCCGGCCCCCCTCCCTGAGACCACGCCGGATCCCGTGTTAACCAGGATGCTGGAGGATGCGCCTTCGGAAGAAGGTGAAGGGGGGAACAAGGAAGCTACTGCCTCCGTGAAGGAGGCTGTCAGGAAAGGAGGGATCGAGAATCCCTCCATCCCAGGGAAGAAGAGGACCGCCTCTGAAGACCCGGAGACCATGGTCTCAAAGCGGGGGAAGAAATCTTCATCAGAGGGTCCTGCGCCGAGGGATGGCTCGGCCGCATTGTGCGCCCAAGGGGATCAGCCCTCCACCGAGCCGTAAGTAAAAAGGGGAGTTTTTTTAAAATAAAGGATATCCCTGCCTATTTCTGATGAAGATAACCAAAATTTTACCTTGTAGTTCGGATCTCAGCCCTTCTCAGCAGAGCTCATCTTCGGGGGATCTTCATCTGGAGATGATGGAGAGCGAAACGCCTCCCCCTGCCGTACCGTCTTGTGAGGCAGGCGACCCTGAGGTGTCGTCGCAGAGGGTTTCTTCGAGTCCGGCGGGGCCAGAAGGCAGTCGTATGTCCCCTCAAAGCCCTCCGCGTCCGGCCTTCGAAAAAGGCCATCGGACGAGTCTGGCACCACCTGGTGTACGGTCGGAGGAGCTGAAGGATCTGCTCGGGCGAGCGTCTATCTCAGAAGATCATCGTGCGTTAATGGGTACGGTGATTGAAAGGATTTCATCCGCTGAGAGCGGATTGCACGAAGCCGTCAGAAGTTTACTGACAGGTTTTGAGGTACGCAAAATGATGTACCTTCTGACAGTTCCGCATATAAAATGCGCCCTTTGTAGATAGTAGCCCCTGAGGCTCGGTGTGTTGTCAAAAATGACAGCGCGCCGAGGATCATAATCCCCGGTATAACGTGTCGCCCTTCCTATGTAGGTGCCGAAGGGTCCGGTGGCTAGCCGAACTGATGAATTTGCCGAACTAAAGCGGCAACTTGACGTGGCGGATTCCGACATCGCGCTTGTCAATAAGCGACTTGACGAGTCACAAGGTATGCAGTTTCTCCGCGGACACCTGGTAAGGGAGCTTGATGCCCGTGCCTTACAACATGTATGCTTGATGCAGATGGTGCCGCTGCCATGGAGAACCTTCGGGCAGAACTTGCCCGAGCCAAGGAGTAGGCCAGAAAGAGCGATGCGGCTGCCTTAAAGGCGGCTGAAGAGCTAAAAGCCGAACAGGCTGCTCACTGCCGAAGCAACAAGGAAATGGGCGAGATGGCCATGAAGTTGAAGAATGCTGCCGACCGCTGCAAGCTTCTTGAAAAAGAAGATCGAGCGGTGCAAGAGGACCTGAAGAAGGCCACTACCGAGGCCAAGGATGCTCGCTCTGCTATGAGAGCTATGAAGGAGGAGCTGCGTCAGGCCGGAGATATCGCGGCTGGAAAGCCCTTTCTGCTTTGGAGGAAATTCGTGGATCCTAAATATGCTCAGTTGGACCGGTTGTGGAGTGCGGAGGATGCTTATCTGGATTTGGCGGCAAGTGCCGCGGACGCGGCCGAACACTTCCGAGATCAAAAGGTTCACGAAATGGAAAAGGTTTTTTGGTCGCAGTTCCATAATCCAGAGCGCCCACTTCCATCAACCAATCGCTTGGCCGAATGGGCGGAGCTGAATAGGTTATCCGGACTTGCCATGAAGGATGTCGTGAGTCTTTTGTGGCCGAAAAGGCCCGAGCCGAAGAGTTATTTTGGCTTGGTGCAGCAGTTCCTTGGTGCGGTGCCGCATGTCAATGCAATGAGGAGGTCGGCATGCATAGAGGGTGCGTGGATGGCTCATGCCCGTGTCAAGACATACTGGGTGGAGATGAAGGCCACCGATGTTGCATCCCAAGATTCGGACGGAAGCCGAATACCTGTCGAGCACTATTTTCAGGAAGTTCTGCAGGGCGCTCGTTTAATAGAGACGCAGTGCTCGAAGGATATTATGTTCGAATAACATGTATTATTGTGAAACAATGTATCGATGGAATATTAAAGCTTTTTATACTTGTGCCTTTCAAGAATTAAAATACCTCCTGTGCGGCCGCTAATGTATATGTATATATAACCTGAAAGATGGCAGTCTTCGGCTTCAGCCCCCACGCATATAATGCAGGGGTGTTTGCAAAAGGCGCATTTTCACACTTGATCCAACGTGTTGGTCCTATAAAGGAGGTGGTAGCGCAGCAAACTAGGCAACCGGACTATAATTCTTTATCACTTTCACTTAGCCATAGGAGTTTGACAGTGGGGCTACTATATAGCCCCTAGGGGCACCGCGCTCGACCTGAATTCGGGGCGCGTATGTGCCTGATCGAGAAGCGGCCCTTCGTCAATGTGGAGGAATCCTATAGATTCTGGCGGGTCATCGAGTGGTTGACCAGTCTCATGCTATATCATGACAGTCAGTTTTCGGCTTTCTCTACTGAGGTGCTTGCCTGGCCGAACCGGAGCACAATCGCAGTAGTTCTCCTGGTGCCGCCTTAGTCAATAGAGCGGAACATAAGGCAGCAAAACATAGGAGCCGGGCAAACCCAACATTTGACCAAAGACATGATTCGGAGCTAATGCATATAAGGCCTAACTCGAGACGCCGAACACTCCCTAAGGTATTCGGTCCTTATGAAAACGGGCCGAACAACGCCCTTGGTAATAAGCCCCTGGTGTCCAGGTACGCGCAAAATTCTGACGTGGCCCATGCCAAAACCCCAGCCTCCTCCTCGGTTATGGCAAGAAACCAGGGGATGTGTATCAACAAGAGACAAAAAAAAGGTTTACGCAGGGTCTTAGTCTGAAAAGAATCCTTGTCACGGGTCCCAACTGCACGTCTGCGCTTGTGTCTCCGTTGTGCCGTATCCTAGACGGGTGTAGCACGGTGTTCATCTGTAAAAGAGGGGAACTTAGTTAAAAAAGATCGTGCGAAAATGTATGTTATACTAAATAAACAAAGTACAATTCAAAAAATGAATAAAATTGAGCTTTATTGTCTCTTGTTGTACATGCGCGGAGCCCCTTGTACGGGGGTATGCGGCTAGTAAGCCCTTGTATGTTTACGCCGGACTCGTCTAGCCGTGTCCGGGGTCTGAACAACATGTTTAGGTGCTTTGATTGGTGAAGCCGGCTTAGTGTGTGGCTTTCAAGGCAGTCACACCATCTTTCACGCTCGAGGAACACTCGGTATTTCCCTTTAAGGAGATGATGCCTTGCGGACCGGGAATTTTAAGTGTAAGGGATGCATAATGCGGTATTGCGTTAAAGCGGGCAAAAGCTTCGCGTCCCAGTAGTGCTTGGTAGCTACTTGTGAACGGGGCGAGGTGGAAGGTTAACTTTTCACGGTGGAAGTTGTCGGGTGAGCCAAACACAACTTCTAGTAGTAGAGAGCCTGTACAATGGGCATATGGGCCTGGCATTACCCCTTGAAAGGAAGTGTTGCTATGGCGAATTTTGGTTGGGTCTATCCCCATTTTGCGGATTGTGTCCTGACATAGCAGGTTTAGATCACTACCGCCGTCCATTAGGACTTGTGTAAATTGGAGTCCGTCAATTATCGGATCTAATATCAAGGCAGTCCATCCTGCATTCCGGATACTTCTAGAGTAATCCTGATGGTCGAAGGTGATTGGTTTTAACAACCAGTGGCGGGACTCCTCTGGGATAGGCCGTATGGCGCGTACCTCTATGGGCACCGCTCTATTTTTCCCTTTTGTCACGTGAAGTGAGTTTACTGTTTTGACTCTTGTGGGAAATTCTTTTGTTTTCCGGTGCTCTGCTTGTGGGGTTCGTCATCGTCCTCGCTTGGTGTGTCGAGCCCCTTGTGTTCGGCGTTGAGTTTGCCGGACTGCTCGAAGACCCAACAGTCTCTCTAGGTATGGTTTGCAGGCTTCTCGGGAGTACTGTGGATTTGGCATATCTTGTCCAAGATTTTGTTTAAGCTAGATAGCTTGTCCCTGTTATCCTTAAGGGGCAGTTTTTTTATGATTCTGCCGAGAGCTTTTGAATCCGGCGTTGACTGCAGTGCTCTTTGGGCTGTTTCCCTTGGTCCGGCGCTGGTCCTTGTTGTGTCGCGGTTTCCCGTTTCCATCCCTGACTTCGGATGTACTTGGGTCGCTGGTACTGCATCTTGCCAGGCAGCTATCCTCTCCCGCGCAAAAGCGGGTCATGTGGCTTGTTAATGCGGCCATTGTTCTTGGCTTTTCTTGGCCGAGGTGTCTGGCGAGCCATTCGTCTCGGACGTTGTGTTTGAAAGCTGCTAAGGCTTCAGCGTTCGGACAGTCGACTATTTGGTTCTTTTTAGTAAGGAATCTGTTCCAGAATTTTCGGGCTGACTCTCCGGGTTGTTGAGTTATGTGACTTAAATCCTCTGCATCTGGAGGTCGGACATAGGTCCCTTGAAAATTTGCCCGAAAAGCATCCTCGAGCTCTTCCCAACTTCCAATGATGTTTTCAGGGAGGCTTTTGAGCCAATGCCGGGCTAGCCCTTTGACCTTGAGGGGTAAGTATTTTATGGCGTGGAGGTCATCTCCTCTAGCCATGTGTATGTGGAGGATATAATCCTCAATCCAGACTCCAGGGTCTGTTGTTCCGTCGTATGCCTCTATGTTTACGGGCTTGAATCCCACTGGAAATTCATAATCCAGAACCTCATCGGTGAAACATAGGGGGTGTGTGGCACCCCTATATTTAGGTGTACCGTAATATTCGGATACTTGATGTGTTGCATTGCTTACTAGAGCTTGCTTTCTTGGCCCATAGATAGATCTAACTGGGCCATCTTTTTGATGCGAATCCGTGTGCGGATCGCATGCCGACTTGTGTGCGGCGCCGTTTGCCGCTCTATGTTTTCCATGGGGTCGTCTATCCGACTGGGTTGTCTCCTTGTTCTTTGATTGCGGGGGCTCTACGGCCTCCTCATCAAATTCGGGCAGTAGTTTTCGCTTCGGGTAGCTCGTTGTTCAGCGACTATCGCCGTATTTGTCTTAGGTGTTGAGTACTTTGCTCCATTTGATTCTGAGCGCATCTTCCGCTGTTTGGAGCTTCCGCTTCTGCTTTTTCAGGCTACGCGTAGTGGCGACGAGCCTTTTGTGGAGGTTCTTCTGCTCCTGCAACTTGTCCGGCGTGAGATCGTCCGGACTATTATCTTCGCCAGGGACGGATTGTTTATCCATGTTGTCCTGTTCGGACGGTTGCTCGATGGCATGTTCATCGTCCACCGGTTCGCCCTACTCTATGGCTGGGTCTATATGGCTGCTATCTTTGTCGAGGCGGGATTTTGAGTGGCGCTTACATCGCCGTTTTGACTGCTTTTCGAGGGAATGATCCCTCATGGCGTCCCGTTGTTCCTCGTCGTCGCTTCCTTTAGGTGTGTCCACCATGTATACATCGTGAGATGAGGTGGCTGTCCAGTGCCTTATAGGTGTTGGTTCATGCTTATCTCCTACATCGTCGTCCATACCGTTGATGTCTTCGGAGTCGAAATCGAGCACGTCGTTTAAACTTTCGACAGTGGCTACGAAGTGGGTGGTGGCTGGGCTTTGAATTTCTTTATCGTCTGCATCCCAACCTTGCTGACCATAATCTGGCCAGGGCTCTCCTGATAAAGAGGGAGACTTTAGTGAATTCATGATGTCGCCAAAGGGCGAGTGCTGAAAGATGTCCGCAGTGGTGAACTCCATGATCGGTGCCCAATCGGATTCGATTGGCAGGGGCGCGGAAGGTTCGTAGTCCGGAGAGGAGTCCGGCACCTTGGAGTCACGAGCTTCGCAAAGGACAGGATTGGTGTTTGGCTCAATCATCGTAGAGATCGCAGCCCCCGAGGCGGAGTCCAGCCACCCGTCCTCGATCGGTGCAATCGGCTCTGAACAAAAGGTTGGAGCGGGCACTGGTGCGGCCCCCAGGGCACTGTTCGGCGGCAGAGCTAGATCATGCCCATCGTGACAGTGCGGCGCGCTTGGCTGTGGCTCGAACCCATCGAAGATCAAGTCTCCGCAGACGTCAACCGTATAGTTCAAACTTCCAAATCTGACCTGATGGCCAGGGGCGTAGCTTTCAATCTGCTCCAGATGGCCAAGCGAATTGGCCCGCAGTGCAAAGCCGTCGATTACGAAGACCTATCTGGGGAGAAAAGTCTCACCCTGGACCGCATCGTTGTTGATGATAGGAGGAGCCATCAGGCCTAAACATGACGACACAGAGGAACTCTAAATGAAAGCACCAATGTCGGTGTCAAAACCGGCGGATCTCGGATAGGGGGTCCCGAACTGTGCGTCTAGGCGGATGGTAACAGGAGACAAGGGACACGATGTTTTTACCCAGGTTCGGGCCCTCTCGATGGAGGTAAAACCCTACTCCTGCTTGATTAATATTGATGATATGGGTAGTACAAGAGTAGATCTACCACGAGATCAGAGAGGCTAAACCCTAGAAGCTAGCCTATGGTATAATTGTTGTTCGTCCTACGGACTAAAACCCTCCGGCTTATATAGGCACCGAAGAGGGTTCGGGTTACACAGAGTCGGTTACAACGGTAGGAGATCTACATATCCGTATCGCCAAGCTTGCCTTCCACGCCAAGGAAAGTCCCATCCGGACACGGGACAAAGTCTTCAATCTTGTATCTTCATAGTCCAGGAGTCTGGCCAAAGGTGATAGTTCGGCTATCCGAACACCCCCTAATCCAGGACTCCCTCACTCACGAACTACTAAGTAACGAAGACAATAAGATACGCTCGAGTGCATATGTCTTACACCATATGATAGATAACTTGGTCTTGCGAGCACAAACCCAACCAAAGCAAACGAGGTTCAACAGACCAAAAAAAAGTGACAAACACAAGACGCGCAAATCCTACACTCTCTCCCCCTTTGGCATCGAGACACCAAAAAGGCAGAGAGGACACCTACGACACAGGTGGTAGCTCAGGCTAAAAACGACTCCTTGTCGGTCTCGGTAGCGGGAATAGACTCCTCCTCGGACTCCGTCCACTTATACCCCTGCTTGGCTATCCAGTCAGCCTCCGGAGTGATGATTTCCTTTGAGCCACTGGTCAGATTCTCGCCAAAGGTCCTCAATATCTTCTTATCGTGCTGGAGACTCTTCTTGGAGGCAACATGGGCCCTGTACTGCCCCTGGGTCTGTATGCAGAACAGTGCCTTCATCTTCTTCTTGAGCTTCTTAGCCCAAGAGGGCTTAGTAGAGGGAGGAGTGTATCCATCAGAACTGTCCTCATCCGCTTCCTCATCCTCGATCTCATCCTCATCCACATCCATCTTGGCAGCCTCGGCCTCAACACTAGTGGTGGTGTTAGCCCATTGCCTCTTGATACAGAGCTTGATGGGCTCATGATGAATCCAGTTGGGGGCAACAAACTCGTCATCGGGATAGAGCTTCTCCCAAGTCTTGGTGATCAAGAGAAACAGGTAAGGCCCATAGATGGGGACCTTATGGTGAACACCGTAAACTGAAGCTCGCACCACATGATATGTGAGACATCAAGTGGTTGCGTCTGAGCATGACACGCCTCCTCACAAAGGAGCATCATATCCACAAGATAGGCATGCACCTTGTCCTTGTCATCGATTTGCGGGAAGAGGGAGTCGCGGAAGATCCTATGCATGATGTCAAGGAAGGAGTTCAGCACGCACACCTTCTTCTTACTAGAAAGCGTATTCTCAACAAGGAGGGGCTGGAGCTTGTTCTTGTTGGCTGACTCAGGGTTGGCATGAGGGAGAACACCAACGGGCGTGTCGAGCCCCGCATCAGGAACCTGAAGCAAATCCATGAAGTCCTTCCACTTAGCAGTCAACTTTAACCATTGGTCATCCATGTCATGGTCCTTGGCTCATCAGAATGGAAGTGGACCAAAGCAAAGAACTGAGCCACACTCTCCGGGTCAAAGTCTAGGTGAAAGGTAAGCATGTGTTCAATGCCAAATTGTTCCACCAGGTCCAAAGCCTAACCAAAATAGTCACGATGCTTATCCTGCCTCATGTGATTCATGTCGATCTAGTGCACGTCCACGTAGATGTTCTGTTTGGCCTTGATCACATCCAGATAGATAAGGTTCTGCTGCTTGGTCCAGAACAGATCATTCCCTTTGAAGTTGGCATGGGGATTCACATAGGGGTTGATCTTCCTTCGAACAATGAACTCAGCTAGTGGTATCTCATCCATGCCCATAGTGGGCTCCTTGAGCTTGGTGGCGGTGTGCTTGGTTCTGTGTTGGGAGGCATTGGAGCCCTCTGGAGCTTCATCTTGGTTGCGGAGGTGCTTCGAGCCCGTGTCCTGGCTGGTATTTGAGCGACGAACATTGGAACCAACGCCACCACCTATGACACACAACACAAAAACGCAAGAAAAGCGAGAAGGATCAATGCAAAGACTAGGGCCAAAGCCAAAAGAAACAAGCAAGCACGAGACTTGGAAGGACAAAATAGCAAAATTTGTAAATCTACGGTAGTACCGGACCGGCGCACGGATGTAAAAAATTATATCTGCTCTAGCCGTAGTGGTACCGTGCCGGGGAGGCACGGTAGTACCACGCCTAGAGCGGAAGTAATTTTTTACTTCCGCGCCCCGAGCAGTAGTACTGCTCCAAGGGAGCGGTAGTACCACGCGAGGCAGATCATGGGCAAGGATGCGGTAGTACTGCTTCAGGAGGAGCGATAGTACCGCACAGATACGAACGCCACAGAAACGGCGGATCTAAATCTAGGAACAACCGGAAAACTAGATCGGTACTACCATTGATCAAACTAAATTGTTGTGTCATTCCAAATAGCATGCTTACTGCACTACCATTATCCTACAAATCCCTCTTGCACAGATTTAGACAAAAATCACAAGAACAACACATGCATCTCCCCAAGACCTAGAAGCACAAGAACGGAACAAAAAGAGAAGGACTTGGGGAAATACCGAGGTCCATGGCAAGAGGACGAGGTGGGGAACGATCCCGCCACACGGAATGCGAGGAGAGCGGCCGGAGACGGAGATCCGGTGAGGTCCGCCGACACCGTTCTTGGGCAGGAGAGAGAGAGAGAGAGAGAGAGAGAGAGAGACGGGGTGGGCAAAAGAGATGAATGGGTATGGGGGAGTTGGAACTCCACCTGCCCTACTCTTAACCCCCATCCGCTCGCGACGGTGCAGTAGGACCGCGGGTCATCGCGGTAGTACCGCCCGGGCGGAAGTACCGCTCGCTGGGCGGTAGTACCGCTCTTCCAGCAGTAGTAAAAAATTACTGCCGTGATGGAAGCGGTAGTACCATGCGCCTAGGATGCAACTGTGCACGCATAGAGCAATCCACTCATGCGGTAGTACCGTGGCTTTCCACGGTAGTATCATACCCCCAAGAGAGTGCAAATTTCGCAAAAGAGAGGGAAACATCCTTTGCAATGCAACCTTCAAGACACCGAACACACCAAGAGGTGAGCAAGAGACAACACAAACACGAAACAGAAAGAAGGCAAAAGACAACAAAGACCAAAACACGAAACAAAAACTCTCAGGAAGAGAGGGCGATGGCCGGAGCCACCTATGTATGAGTCAATTGGTATGGCACCGCGAAGAATTTTCCTTGGGCCCATGACCAAAACTCGTCTTTGAAGCACAAGTACCATCAAAAATGGCTAATGTGAAAGAGTTGATAATGTGGGGAGGGAGATGGTGCTTCAAAGGAGAAGAAGAACCATGTGAAGGGTGGTGATGTCAAAAAGAACAATGCCACCCCTTCCAACAAAGTCGGTGACTTTAACCCCTCTTATGTGTTGTGCCGTGCTAGTGATGGGCATGTTTATGCTAAATTTGTTGGTTCTCCTTGTGAGTACATTGAATGGTCTATTTGGGTTCCTAAGACCCTTGTTACTAACATCAAAGGACCCATTACAAAATGGGTACCTAAAACCAAGCATTGATCTCTTGTAGGTGTTTGCTTCCGGTGGGGGATCATGGTTGCTCGATAGTGGAGCCACAAATCATATGACTGGAAGCAAGGATTTGGTGATGGACGTGCACAAGATCCCATCTATGCCCACCAATGTCGAGTGGGGTGATGCCTCGTCTTCTAAGGTATCGGGTCTTGGCAAGGTTGTCATTTCTCATGATCTCACGATCGAGAAAGTCATGCTTGTTGAGTCCCTTGCATACAATTTACTTTCTGTTCGTCAAGTTGCACTCGTGGGTTTTGCCACATTCTTTGACATTGATAGTGTGGCCCTCTTGTGGAGCAAGACTCTTAAAGTAGCCTTTGTTGGGCATGTAGAGAACGGTCTTTATGTGATTTAACTTTTCGAAGCGACCCACTAAGACCGCAACATGCCTAATGGCTAAAGTTGATGTGGGATGGCTTTGGCATCGCCGTTTAGCCCATGTCAATATGAGATATTTGCAAAGTCTTCTCAAGGGGGACCATGTCCGTGGACTAACAAATGTTAGTTTTGCCAAAGATCGTGCTTGCAGTGCGTGTATCGAAGGAAAGTTACATGAGAAGGCTCACCCTCCCACGACTATCATCTACTCGAAGAGACCCTTGGAGCTCCTTCACATGAATCTCTTTGGGACTCCATCCTTTGATAGTCTTGGGGGTAGAAAGTATTGCTTGGTGATTGTCGATGATTACTCAAGGTACACTTGGGTATATTTCTTCAAGAGGAAGAGTGAAACTCAACAAACTGTCATCGACTTTGCAAATGAAGCTCAACTTCAACACGATGCAAAGATCTTGAAAATAAGAAGTGACAAAGGCACCGAGTTCAAGAACTACACCTTGGATGAGTTTCTTAGTGATGAGGGGATCAAGCATCAATATTCCGCACCATACACCCCTCAACAAAATGGTGTTGCAAAGAGAAAGAATCAGACGTTGATGGATGCGGCAAGGACCATGATGGCGGAGTTCAAGTCTCCTTACAACTTTTGGGCCAAAGCCATCAACACCGCATGTCATGCATCCAATCGGCTCCATCTCCGCAAAGGCTTGAACAAGACTCCATATGAAATACTCACCGGTAACAAGCCCAACCTCAAGTACTTCCGGGTGTTCAGTTGTAAGTGTTTCATTCTCAAGAAAGGTGTCCGATTGTCCAAATTTGAGGCTAGAGATCGTGAGGGCTGTCGGATTATGGGTTTCGCAAACCCTTGAGAGGTTCAAACTCTGGGGTGCATGCAGAGATCTCAACCGACCCAGCCTGCCTACTCGCGATCCTCCTAAGCCTGGCGCGACAAGCTCAAAGAGACAAAGAGACACAGCAGTTTATCCTGGTTCAGGCCACCTTGCGGTGTAATACCCTACTCCAGCGTTTTGGTGGATTGACTCAGAGGGCTGAGGATGAACTAGTACAATGGATGAACTGGCCTCAGGAGGTGAGGTGTTCTTGAGCTCAAGGGAGTTGGTGTGGTGTGAGCTAGTTCGACTTGTCTTGCCTCTATGGTGGTGGCTAGTCGTTTATAGTGGCCTTGGTCCTCTTCCCAAATGTTGGCGGGAAGGGATCCCACAACGGCCGGATTTGAAAGGGGACAAGTAGTACAGCTTATCCTGACAAAAAGTCTTCGCCTACGAAAAGCCTCTGGTTGTGACGCTGCGGTGGGCTCGTCGATGACCTCCGTCCTGGCGGTCTTGGTCTCGATGCACCAGAATAGAAACCTTTGGTTGATTCCTCGGGACTCCGTGCTTGTGGCTTGCCTCCTTTGCCAGAACGAGGAAACCTGCACTCTGCGCCCGCCTGGTGCCCACCTGGCCTTGGTCATCATGGCTCACGTCAGCTGAGCCTCGTCAGGTAAACCTTGCATAGAACTCTTCGCCCCTCGAGAGCCAGCCTGAGGAGGCCGATCCCCTCGGGGGTCTTGGCGTCGTCCGCCTCACGAGGCTTGGCCCCTCGCGAGGGTCTTGAGTTGTTGATGTTGAAGCTGGGCCATACCAGGCCATCGATGGAGCCACGTGGTGGGCCGCAGGCAGGCAGGGCTGGATACCCTCATATCCAGGACGCCGACAGTAGCCCCTGGGCCCAAGGCACACTCGGACTTGGCTTCCAGTGAAAGCCAAAGGGCAAGTGTGGAGCGCCGCGGGCCCTAACCGCTTGCGGCCTTGATGACGCGTGGCGATTGATGGGACGTGGGTGACTCCGCTTCCCCACACTGCCTCGGCAACTGCTCGACTTGACGGGACGATGCGGCATGCAGAAGGTCATGATGGTGTGAGGTTGTGGAGGCTAACGGTTGGCCTCCCTTGGCTATAGAGGTGAGGGAGGGGCATAACCCCTCGCCCATCTCTCCTTCGTCTTGCTTCCGCTTGCTTCTTCTCTTCTCCACCTTGCGCCCATGGCATCACTGAGGAGGTTTTCAGCGGACGAGAAGGGGAAGGCTTCCAAGGAGGGGCCTGCCGCTCCACGTCCCAAGAGAGGTCGCGGCCGCCCCCGCAAGCATCCCACGGTTCCCACGGCGGCTCCTAGGGGGCGCAGGTGCGTAACCCCCAGAGCCGACACTCCTCTTGGTGCTCGCGATGGCACCTCTTCTCGCGGCAGGGGCCACCGGCTTCGGGGCAGCCCCCATGATGAAGGGAGGCGCGCCGTGATCGTGCGCCCGCCTCGGCCATGCTTCTCTTTGCTGGACGTGCTCCCTGAATTCGTGGTGTGGTCAGAGAACCCGGCCGACACCTTGCTCCGGCTTCCGCATTTCTTCTCCGGTGAACTTCCTTCCTCGGGGCTTGATGGTCTCTGGCTGCAGGCAGATGGTTGCTGTAGTAGAGCTTCGTGGGTTGGTGCCGAGGTCGCCGCCTCCGACAGTGTGGTCCTGACCATGGCTGGAAGACTTTCGCCCGCGTGCATGGCCTGGGCGGAAGGTGTACCCTCCACTTCAAGTACGATGTCCTGGCGACCCTCTATGTGAGGGAGTTTAGGGAGGACGGCCGCCGCGTGGGGTGCTGCCCGGAGGATGGCAGCTACAACGATGGTGGCGAAGGCAAGCTTGGTTTTGGCGACGCATGCTCCTCTTCCCGCGGCAGCAGCTCTTCCTTAGATGAGAGCTCGAGGAGTGGCGGCTATGACCAGCCTCCGCGTCGTCGTGCCCGAGTTGACGACATCGGTGGTTCGTCCCGCCGTGGTGCTCCAGTGAAGCTGGAGAGGAGCCTGGCGTGAGGCTAGGGCCCGGCGAACTTGGACTCAAGGCCGGCGGCCCCTGGTCACCTATGGGAGAACTGGTGAAGTGTTGGGCCACCTTGAGGCGCTGCTTGAGGATGCAGCACTGGTGCCAACCTCGTACGCCTTCGGGCCCTCTTTGTTTAGCCTTTCCTTTCTCCTGTAATTCGAAAAAAAGGATGTACCCTGCGAGGGCATGTAATGAACTATTGCGGTTGTTCCCTTGATGCTACGCTTGCTATCTTGATGTTGTGTTGTAATGTTTTGCGATCTGAGTAAGATAAGGTAGGAAAGCTTAGCTTGGTATGTGTGTAGTAGTTTTCTGCCTCACGAAAACCTAGCCTGAGGTACTCGATGGGGCCCCCTTTCTCGGGGAGCCATGGGTGCAGACCCCGAAAGACGCCTTGGGGTCTCAAGAGCCGCTGCAGGGCTGTCTTCAAAGGAAGAGAAAACTGACGAGCGGCTCACTCACCCTTATGCGAGCCCCCTGCCATAGATTAGCTCGGACTTGATGCATTGCGTCACGCTGCCCGGGGGCACGAACATGAGGGGTGCTGGCGCCCGTGAGCTTGATCGAGGGCTCCTCGCGAGGATGAAGCCGAAGCACCAGGGTTCGGCATGGTGCATGCGCGCGAGGGCAGGCCCAAGGCGCACACACCTACCTAGCCCCACGCGCCGGGCGCGCGAGAGGAAGTGACGGGTGACTGCCACCTCTCTCATGCCCTTGGGCCAAAAACAGCTCAGGAGAAGGAAACAGCTCGAGGAAACAAGGTTCGAAAATACCAAATCCATTGACAAGTTACTAAAAAACTGCAAGCAACTTCGGAAAGCAAATGAACGGCCGCGTCCGGCACCTAATCTAGTCTTCTCACAAGCGCGGAGCTAAGTGCTGCCACTAAGACGTGGGAGGGAGCCCCCATGAGGCCCTAGTGCAACTCTCAGGAGACTTCGGGGCGTGTATAGCCCCACTCATTATTACGTGAGAGTGTCACTAGCGGAGACCTTCACAGGTCGGAGCCTTGCTTCATAGGCCGGAGCCTTTCTTCAGGGGTAGAACTTCCGGAGGTGCTGAATGCTCTAGGTGTTCTGGATGGGGACCCCACCCTGTGTCTCCAGGCGCACGGCGCCAGGCCTGGAGACACAGGCAATCCTAAACGGGCCCTCCAACATGGGAGAGAGCTTGTGCAACCCCTCCTTGGAGAGCACCCATCTCAGGACGAGGTCGCCCATCTCTAACATCCTGGAGCGGATGCTGCGGCAGTGGTACCGCCACAGCGCCTACCGGTACCTTGCCGCTTGGAGCAAGGCTTGTCGGCGGCGTTCCTCCCCCAGCACGAGATCCATCCCCCACATGGCATCCTAGCATGCCTTATCGAACGCCAGGACCCGCGTGGAGCGATGCTTGACCTGGTGAGGGAGAACCGCTTCTGCTCCATAGACGATGAAGAACGGCGTCTCTCCCGTTGGCTTGGTCGTGGTGGTGCGGATGGACCACTGCACGGACTACAACTCGTCGAGCCAGCCCCTGCCGCAGGCCTCGAGCTTCTTCTTGAAGGTCTTGGTCTTGAGGCCCCTCAAGACTTCTGCATTGGCCCACTCGGCCTGGCCGTTGCTCCGTGGGTGTGCCACTGAGGCGTAGCATATCTATGTTCCATGGTTAGCAAAGTATGTTTTGAAAAGGTTACTGGTGAACTGCAAGTCGTTGCCGGTGATGATGCGGCTGGGGACCCCAAACCGGCTCACGATCCCTTTGATGAACTTGACGGTCGATCCAGCTGGGATAGTGCACACGGCTTATACCTCCGCCCACTTGTTGAACTTGTCGATGGCGATGTAGAGGTATCGGGAACGGCCCCAAGATGTACAGCCCTCAGACCGCGAATGGCCATGTGAGCGGGATTGTCTAGAGGCCCTGCGTGGGCTGGTGGATTTGCTTGGCATGAAACTCGCATGCTTCACAAGAGCGCGACAGCTCTGCGGCGTCATTGAGCGTGGTGGGCCAGTAGAAGCCGCTACAGAATGCCTTGCCCACCAGAGTGCGTGACGAGGAATGATGCCCGCAGTCCCCACCATGTATGTCTGCTAGCAGCTCAAGCCCTTGTTCCCTGGAGATGCACCGCAACGAAACATCATTGGGCCTCTCGTGATATAGCTCACCATCCCGGATGCAGTACGCGGTAGCTTGACGGGCCACGCGCTCGGCGTCTTCCTCCTTCTCTGGCAGGGTCCCCTAAAGCAAGTACGCCTTGAACTCTTCGGTCCAGCACCCCTCCTAAGGCTCAAGCGCAAGCAGCAGGCAGGCCCCCAAGGGGTGGCCACAGGCTAGGGCGCCCGTCTTGGGTGCCTGTGACAAGTCCTCTTGAGGCGGTGCTGGAGTTGTGGTGTGGGGAGTCGCAGACGGCTTGAAGAGTCACTCCTCAAACATCCCCGGCTCCCGAGGGAGGCTACGGGAGGCCCTCTTGCGATGTCGTCCGCTTCCTTGTTCGTTCCACACGGCATCTACTGCAGCTCCATGCCCATGAACCGCTTCTCCATCTTGCGCACCTCTTCTAGGTACGCCTCCATGTGCTCGTCCTTGGGCGTGTACTCCATGTTGGAGAAGTTGAGGAGGAGCTGAGAGTTGCCCTTGATGGTGAGGTGCTTCACTCCTAGAGCGGCCGTGGCCCTGAGTCTGGCGAGCAAGCCTTCGAATTCTGCAATGTTGTTGGAGACCTTCTCGCCCTACTGGAAGCAGAGCTGCACTGCGTAGCTGAACTTGTCCTTGATGGGTGAGATGAGGACAGCATGGTCGGGAGCATCAGTCCACTCGGCCACGAAGTCCATGAGGGTTGCACCCTTGATGACCCTGGTGGTGCTGAACTCAAGATTGAATGCCTAAAGCTCGATGTTCCATTCAGCAACTCGCCTGGCAGCATTTGGGCTCCGAAGTACCCTCTCTAGCGGGTACGCCGAAACAACCCTGATGGGGTGGCCTTGAAAGTAGTGGCGCAATTTTCGGGAGGCGACCAGGAGCGCGAGCAGGAGTTTCTGAGGCATGGGCTAGCGCGTCCGGGCCTCCTTCAGTACCATGCTGACAAAGTAGACATGATGCTCAACGAGGGGGAGGCATCAGCGGAGTCTTGTTCTTCGTGAGGGCGCGGATCCTCCATGGCTTCATGAGGTCTACCCTTAGGAGCCTCAGTGTCCGCAGGGTCGATCATGGCCTCGGGACGAATGTCGACCACCGGGTCGATCGAGGCCCCAGGCGCACCGTCCTGAGGGTGCTGTGTCTTGCTCGATGGTTGTGCATCTTGCTGAGGTTTCTTGGCTGGGCGTTCCTTCCTTAGTGCCACCAGGGCGGCACTGGCTGAGTGAGGGGTCGCTGCTAGATAAAACACCAAGGGCTCGAGAGGGCACGGTGCCACCATTACTGGTTGGCTGGTCAAATATCTCTTGAGGTCTTGGAAGGTTGCGTCCGCCTCCAGGGTGCACTCGAATGGCTCCTTCCTTTTCATCAGCTTGAAGAATGGGAGGGCGCGCTCCCCCAGCTTGGAAATGAAGAGCCCAAGCGAGGTTACGCAACCCGCCAGCTTCTGCATCTCCTTCGGGGTCTGTGGGGGGCTCATGTCCTCTATCGCCTTGACCTTCTCCGGGTTGGCCTCGATCCCCCTGTGTAACACCAAGAAGCCCAGCAGCTTGCCAGAGGGAACCCCGAACACACACTTTTCGGGATTAAGCCGAAGATCCACCTTACGCAGGCTGGCAAACGTCTCCTCCAGATCTGCTATCGGGGTCCCGTCCTCCCGAGACTTCAGCACTATATCGTGAACATAGGCCTCTGCGTTCCTCCTGAGCTGCGAGCCCAGGGTGATATGCATCAGTCGCTGGAAGGTTGCCCCGACATTACGCAGTCCAAAGGGCATGCAGGTGTAGCAGTACACCCCGCAGGGGGTCAGGAACGCCGTTTTCTCCACATCCTGCACGACCATCTTGATCTGGTGGTAGCCCGCGAAGGCATCCAAGAAGCACAATAGGTCACATTCGGCGGTAGAGTCCACGATCTGGTCAATGCGAGGGAGCAGGAAGGGATCTTGCGGGCAGGCCTTGTTGAGGTTGGTGAAGTCGACACACATGCGCTCCTTCCCTCCTTTCTTGGGGACGATGACGGGGATTGCCAGCCACTCCGGGTATCGTACCTCTTTGATGACCCGTGCGGCTTGTAGCTTGCGGGTTTCCTGGATGATGAAGGCATGTTTCTCGGTGGACTGACGATGAGCCTTCTGCTTCACTGGTCGCACGTTTGGGCATACCCTTAGGCGATGCTCGATTATTCCCGTTGGGACCCCAGCCAGGTGTTTGGGTTCCCAAGCGAATACATCCTTGTTGGCTCGCAAAAAGCTGATCAATGCCTCCTCTTGGTCTTGAGGGAGGCCAGCCCCTATGGTGAAGATGGCACTGGCCGCCCCATCCTCACTGACCAGCACTTGCTTCATCTCGGCTCGGTCTTGGGAGAACAATTGCTTCTTCCTGGTCGGCGCTGCTTTTGGGGCCTCCTGACCCCCTTTCTCGTCGGGTAGCATGGATGCGGCTGACCTGAAGGTGAGCTTGAGGGCCTGTAGCACGCCTTTGGTGTCCCCCGCCACCATGAGGACACCGTTGCTGTCGGGCATCTTCATGAGGTTGTATGCAGGGTAGGTCGCCGCCATAAACTGGGCCAAGGCCGGGTACCCCAGAATGGTATTGTATGGCAGGTCGATCCCGACGATGTCAAAGTCGATGAGCTTGGTGTTGTAGTTGTCGCAGGTCCCGAAGGTGACAGGGAGGCGGATCTGCCCCAGGGGGCTGGTGGAGCTGCCGCCGACCCTGGAGAAAGGCTTGGAGGGGCGGAGCCGGCTGGGTGGCACGTGCAGCAGGCCGAATGCCTCCGGGGAGAGCACGTTGAGGCCGGCTCCACCGTCGATGAGGGTTCTGGTGACCGCCACGTTGCAGATGGTGGGGGTGCAGAGCATCGGGAGCGCGCCTGCTCCCGTCGTGGCGGCAGGATGATCCTCGAGGCCGAAGGTGAGGTCGGCCTTGGGCGCCGCCCACCCCGGGGGAGCCCTCGAGCCCGCCTGGCTGGCGCCTACTTGCCAATAGAACTTCTTGATGTGGCGGTTAGAGGGTGGCGCCTGCGAGCCACCCAAGAGAGTTGCGACGACCATGGGTGCCGGTGCCACGTAGTGGGCGAGGAAAAGGCCACGCAGCTCTTCCCACGAGGCCACCGAGGATGCCGGTAGGTTGAGTAACTAGGCGCGCGGTGCGCCTACGAGGGCCATGGGAAGCCAGTTGGCCTTCACTTTGTCCTCTTCGCCGGCCGCCAAGACTGCCTCCTCGTATGCTTGAAGAAAGGCAGTCAAATCCGTCGCGCCGTCATAACGCGACGTCATCTCCGGTCGGAACTTGGGCGGCCACTGCACCTGCCGCAGGGAGAGGCTGAAGCAGCGCAGCCCCGACGCTTCTTCGGGAGCGCGCGTCGGCTAGGTCGACGGGAGAGCGCCCGTCATCAGAGCCAGCGGCGCGATCTGGCAGTCGGGATAGAAGATTTCCGACGCACCCCTACCTGGCGCGCCAAATGTCATATTACGGGTTCCGCAAACCCTTGAGAGGTTCAAACTCTGGGGTGTGTGTGCAAAGATCTCAACCTACCCAGCCTCCCTACTCGTGATCCTCCTAAGCCTGGCGCCCAAGGGGATCGGCCTTCTCAGGCTGGCTCCCAAGGACCAAGGCCAAGGCAGGCGCCAAGCAGGTGCAGAGCGCAGGTTTCCTTAGGTTGTCCGCCTCGCGAGGCTTGGCCCCTCATGAGAGTCTTGAGTTGTTGATACTGAAGCTGGGCCGTACCAGGCCGTCGATGGAGCCACATGGTGGGCCGCAGGCAGGCGGGGCTGGATACCCCCATATCCAGGACACCGACAAGGGCATATTTGTTGGTTATGCTACAAACTCTCATGCTTACCGTGTCCTCAACAAGTCCACAGGACTCATTGAGGAAACGTGTAACGTGGAGTTTGACGAGAATAACGGCTCCCAAGTGGAGCAAAGTGGTACTTGTGATGTAGGTGATGAAATTCCTCCCCAAGCCATAAGAAGAATGGGTGTTGGTCGTATCCTGCCCATTGAGGAACCCCTTGTGGCCGAAGGAGAAGGACAATGCTCCACTCAAGTGGAGCCATCACCAACCCAAGACCCACACGCTTCCAAAGAACAAAGTGAAGGCCCTCAACCTCGTGAACAAGATCAAGGGCAAGACCAACCTCAAGATGGTGGTGAGCCACCAACTGATGCCCAAGGTCGAGTTCTCCCTTCCGAGCAAGTTCAAGATCAAGAGCAAGCTCAAGATCAAGAACAAGCTCATGACGGCACTCAAGATGATCAAGTTTCTGCTCCTCTTTTCACACCTGAGGAGGAATTAGAGCGTCATGCCGTGAAGATTGCTTCCAAGCTCACAACGAAAGGTCGTCTCATGGAAAATGTGGTTGAAAGCCTAAGAAAGGGGGTAAGCACTCGTAGACAATTAGCCAACTATTGTGAACATCACGTGTTTATTTCTTGTGTCGAACCCCAAAAGGTTTATGAGGCGCTTGAGGATCCGAATTGGCTCAATGACATGCATGAAGAACTCAACAACTTCGAGAACAACCAAGTGTGGAGATTGGTGCCAAGGCCAACGGGGAATCACAATGTCATTGGAACCAAGTGGATATTCAAGAGCAAGCAAAATGCTCATGGGATCATTGTTCGCAACAAGGCTCGTTTGGTGGCACAAGGCTACTCCCAAGTCGAGGGTATCAACTACGGTGAAACCTTTGCTCCCGTTGCTCGCCTTGAATCTATTCGTTTGTTGATTGCTTTTGCTTCTCATCATAATTTCAAGTTGCAACAAATGGATGTGAAGAGTGCTTTTCTTAATGGTCCTATTAATGAGTTGGTGTATGTCAAACAACCCCTGGGGTTCGAGGATCCCTACTTATCCGATCATGTGTACCAACTCGACAAGGCACTCTATGGCCTTAAACAAGCCCCACGTGCGTGGTATGAGCACCTTACCGAGTTGTTGCAAGATAGTGGGTTCGAAATTGGGAAAATTGACCCCACTCTTTTTTACTAAGAAGGTCAAAGGGGAGTTGTTTGTATGCCAACTATATGTTGATGATATTATCTTTGGTTCCCCTAACAAAGCTTTCAATGAGGAATTTGCCGCTCTCATGACCTCAAAGTTCAAGATGTCTATGATGGGAGAGTTGAAGTTCTTTCTCGGGTTCGAAATCAAGCAAATAAGAGAAGGAACCTTCATCAACCAAGCCAAATACACTCAAGACATGCTCAAGAGATTCAAGCTAAGTGATGTCAAGCCGGCTTCCGCTCAGATACCAATTGAAAGGATCGAGATAGTTGACTATAGGGGGGTGAATAGACAATAGCCTTTCTTTACCAAATTAAAATTTGCATCAAAGTAGGTTGTCTAGATATGCGACTAGGTGAGCAACCTATATGATGCAACAATAATAAGCACACAGGCAAGCAAGGGATGTAACACAATAAAACTTGCACAAGTAAAGGTAAGAGATAACCAAGAGTGGAATCGATGGAGACGAGGATGTGTTACCGAAGTTCCTTTTCTTTGAGGGGAAGTACGTCTCCGTTGGAGCGGTGTGGAGGCACAATGCTCCCCAAGAAGCCACTAGGGTCACCGTATTCTCCTCACGCCCTCACACAATGCGAGATGTCGTGATTCCACTATTGGCGCTCTTAGAGGCGGCGACTGAACCTTTACAAACAAGGTTGAGGCAATCTCCACAACTTAATTGGAGGCTCCCAACAAGACCATGAAGCTTCACCACAATGGACTATGGCTCCGCGGTGACCTCAACTGTCTAGGGTGCTCAAACACCCAAGAGTAACAAGATCCGCAAGGGATTAGTGGGGGGAATCAAATTTCTCTTGGTGGAAGTGTAGATCGAGGCCTTCTCAACCAATCCCTAGAGAATCAACAAGTTTGATTGGCTAGGGAGAGAGATCGGGTGAAAATGGAGCTTAGAGCATCAATGGAGCTTGGAGGTGGAAGAGGTGGTCTACTCGGAGAACAAGACTCCCCTTATATAGTGGAAGAACAAATCCAACCATTATCCACCAACACAGCCTGTGACACGCGGTACTATCGCACCATACAAGCGGTACTACCGCACGGGCCTGTGGTACTACCGCGGCGGGCCGTGGTACTACCGCTGGCACGACAGGGGCGAGGATTAGACCTGCTGTGCTAAGACAGGGAGCGGTAGAACCACTGGCGCAGTACTATCGCAAGGTAGGGATAGTCAAGCTAGAGAAGGCACAGACATAAAAAATTACATCCGTGACTACTTCCATTGAGTTTAGGTCTATGCAAAAATACGACATGGTACTACCGCGTAGGGAGCGGATGTAAAAAATTACATCCGCCCCTACTTCCGTTCATGCTTCTGTGCCTGGCCAAAGCTCACGGTACTACCACGCCGAAGGTGCGGTACTACCGCGTTGGGAGCGAATGTAAAAAATTACATCCTCCCCTACTACCGCTCGGGCAGCAGAGCTTGTCCTGAAGCCACGGTACTACCGCTCCCACGGAGCGGTACTACCATGAGCACTCATGGTACTACCGTGCTGGATGTCGGTACTACCACAAGGGCATGCAGTAGTACCACTCTGGGGAGCAGTACTACCGCCTGACTCAGTACATCAACATTAGGAGTCCTTCATTTTGCCTAGACATGGAAAGACGGAGGATGCTCCAAAGAGCCAAAGGAAAGGTGGTGCAAAAGGAACATACGTGTACATGAGATTCCACCCAAACCTTTCCAACGCGGACCCCCTCTTAATAGTACGGCTTTCCCACGACTCAAATCCACCGAAAAGAAACATAGAGAAATATCGTCTTCAATAGTCTTCGAGGGACACCAAATCGTCTTGTCTTTAGACATGACATATATGAAATGCTCAATGCACACGATTAGTCCGCAAAAGCATTGTCGTCAACCACCAAAACTACTAAGGATAAATATGCCCTTACAATGTGTCAGTTCCGCGTTGGGACAGATGTCAACTACCTAATGGACAGGAGGCGCCTATGACATGTTGACACGGGGCAAGTCCCAACAGTGGCCCATTTAGGTTAAAAAGGCCAGCCCGTTTCACTTGGTCAAAATGTAGCGGGCTGGGCCACGAAAGCCTGTTAACGGCCTGTTTGCATATAGCCCATTTATAGCCTGCTAACTCATGGCCCATTATTTCCTATCCGAATTAGGCCCAGTAGCGTCATCTAGGCCCCCCAATATGATTCTAGCCTGTTGTAACTTCCGGCCCATGTATGGCCCATGACGTCTTTCGGCCCATATGAGACCCTTTGTAAATTAGGGCCCTTTAACGGCCTATGGTGAAACTGGCCCATAATGAACAGTAAATCACTTTATACCCATTGACGGACCATTATTCCGTTGGGCCATTTCCAGTCCATGTTACCTTTCAGCCTTCTAAGGGCCCATTTATTCTTAGGATCATTTCTAGCATACGATTACTTACGGTCCGTTACTGGCCTGTTCCACTGATGGGCCAAATTCAGCCCGTGGTTACAGTCAACCCGTTTGTGGCCCGTTAATCCAGTGGACCATTTTCATATCGTCATCTAATACATCCCATTAATGACCTGGTATGCCTGTCAATTGAATTGAGCATTTTATACGTATCGGCCTATTAACGGCCCATTATGGCCGGCCCATAAACAGATGATTCCCATTCTAGACCGTTTATGGCCCACATTGCGGACCACTATTGGTCCATGAATAGTACTTCCCATCGCTACTAGGAAAAAGCCTATACACAGAATCTTAGCAGTAGCACTGGGTAAAATGAGGCGCTGCTGCTACTTAGTAGTAGCGCATGTCAGTAAGACGCGCTACTGCTATCCTTTCAGCAGCAACGCGTTTTAGCAAAACGCGTTGCTGCTAAGTTTGAACTGTGCATAATGACTAGCCCCACTTAGTAGTAGCGCGTATCCAGATAGTGCGTTACTGATATTCTCCATAGTAGTAGCGCTTTTCTTCGACACGCGCTACTACTATCCCTACCTTATTGTCCCCCGCGCGACAGAGACCCCCTCACTCTCCCTCTCACTCACTCTCTCCCCTGTGCCCCCGTCGTCCGCCGCCGCCGTCGTTCCCCGACGACCGCTGTCGCCCGCAGATGCCGTTCCTCCTCCACTAAGGTACTCCCTCCTCCCTCCTCCTCCCTCCTCCCCTCCTCTCTCCTTCATCGGGCGCCCCTCCTCCCTCCTCCACCGGCCACGCCCTCCTCCTCCGGCCGCCCCTTCTCCCTCCTCCATCGGCCGCCCCCTCCTCCCTCCTCCACTGGTCGCCCCCTCCTCGCTCCTCCTCCGGTCGCCACCTCCTCCTTCCTCCTCTGGCCGCCCACTGTTCTTAGTAAGAATTTTTTTTAATTTTTATTTTTAGTAATTGCTTAGTTGAACTAGTTAAATTAATAGAACTAGTTGAACTAGTTTATTTTTAGTAAGAATTAGCTTGTTTTTATTTATAGTAATTGCTTAGTTGAACTAGTTAAATTAATAGAACTAGTTTATTTTTAGTAAGAACTAATTTATTTTTAGTAAGAACTAGTTTATTTTTAGGTATAGTAAGTGTTAAGTTGAACTAGTTGAATTAATATAACTAGTTTATTTTTAGTAAGAAAATTTAGGTATATGAGATTTGATGATCTAATTAAAATTTTACTATAGAACTAGTTTATTTTTAGTAAGAAAATTAATAAAACTAGTTTATTTTTTATGTCATTATCACTTTGTCATCAAAGAATACTATATGAGATTTGGTGATCTAATTAAAATTTTACTCAGTGGAATATGCAGGCTTAGTCGTGTCTCCATGGAGTGATCGTCATCCGAGCTACCTCCACTTCCTCCACACCCGAGTCGGTGAGCTAAAACTCCACCTCCTCCTTCTCCACCTTCCTCTACGTCTAAACTAGGGTATTTAGTTATAAGATATCTTGAAATGTTTTTGTCAATATTGAACCATTGAAATGCAATGAGCACCCGTTTATGCTCATGTGCGAAGTGTTCATTCATTTGCGAGTGACCTATGTTTTGCCGAAGTGTTGATTCATTTCTGTTCCGGCAAATTTCAAGCTCTCGATATGTCCTATTTTAGCAAAGGTCATGCTGGATTTTTCCATGAATTTAAGCATGACTTGTGCTAGAATATGTAGGAAATATCGAGTGCCCCGGATTTTCTAGAAAGAGAATTAAACGACATTTCGAGTTGACTTTAAGTCTGTCGAGGCTCCATACATGACAGTCCAAAAATTGGTGAGGGAGAGTCTCCACCATATATGAGAGAAGAATGTCGACTATTGTCGTGGGGGTCGCTTTTACTTCTTCTCTTTGTGCTAGACCTTTGTTATGCACTAGGGGAAGAAGGATTAGCGACCCATCATCAACGATCAAGAAATCGGTGACGGAGTGTCCACCATATATGAGAGAAGAAGAATGCCGACTGTTGTCGTGGGGGTCGCTTCTCCTTCTTTTCCTTGTGCTAGATATTTGTAATGCACTTGGGAAAGGAGGAGTAGAAACCATCACCAACGGTCACAATATCAGAGAGGGAGTGCCCACCATATACGTGAGATGAGAGTTTAGGAAGGAAGACTCAATAGACCTAAAGTCAACCCGTTGCATATTGAGTAATAGTGATCTGTGTGTTGAGTTCCCTGGTAGTTGCCTTTGGTCGATTTTTAATTAATGTTTCAACTATGAACATAGGAAATGTCTGACGATGAAAAGGAATTCGGTATATGCGAATACTGCAAAGACGAGCACGGCATGTGCGACAGGCCTCACCTAGTTGGTGGTAGGCGCTTCAGCATCAAGCTGGATGACACCTTCAAAGTGCATACAGTAAGTCACAACGACAAGTCTTTTTTCGTAATTAAGCATGACTTCTGTTCTTCTGCTTCAACTTATAATTTAAATTTTTTACTATTCTACTAGCGTATCCCCTGCCATGCAAGAATATATGTCTTGGATAAGTTTGGTTCCAGTACTATGGAAACTATGGAGGTAAAAAGAGTTAACTTGAGGACCAAGCATGGTTATAGTTTTCCCGCAAAATTATACAATACAGACACCTACACCCAACTTGAATGCAAAAAATGGAGAGCACTATGCAAGGCCTATGCATTTGAGCCTGATATGCTTATCACCTTTGATATTCATCCGGAAGATGATATTGAAGATAATATCGACATCTGGGTCGATGTGCAGACGCCTCTAGTTATACCATTATGTAAGTTTCTCAACCATATTTATGTCTTAGCTATTGTTTATTCAAAAATATTTGACAACTAATTTCTATTGACAGCTTTTCCATTCAAGCAAACATGTCCAGTGCTTGGTAGACAGGACCTACTACTGTCCCAGGGCTGAACTAAACTGCAAGGAGACAAGTCATTATGTTTCATGGCTTGAGGATCTTCAAACTATCAAGACAAATTATTTTCCTCGACTTAGAAATCTTAGTACTCAAAACGTGCGACCAATAGTGTTCGTACTAAACAACGGTCACATCTATTTAGGAAAGATGGTAAGATTTTTACTATTTGTCCTCGGTGCATCTTTTGCATACATTATTTTATAAGCTAAACTTCATTGCTAAGTATGTTACTATGATGATCTTCAATAGGGACTCCCGATGATACTTGTGCCTCAGTGGATTGATGCTAAAGGTCGCATGTCATGGTTAGCATACGACCAAGACTTCCTACATTGCACATGAGTGCATTTAGGATTTCTAGAAGCGAGCAAGTCTTAATAGTCAAAGACTGGAACAAAATTGTGAAGAATCGCAGAGAAGTACTTGGGGCAGCAATCAGAAGCGCAGCCCACAATTAGGAGACAGGTTCATCTGCATGCTTCAATACGATGAATTAGGAGCGCTCCACATGTTCTATGCTATTTTACTTGAGAGAGAGTAGTAGGAGTGATTAGCTAGCTAGAATGAGTGTTGGTGGTGATGACTATGACGATTAATATTAGCTAATGTTGGTGGTGATTAGCTATGACTATGATGATTAAATAGTGTTGGTGGTAATAGTGTTGTTCATGATGATATGATGCAAGAGTTTTATATTAATCTGATGATGATGATGATGATGATGATGATGATGATGAGTATGTTATTATATCAATGGGTGAAAGATCCGAGGAGTAGTTTTAAGTGGATGGGTCCTAAGTGATCAAGTCATGGATTATCGTGATAATCCATGACTTGATCACTTAGAAGCCATCCATTTGAAACTAATCCGCGGTTCTTTCACCTAGTGATTTAATAACTCATTATAATGTAAAAACAATCTCTAAATTGCTATTGTATGAAAAATTGTATAAAGGTGTATGAATACGACCTAAAATTTAAAAGAAAAAGAATACGGAAAAATAGTAGTAGCGCGGGCGGAGAGAAGCGCTACTAGTAATTACCAGTAGCGGTTGTCTGGGAAAGCGCTACTACTAAGTAGATATATCAGTAGCGCGTGCCAGCAGGCGCTACTGCTAAGCTTTAGTTGTAGCGCCATATCAGTAGAGCGGCTACCCGCGCTACTGATGGGCCAAAAACCAGCGCTACTCCTAGGTTTTTCCCTAGTAGTGCATGTTTGACCAATCAATCATACGGCCCATGGAAGGCCCACTGATTCTATGTCCCGTAGAAGGCCCATGGATCATACAGACACTAGGGGGGCATGGTCACTACAGCAGGCAGCAGGACCATGGTTACAACGGTCAATATGTTGCCCAGGGTTATTGTGGCCTAGTCCAACAAGCAAAAAGATATTTTTATGTCTAAAAAAATTAGAAGTGGGAGATATGAAACGAGAGGCAAAGGAAAATAAAAATAAGACCAAGTAGATAATAGTTTGTGTGAAGGTACTTGATAAGTTTTGGTGATGTCTCCCCGGCAACGACACCATAAATTCTTCCCGCTACTTGTGAGCTGCGTTGGGATTTCCTCGAAGAGGAGAGAATAAAGAAGTACATTAGATATAAGTACTTCCCTCAGTTACGAACCAAGGTTATCAATCCAGTAGGAGAACCACACAGAACCTCATTAGCAGCACCTGCGCACACAAAAGCAGATACTTGCACCCAACACGAACAAGGGGGTTGTAAATCCCCTCGACCGTTACTTGCAAATATTAAATCTCATACTGGTAGGTAATAAAGTAAATTTCAAAACAAAAGCTTGGACTTTGGTTTGGGTGGCTCTCATACTTGCACCCAAAATCGATTCCCCCTCCGGCAGAGTACCGAAAAAGGCCTCCAGATGGGATCACGGAAGAACAAAAGCTTGCGGCGGCGAAAAAACGTGTTTTGGGTGGCTCTCTATTATATTGAGAATATCTGGGAATTTATAGAAGCGGAATTAGTTCAAGAGGTGCCATGAGGAGCGCACAAGCCTGGGGGTGCCCCCTAGCAAGCTTGCCACTCCCTCATGGCTCTTCTGGTCTTATCACAAATCTTCGTGGGTCCGTTCTAGTCCAGAGAAATTAATCCAAAGATTTTTCTTCGTTTGGACTCTGTTTGATATTGTTTTTCTGAAAAGCCAAAAACAAGTAAAAGAACAAAAATTGCACTGGGCACTAGGTTAATAAACTAGTCCCCAAAAATGATTTAAAATTGCATATAATTGCGTATAAAACATCCAAGATTGATTCTACAATAGCATGGAACAAGCAAAAATTATAGATACATTGGGATCTATCAACAATGTAACATGAATGAGATTGAGATAAAAGTAGTCAGGTATATGTGAAAGCATAAAGGAATGAATTTACATTTTGAATTAAGGCACGGTAAAGTTGTCCTTGTGCCGAGGACTACGAAGAATGGTCCGATGAGGTAAGTCGCGATGGCGCACTGCCTTTATCAGAATCGGCATTGGCAAAATGCATGATATACGGATCAAGGAAGGCAACTACTACATTAATGGATTTGTAGCAAGCCCGAGTGACCAAAGCCTCATTAAGGATGGCCTGACTACATCCACATAGAAAATATTATCGATGACTACACTCTCAAACCCAAGAAATATTTTATCAGTACGGCATGTGTCGACGAATCAAAGACCATCTATAACATTGGGGATGTAATTCATCTCATCCTTTCTTGACCTAGCTACCACGTCTTTGTGTAGAAGCCGAGTTTCAGTGCTGAGTGCACTCAACTTATGTTGGGGTAACATTGGTTTACCTAGCTCAATCATTCGCCATACGCGCGAACCGGCTGAAACATTCACCACATCTTCTCTTGGTGCCTTATCGACAGAATGTTCATCGGTCGATTTCTTCTTTCTAGTTTGGCCCTTTTTACGATGCGGAGCGACGGGGTCCATAGAAGATGGTTCTTCAGAATCCATGTGTTGCGTTTGCTAAAATTTAGTGTGGCAATTATGGGTCACAAAGCATAAAAGGAAAATATGAAATAAAAAAATTGACACGACCTTTGCTAAAAAGAGGACATAATGAGAGTCAGAAATTTGGCAAAACGGAAATGAATCGACGTTTCATGAAAAGATTGGCACTCTTGTCAATACCTGCAAGTTGAAGCCAACCACACTAGAATGTATCCTAGGCAAAATATGAAAGAAAAAAATTGACATGAGCTTTGCTAAAAAGAGGACATAACGAGTCCCAGTAAGTTAGCGAGACCGAAATGAATCAACGTTTCGTGGAAACATTGGCACTCTTGTCAATTTCTACAAGTAGAAGCCAACCACACTAGAATGCATCGTAGGCAAAATATGAGACAAAAAATTTACATGAACTTTGCTAAATAGAGGACATACTGAGTGCCAGAAATTCAGCAAAACAAAAATGAATCAATGTTTCACAAAAACATTGGCACTCATGTCAATACCTGCAAATAGAAGCCAACCATACTAGAATGCACCCTAGGAAAAATATGAAAGAACAAATTCAAGATGACTTTTGCTAAAAGGAGGACATAACGAGTGCCAGAATTTCGGCGAAATGGAAATACCTGCAAATAGAAGCCAACTACACTAGAATGGATCTTAATTCTAAACTACTCATATTTACTCTAAGCACAACTAACACTAAGATGCAATACTCAAAATTAACCTACAGAAAATATCAATCAAATTTGTACTTATATTACAATGAACACAAGTAACACCAAGAAACATTGGCATGTATTTCTAACCTACTAGTATTTACCCTAAACACAAATCTGAACATACCGTAGAGGTGGCATGTCTGGCGTCCGAAGGTGGTGTGAGGCCTCCGATGTTGGCAGAGGAGGAGCACAACTTCTACGGCGACAAGACGCCTCCGGTGTTGGGGGAGGAGGCGATGCCTGCAGCGGCTTCGAAGGCCACGACGGGGAGGAGGGCTGTGGCAGCAAGGAGGGAAGGTATTTTGGGGCCATGGGCGCGCGGGGCGGGGGTGAATGGGAGGTACTGTTTTGATGCGGACCATTTTGGGTGAAAACTGAACTGCCCACGAATGTAGTGGAGAAGTAGTGAAGGGCCATGCGTATTACCCGCGACCTGAAAGGGCTAAAGCGGTGGCAGGCGCCCACCACTTCTAAGAAAGCACCACTACATCATCTTTTACACCATTCAACATATTTTTAAAATTAATTTTAACCTAAAGCCTTTAGTACACAACATCTAGAGCCCGGTGCTAAAAAATTACCACTTTTGAGTCATTTTGCTATTTTCGTGGCATTAATTTATTTTTCGGCAACTAAAAAGGGAAAAAAGTTTTGAGCGTGCAAACGAGCTCGGAAACGGATGGAACTTTGCATGTTGACTTCATTGGACACCTGTAGGGTGTGGTAGATATTTGAGATTCTTAAGGCAGAACTTGATGCACGTCGTGTACAAACCGGACACTCTCCCACAAAGTATCAGGGTTTTGAATGGAAAACTGCTGCCTTACACAAACAACTACAATTTTAAATCATTTCGACTTCAAACTTTTTCCATGAGTAATAGACACTATAGCAAGCCCCGTGCTAAAAAAATTGCCACTTTTGAGTTGGTTTGCTATTTTCGTGACATTAATTGTTTTCCGACAACTAAAAATGGCAAAAAGCTTTGAGCATGCAAACGAGTTGAAAAGGGATGAACTTTGCATGGTGCCTTCGTTGGACACCTGTAGGGTGTGGTAAAAGTTCAAATCATTACGGCAAAAAGTTGATGCACATAGTGTACAAATGGGACACTCTCCCACAAAGTGTCAGGGTTTAAAACAGAAAACCGCCGCCTTACGTAAACAACTACAATTTTTTCAATCATTTCGACCTCAAACTTTTCCCATGAGTAATAGACACTATTGCAAGCCCCATGCTAAAAATTACCATTTTTAGTAGGTTTGCTATTTTCGCGGCATTAATTGATTTTCTGGCAACTAAAAAGGGCAAAAAGCTTGAGCATGCAAACGAGCTCAGAAAGGGTCGAAACTATGCATGGTGCCTTCATTGGACACCTGTAGGGTGTGGTAAAACATTGAGATTGTTACGACAAAAACTTGATGAACATAGTGTACAAACCAGACACTCTTCCCCCAAGTAGAGGACGAACGAGATATTCTAGGTTTAGTAAATATAATTTTATTAGGAATTTTTGGACCCTCTTCAAATTTGAGACTACTCTAGGTTTAGTACATATGATCTCCACGGACATTTTTGTTGTGGAACATAGTAATTTCAAAAAAAATCCTACGATCAAGCAAGATCTATCTATGTGATGCATAACAACGAGAGGGGAGTGTATCTTCATACCCTTGAAGATTGCTAAGCGGAAGCATTTATCAACGCTGTTGATGTAGTCGTACACCTTCACGATCCGCCCCGATCAAGTACCGAACATACGGCACCTCTGCGTTCAGCACACGTTCAGCTCGATTACGTCCTTGCCTTCTTGATTTCGCAAGACGTGCAAAGTAGTAGATGAGTTCCGGCAGCACGGCGGCGTGGTGACGGTGTTGGTGAAGAACAATCTCCGCAGGGCTTCGCCTAAGCACTACGGAAACTATGATGGAGGATAAACTAGAGGGAACGGGACTGCCGGCACATGGCTTGGTGTTTCTTGATATCTCCTTGGTGCTAGCCCTGCCCCTCTATTTATATGTTGAGCCTTGGGGTCGAAACTTGGAGTAAAAGCCTCCACAAAGTCAGTTTCACCCGAAAGGCAAGAGTCCTTCTCGGACTCTAGGGCCAGACGCCAGGGTTCCTGGCGTCTGGCCCCTGGACTCCGCAAAACTTCCTTTTGCGCTTTCCAAAAACCTTGTGGGCTTTCCCCTTTGGCCCAAATAAAGTGTTCTCGTACCCAAACATTTTGGGAAACATCTGGAACCCCTTCCGGTGAATTCTGAAACCCTTTCAAAGACCAAAACTATTATCCCATATATGAATCTTTATCTCCGGACCATTCCGGAGTTCCTCGTCATGTCCGTGATCATATCCGGGACTCCGAACAACATTCGGTCACCAACATACATAACTCATATAATACTATATCGTCAACGAACGTTAAGCGTGCGGACTCTATGGGTTCGGGAACTATGTAGACATGACCGAGACACCTCTTTGGTCAATAACCAATAGTGGAACCTGGATGCCCATATTGGATCCTACATATTCTACGAAGATCTTTATTGGTTGAACCGCATAACAGCATACGTTGTTCCTGATGTCATCGGTATGTTACTTGCCCGAGATTCGATCGTCGGTATCTTAATACCTAGCTCAATCTCGTTACCGGCAAGTCTCTTTACTCGTTATGTAATGCATCATCCCGCAACTAAATCATTAGTCACATTGCTTGCAAGGCTTATAGTGATGTGCATTACCGAGAGGGCCCAAAGATACCTCTCCGGCAATCGGAGTGACAAATCCTAATCTCGATCTATGCCAACTCAACAAGCACCATCGGAGACACTTGTAGAGCACCTTTATAATCACCCAGTTACGTTGTGATGTTTGGTAGCACACAAAGAGTTCCTTCGGTAATCGGGAGTTGCATAATCTCATAGTCATAGGAACATGTATAAGTCATGAAGAAAGCAATAGCAGTAAACTAAAACGATCAAGTGCTAAGCTAACGGAATGGGTCAAGTCAATCACATCATTCTCCCAATGATGTGATCCCGTTTATCAAATGACAACTCATGTCTATGATTAGAAAACCTTAACCATCTTTGATCAACGAGCTAGTCAAGTAGAGGCATACTAGTGACACTCTGTTTGTCTATGTATTCAGACATGTATTATGTTTCCGGTTAATACAATTATAGCATGAATAATAGACATTTATCATGAACTAGCACATATGCCCGTGCGTTGCAACGGATGCAACATAATGTTTAGAAAACAGAAAAGTAATTTATTAGCACTCAAATGTCTCAACAGGTGTTCACTTGGCGATGGAATTGGGTGTTGAAAAACTTTGTCTCAAGATAAACAATCAAGGTGTGGCACTTGCTTCCCAATCAAGAGATCAAGACCGTTCAAGGTTTAGCCCTCTTATAGAAGAGATCAAGGAGTTGCTTGCTGGTGTGAATGAGCACCGGGTGATCTGGTCGAGGCAACCGGCAAACAAAGCGACTAGTATTCTTGTGAGCGAAGGTTGTGTTAATAAGTTGTCAAAAACTTGGTTTAATGTATACCAATTTTCTATCCACGACGTATCCACGACGTATTTTGGACGAAATGGTCGTGAACTAAAGAATAAATAAAGTAGCGATTACCCTAAAAATAGTAAAACAAAATTAAAGTACGAACAAGAATTCATGCATCAAATGTTACGAACTAAGAAGTTTTGAATTACTTGAATTGAGGGTCTTCGTCAAAAGGAAGGATTCGAGCCAATACTTAACAACACTTTATATGAGCATTGGGATCAAAAGGCTAATCTGGGTTAATATTTGGTGTATAGCTCAGCTTGAGTACATCCTCACTACATCATCGGTTCACTTTTGTGGTAACCCAAACATAGTCTTATTAAATTACATCGGAACTGTGTTTTAGTCACTCAGTAAATCCGTTTATTTGCGTCTGTTGTAACAAACAAACGAACAAATTTACCGTCAGATAAACATCATAAGCAAGCACTATGCAACACGATCTTCCTCTCTCTTTTTCATCTGCAAAGAACTCAATATAGTGCGCCTCTGGTTCAGCTCCAATAGTAGCAGCACTAACACCGAAGATCATCATCATAAAATTAGAAAAATCACCACAACTCTCTTCTCACTCTGATTTCTGTCAACCCCATTGATCCATCTTATAACCAGCATCAAACAACCTGCTCCATCTCATCTCATCGAACAATAGCATAGGACAAAAGAATATCACCTCATCTCTCTGTGTGTCTCCATCTGACTACATGCACGAACAGCTAGTTGTCACAAAAATCTGTATCTCTCTCATATCTCTCCCGGTCCTGAGCCCGTCTCCAGCATCGCGCCATGCCGCGCCGCTCCTGCCATGCTCCCACGCCGTGCTGCAATAGGAAAGCAATTATATTTTACACTAAAAATCTTTGATTTCTTTCCACCACACACGTGCCTATCCTATCCTTTGATTCCTATGCTCCTGTAACCACCGATACTCTCTCTCTCTCTCTCTCTTCATTAGTTTTGCTTAAGCATCCACGAAAATTAGAGCACAAGAGCAGCAGTAGCAGTTCCGTGTGATGGCTGATGCGGTGGCGCTGAACTCCACGGGCCACGGTACAGCTGGAGCTAGGACCGACGGGTCAAGCTCAGCAAGTCATGGTGCAAATTGCAGCCCACGGGAGGACCAGCGCACGCACGGCTGGGTGCAGGCAGGCACAAGCAGAGCATGCATGGCCACCGGCGCGCAGCACACACGGCCACCGGCTTCCCCGCCACGAACAACCTTGTCCAGGAGGTCCGCAACCTTGATCTCCTTCCCAGCACAAGGACTCGGCCGAATTCACCCTGAAGCCCTCGCCATCATCCTCCAACTCCAAGTCCGAGTATCATCGTTCGTCATCGATTACCTTGCCGTTGCTGCTTCCCCGGCCTCACCGACCTCGCCGGCGGGTTCACCGTGAGGCCCCGTAGCTTTTCCCTTTGTTTCCCCCTCTGATTAGGACCCGCAGCTGACGCCATGGTTACTGCCACCTCGTCATGGCTGGTCCCCTCCGTCCGGACTAAGCTCTGACGGTGGCGCGCAGGAGCAAGAGGCAACGGGCGCGCGAGAAGCCGGGGCGGCAGTGCAGTCGAGAGAGAGCAGGAGGCATGAGGTACGCGGCGGCAGCCTGTGGTGTGCCGAGACGGACGGGAAGAAGGGTGCCGTCATGCAGAGCTCACTCGGCTCAGAGCTCCGCTAGGCAGGAGGGGCACCGACGTTTGATAAAATTCACACCGGGATTGATCTCAGCGTACGCATCCTCGTCCGCTTCTCCTCTACTCCCCTCTTTCTGGGAACCAATATTTATTGGAGGGTAGCAAAGGCGGCGAGGAAGGTGAAGTTTGACTCGAACTCATGTTCTACACGGATAATTTCTGACGAAAGTGCATCTAATCAGGACTATTGATTGAGTTTTGGAAGCTTATAGACTTTTACGGTATCGATCACATACCAAAGAGGCTGGGTGATGCCATGGGCGATGGCCAGCCCTGTGCATTTTAAATTCGAATTGAAAGCGTAAATTAACGGGAAGAAGTGTATTGTGATGGTGAACCTGACAAAGTCAATTCGTGCTTTATTATCATTAGGAACCTGACAAAGCACTATGCAACACGATCTTCCTCTCTCTTTTTCATCTGCAAAGAACTCAATATAGTGCGCCTCTGGTTCAGCTCCAATAGTAGCAGCACTAACACCGAAGATCATCATCATAAAATTAGAAAAATCACCACAACTCTCTTCTCACTCTGATTTCTGTCAACCCCATTGATCCATCTTATAAGCAGCATCAAACAACCTGCTCCATCTCATCTCATCGAACAATAGCATAGGACAAAAGAATATCACCTCATCTCTCTCTGTGTCTCCATCTGACTACATGCACAAACAGCTAGTTGTCACAAAAATCTGTATCTCTCTCATATCTCTCCCCGTCCCGAGCCCGTCTCCAGCATCGCGCCGTGCCGCGCTGCTCCTGCCATGCTGCAGCGCCGTGCTGCAATAGGAAAGCAATTATATTTTACACTAAAAATCTTTGATTTCTTTCCACCACACACGTGCCTATCCTATCCTCTGATTCCTATGCTCTTGTAACCATCGATACTCTCTCTCTCTCTCTCTCTCTCTCTCTCTCTCTCTCTCTTCATTAGTTTTGCTTAAGCATCGAAGAAAATTAGAGCACAAGAGCAGCAGTAGTAGTTCCGTGTGATGGCTGATGCGGTGGCGCTGAACTCCACGGGCCACGGTACAGCTGGAGCTAGGACCGACGGGTCAAGCTCAGCGAGTCATGGTGCAAAATGCAGCCCACAGGAGGACTAGCGCACACACGGCTGGGTGCAGGCAGGCACAAGCAGAGCATGCATGGCCACCGGCGCGCAGCACACACGGCCACCGGCTTCCCCGCCACGAACAACCTTGTCCAGGAGGTCCGCAACCTTGATCTCCTTCCCAGCGCAAGGACTCGGCCAAATTCACCCTGAAGCCCTCGCCATCATCCTCCAACTCCAAGTCCGAGTATCATCGTTCGTCGTCGATTACCTTGCCGTTGCTGCTTCCCCGGCCTCACCGACCTCGCCGGCGGGTTCACCGTGAGGCCCCATAGCTTTTCCCTTTGTTTCCCCCTCTGATTAGGACCCGCAGCTGATGCCATGGTTACTGCCACCTCGCCATGGCTGGTCCTCTCCGTCCGGACCGAGCTCTAACGGTGGCGCGCAGGAGCAAGAGGCAACGGGCGCGCGAGTAGCCGGGGCGGCAGCGCAGTCGAGAGAGAGGAGGAGGCATGAGGTACGCGGTGGCAGCCTGTGGTGTGCCGAGACAGTCGGGAAGAAGGGTGCTGTCACGCAGGGCTCACTCGGCTCAGAGCTCCGCTAGGCAGGAGGGGCACCAACGTTTGATAAAATTCACACTGGGATTGATCTCGGTGTACACATCCTCGTCCGCTTCTCTACTCCCCTCTTTATGGGAACCGATATTTATTGGAGGGTAGCAAAGGCGGCGAGGAAGGTGAAGTTTGACTCGAACTCATGTTCTACACAGATAATTTCTGATGAAAGTGCATCTAATCAGGACTATTGATTGATTTTTGGAAGCTTATAGACTTTTACGATATCGATCACATACCAAAGAGGCTGGGTGATGCCATGGGCGATGGCCAGCCCTGTGCATTTTAAATTCGAATTGAAAGCGTAAATTAACGGGAGGAAGTGTATTGTGATGGTGAACCTGACAAAGTCAATCCGTGCTTTATTATCATTAGAAAAAGATTAAGGAAATAAATAATAACTTTATTATTGACTGTAGGGCATATTTCCTTCAGTCTCCCACTTGCACTAGAGTCAATAATCTATATTACACAGTAATGATTCTAACACCCATGGAATCTTGGTGTTGATCATGTTTTGCTCGTGAGAGAGGATTAGTCAATGGATTCGTAACATTCAGATTCGTATGTATCTTGCAAATCTCTATGTCTCCCACCTGGACTTGGTCACGGATGGAATTGAAGCGTCTCTTGATGTGCTTGGTTCTCTTGTGAAATCTGGATTCCTTTGCCAAGGCAATTGCACCAGTATTGTCATAAAAGATTTTCATTGGACCTGATGCACTAGGTATGACACCTAGATCAGATATGAACTTCTTCATCCAGACTCCTTCATTCGCTGCTTCCGAAGCAGCTATGTACTCCGCTTCACACGTAGATCCCGCCATGACGCTTTGTTTAGAACTGCACCAACTGACAGTTCCACCGTTCAATATAAACACGTATCTGGTTTGCGATTTAGAATCATCCAGATCAGTGTCAAATCTTGCATCGACATAATCATTTACGACGAGCTCTTTGTCACCTCCATAAACTAGAAACATATCCTTAGTCCTTTTCAGGTATTTCAAGATGTTCTTGACCGCTGTCCAGTGATCCACTCCTGGATTATTTTGGTACCTCCCTGCTAAACTAATAGTAAGGCACACATCAGGTCTAGTACACATCATTGCATACATGATAGAGCCTATGGCTGAAGCATAGGGAACATTTTTCATTTTCTCTCTATCTTTTGCAGTGTTCGGGCATTGAATCTGACTCAACTTCACACCTTGTAACACAGGCAAGAACCCTTTCTTTGCTTGATCCATTTTAAACTTTTTAAAAACTTTATCAAGGTATGTGCTTTGTGAAAGTCCAATTAAGAGTCCTGATCTATCTATATAGATCTTGATGCCTAATATATAAGCAGCTTCACCGAGGTCTTTCATTGAAAAACTCTTATTCAAGTATTCTTTTATGCTATCTAGAAACTCTATACCATTTCTAATCAACAATATGTCATCCACATATATATTAGAAATGCTACAGAGCTCCCACTCACTTTCTTGTAAATACAGGCTTCTCCAAAAGTCTGTATAAAACCATATGCTTTCATCACACTATCAAAATGTTTATTCCAACTCCGAGAGGCTTGCACCAGTCCATAAATGGATCGCTGGAGCTTGCACACTTTGTTAGCACATTTTGGATCGACAAAACCTTCTAGTTGCATCATATACAACTCTTCTTCTAGAAATCCATTCAGGAATGCAGTTTTGACATCCATTTGCCAAATTTCATAATCAAAAAATGCAGCAATTGCTAACATGATTCGGACAGACTTAAGCATCGCTACGGGTGAGAAAGTCTCATCGTAGTCAACCCCTGGAACTTGTTGAATTTTTTTTGCAACAAGTCGACTTTGTAGACAGTAACATTACCGTCAGCGTCAGTCTTCTTCTTGAAGATCCATTTATTCTCGATGGCTTGCCGATCATCTGGCAAGTCATCCAAAGTTCACACTTTGTTCTCATACATCGATCCCATCTCAGATTTCATGGCCTCAATCCATTTTGCGGAATCTGGGCTCATCATCGCTTCCTCATAGTTCGTAGGTTCGCCATGGTCAAGTAACAAGACCTCGAGAATAGGATTATGTAGGACCTTGAAGTATGTCTAGAGGGGGGTGATTAGACTACTTAACCAATTAAAAACTTAACATTTTCCCAATTTTAGAGTTTGGCAGATTTTAGCAATCTTTGGACAAGTCAAGCAATCATCACACAATTCAAGCAAGCATGCAAAGAGTATATGAGCAGCGGAAATTAAAGCATGCAACTTGCAAGAAGGTAAAGGGAAGGGTTTGGAGGATTCAAACGCAATTGGAGACACAGATGTTTTTGGCGTGGTTCCGATAGGTGGTGCTATCGTACATCCATGTTGATGGAGGCTTCAACCCACGAAGGGTAACGGTTGCGCGAGTCCACGGAGGTCTCCACCCACGAAGGGTCCATGAAGAAGCAACCTTGTCTATCCCACCATGGTCGTCGCCCATGAAGGACTTGCCTCACTAGCGGTAGATCTTCACGAAGTAGGCGATCTCCTTGCCCTTACAAACTCCTTGGTTCAACTCCACAATCTTGTCGGAGGCTCCCAAGTGACACCTAGCCAATCTAGGAGACACCACTCTCCAAGAAGTAACAAATGGTGCGTTGATGATGAACTCCTTGCTCTTATGCTTCAAATGATAGTCTCCCCAACACTCAACTCTCTCTCATGGGATTTAGATCTGGTGGAAAGAAGATTTGAGTGGAAAGCAACTTGGGGAAGGCTAGAGATCAAGATTCATATGGTAGGAATGGAATATCTTGGCCTCAACACATGAGTAGGTGGTTCTCTCTCAAAAATGGTAAGTTGGAAGTGTAGGTTTGTTCTGATGGCTCTCTCCACGAATGAAGAGGAGGTGGAGGGGTATATATAGCCTCCACACAAAATCCAACCGTTACACACAATTTACCAAACTAGGTGGGACCAATTCAACAGACTCGGTCGGACCGATTTAGTAAACCTAGTGACCGTTAGGATTTTTTGTGGGACCGACATGCAACTCGGTAAGACCGTATGGTTAGGGTTAGGGCATAACATATCTTGGTAAGACCGATTACACAAACTCAGTGAGACCGATTTTGGTAATAAGCTTTCCAGAGAGTTGGTCAGGTAAACTCGGTGGGACCGATTCGCTCATTTCGGTGAGACCGAAATGTTACGAAAGGGAAACAGGGAGTTTACATTGCAATCTCGGTGGGACCGATTGCTCACTTCGGTTAGACCGAAACGTTACGAAGGGAAACAGAGAGATTACAATCCCATCTTGGTGAGATCAAGATCCCTATCGGTAAGACCGATTTTCCTAGGGTTTGTGGCAGTGGCTATGACATTTGAACTCGGTGGCGCCGGATAGAAAGAATCGGTGTGACCGATTTTGACTTTGGGTTTAGGTCATATGAGGATGTGAGAAAGTAGTTGAGGGTATTTGGATCATATCACTAAGCACTTGAAGCAAGAGGCTCATTAAGCAACACCTCATCCCTCCTTGATAGTATTGGATTTTCCTATAAACTCAATGTGATCTTGGATCACTAAAATGTAAAATGAAGAGTCTTGAGATTTTGAGCTTGAGCCAATCCTTTGTCCTTGATATTTTGAGGGATCCACTTTCATCATCCATGCCATGTCATTCATTGAGCTTTCCTGAAATAATAGTCTTGGAATAGCATTAGCTCAATGAGCTATATGTTGTTATGAATTACCAAAACCACCTAGGGATAGTTGCACTTTCAGATTACCGTACCACTCTGGTGCGGATCTTACTCTGTTTGACCTACGAGGTTCGGTAGTAACTTGATCTGAAGTTTCTTGATCAATACATTAGCTTCCTCACTAATTCGTGTAGGTGTCACAGGAACCGGTTTCTATGATGAACTACTTTCCAATAAGGGAGCAGGTACAGTTTCCTCATCAAGTTCTACTTTCCTCTCACTCACTTCTTTCGAGAGAAACTCCTTCTCTAGAAAGGATCCATCCTTAGCAACGAATGTTTTGCCTTCGGATCTGTGATAGAAGGTGTACCCAACAGTCTCCTTTGAGTATCCTATGAAGACACATTTCTCCGATTTGGGTTTGAGCTTATCAGGTTGAAGTTTTTTCACATAAGCATCGCAGCCCCAAACATTAAGAAATGACAACTTTGGTTTCTTGCCAAACCATAGTTCATCAGGCGTCGTCTCAACGAATTTCGTTGGTGCCCTATTTAGCGTGAATGCAGCCGTCTCTAAAGCATAACCCCAAAACGATAGCGGTAAATCAGTAAGAGACATCATAGATCGCACCATATCTAGTAAAGTATGATTACAACGTTCAGACACACCATTACGTTGTGGTGTTCCGGGTGGCGTGAGTTGCGAAACTATTCCGCATTGTTTCAAATGTAGACCAAACTCATAACTCAAATATTCTCCTCCACGATCAGATCATATAAACTTTATTTTCTTGTTATGATGATTTTCCACTTCACTCTAAAATTCTTTGAACATTTCAAATGTTTCAGACTTATGTTTCATTAAGTAGATATACCCATATCTGCTCAAATCATCTGTGAAGGTGAGAAAATAACGATATCCGCCACGAGCCTCAATATTCATTGGACCACACACATCAGTATGTATGATTTCCAACAAATCTGTTGCTCGCTCCATTGTTCCGGAGAACGGAGTTTTAGTCATCTTGCCCATGAGGCATGGTTCGCAAGTACCAAGTGATTCATAATCAAGTGATTCCAGAAGTCCATCAGTATGGAGTTTCTTCATGCGCTTTACACCAATATGACCCGAATGGTAGTGCCATAAATAAGTTGCACTATCATTATCAACTCTGCATCTTTTGGCTTCAACATTATGAATATGTGTATCACTACTATCGAGATTCAAGACAAATAGACCACTCTTTAAGGGTGCATGACCAAAAAAGATATTACTCATATAAATAGAACAACCATTATTCTCAGATTTAGATGAATAACCGTCTCGCATCAAACAAGATCCAGATATAATGTTCATGCTTAACGCTGGCACCAAATAACAATTATTCAGGTCTAAAACTAATCCCGAAGGTAGATGTAGAGGTAGCGTGCCGACGACGATCACATCGACTTTGGAACCATTCCCCACGCGCATCATCACCTCGTCCTTAGCCAATCTTCGCTCAATCCGTAGTCCCTGTTTCGAGTTGCAATATTAGCAACAGAACCAGCATCAAATACCCAGGTGCTACTGCGAGCTCTAGTAAGCTACACATCAATAACATGTATATCACATATACCTTTGTTCACCTTGCCATCCTTCTTATCCGCCAGATACTTGGGGAAGTTCCGCTTCCAGTGGTCAGTCCCTTTGCAGTAGAAGCACTCAGTCTTAGGCTTAGGTCCAGACTTGGGTTTTTTCTCCTAAGCGGCAACCTGTTTGCCGTTCTTCTTGAAGTTCCCCTTCTTCTTCCCTTTACCCTTTTTCTTGAAACTAGTGGTCTTGTTGACCATCAATACTTGATGCTCCTTCTTCATTTCTACCTCCGCAGCCTTTAGCATCGCTAAGAGCTCGGGAATAGTCTTTTCCATCCCTTGCATATTATAGTTCATCACAAAGCTCTTGTAGCTTGGTGGCAGTGATTGAAGAATTCTGTCAATGACACTATCATCAGGAAGATTAACTCCAAGTTGAATCAAGTGATTATTATACCCAGACATTTTAAGTATATGTTCACTGACAGAACTATTCTCCTCCATCTTACAGCTATACAACTTATTGGAGACTTCATATCTCTCAATCCGGGCATTTGCTTGAAATATTAACTTCAACTCCTGGAACATCTCATATGCTCCATGACGTTCAAAACGTCGTTGAAGTCCCGGTTCTAAGCCGTAAAGCATGGCACACTGAACTATCGAGTAGTCATTAGCTTTGCTCTGCCAGACGTTCACAACGTCCGGGGTTGCTCCTGTAGCGGGTCTTGCACCTAGCGGTGCTTCCAGGACGTAATTCTTCTGTGCAACAATGAGGATAATCCTCAAGTTACGGACCCAGTCCGTGTAATTGCTACCATCATCTTTCAACTTAGTTTTCTCCAGGAATGCATTAAAATTCAACGGAACAACAGCACGGGCGATCTATCTACAACAACATAGACAAGCAAAATACTATCAGGTACTAAGTTCATGATAAATTTAAGTTCAATTAATCATATTAGTTAAGAACTCCCACTTAGATAGACATCCCTCTAATCATCTAAGTGATCACGTGATCCAAATTAACTAAACTAAAACCGATCATCACGTGAGATGGAGTAGTTTTCAATGGTGAACGTCACTATGTTGATCATATCTACTATATGATTCACGTTCGACCTTTCGGTCTCAGTGTTTCGAGGCCATGTCTGCATATGCGAGGCTTGTCAAGTTTAACCCGAGTATTTCTGCGTGTGCAAAACCGGCTTGCATCCATTGTAGGTGAACGTTGAGCTTATCACACCCGATCATCATGTGGTGTCTCGGCACGACGAACTTTGGCAACGGTGCATACTCAAGGAGAACACTTATATCTTGAAATTTAGTGAGAGATCATCTTATAATGCTACCGTCAATCAAAGCAAAATAAGATGCATAAACGATAAACATCACATGCAATCAATATAAGTGATATGATATGGCCATCATCATCTTGTGCCCTTGATCTCCATCTCCAAAGCACCATCATGATCACCATCGTCACCGGGCGACACCTTGATCTCCATCGTATCATCGTTGTCGTCTCGCCAACTATTGCTTCTACAACTATCCCTACCACTTAGTGATAAAGTAAAGCAATTATAGGGCGATTGCATTGCATACAATAAAATGACAACCATATGGCTCCTGCCAGTTGCCGATACCTCTGTTACAAAACATGATCATCTCATACAATAAAATTTAGCATCATGTCTTGACCATATCACATCACAACATGCCCTGCAAAAACAAGTTAGACGTCCTCTACTTTGTAGTTGCAAGTTTTACGTGGCTGCTACGGGCTGAGCAAGAACCGTTCTTACCTACGCATCAAAACCACAACGATATTTCGTCAAGTTAGTGTTGTTTTAACCTTCAACAAGGACCGGGCATAGCCACACTCGATTCAACTAAAGTTGGAGAAACTGACACCCGCCAGCCACCTATGTGCAAAGCACGTCGAAAGAACCAATCTCGCATAAGCGTACGCACAATGTCGGTCCGGGCCGCTTCATCCAACAATACCGCCGAATAAAGGTATGACATGCTGGTAAGTAGTATGACTTGTATCACCCACAACTCACTTGTGTTCTACTCATGCATATAACATCTACGCATAAACCTGGCTCGGATGCCACTGTTGGGTTATGTAGTAATTTCAAAAAAAATCCTACGATCACGCAAGATCTATCTATGTGATGCATAGCAACGAGAGGGGGAGTGTATCTTCATACCCTTGAAGATCGCTAAGTGGAAGCGTTTATCAACGTGGTTGATGTAGTCGTACACCTTCATGATCCGCCCTGATCAAGTACCGAACGTACGGCACCTCCGCGTTCAGCACACGTTCATCTCGATGACGTCTTCGCCTTCTTGATCCAGCAAGACGTACGAAGTAGTAGATGAGTTCCGGCAGCACGACGGCATGGTGACGGTGTTGGTGAAGAACAATCTCCCCAGGGCTTCGCCTAAGCACTACGGAAACTATGACGGAGGATAAACTAGAGGGGACGGGGTTGCCGGCACACGGCTTGGTGTTTCTTGATATCTCTTTGGTGCTAGCCCTACACCTCTATTTATATGTTGAGCCTTGGGGTCGAAACTTGGAGTAAAAGCCTCCACAAAGTCGGTTTCACCCGAAAGGCAAGAGTCCTTCTCAGACTCCAGGACCAGACGCCAGGGACCCTGGCATCTGGCGCCTGGACTCCGCAAAACTTCCTTTTGCGCTTTCCAAAAACCTTGTGGGCTTTCCCCTTTGGCCCAAATAAAGTGTTCTCATACCCAAACATTTCGGGAAACATCCGGAACCCCTTTCAGTGAATTCCGGAACCCTTTCGGAGACCAAACACTACTATCCCATATATCAATCTTTATCTCCGGACCATTCCGGGGTTCCTCATCATGTTCGTGATCATATTCGGGACTCCGAACAACGTTCGGTCACCAACATACATAACTCATATAATACTATATCGTCAACGAACGGTAAGCGTGTGGACCCTACGGGTTCGAGAACTATGTAGACATGACCGAGACATCTCTCTGGTCAATAACCAATAGCGGAACCTGGATGCCCATATTGGCTCCTACATATTCTACGAAGATCTTTATCGATCGAACCGCATAACAACATACGTTGTTCCTTTTGTCATCGGTATGTTACTTGCCCGAGATTCGATCATCGGTATCTTAATACCTAGCTCAATCACGTTACCGGCAAGTGTCTTTACTCGTTATGTAATGCGTCATCCCGCAACTAACTCATTAGTCACATTGCTTGCAAGGCTTATAGTGATGTGCATTACCGAGAGGGCCCAGAGATACCTCTCCGATCAGAGTGACAAATCCTAATCTCGATCTATGCCAACTCAACAAGTACCATCGGAGACACCTATAGAGCACCTTTATAATCACCCGGATACGTTGTGACGTTTGGTAACACACATAGTGTTCTTCCGGTAATCGGGAGTTGCATAATCTCATAGTCGTAGGAACATGTATAAGTCATGAAGAAAGCAATAGCAGTAAACTAAAACGATCAAGTGCTAAGCTAACGGAATGGATCAATTCAATCACATCATTCTGCCAATGATGTGATCCCTTTTATCAAATGACAACTCATGTCTATGGTTAGGAAACCTTAATCATCTTTGATCAACGAGCAAGTAGAGGCATACTAGTGACACTCTGTTTGTCTATGTATTCACACATGTATTATGTTTCGGTTAATACAATTATAGCATGAATAATAAACATTTATCATGACTTAAGGAAATAAATAATAACTTTATTATTGCCTCTAGGGCATATTTCCTTCAATTTTTGGGGCTTAGTGTGGCAGGACTTTCCTAGTGCCCGCCATTGTCAACTTCTGGATATTTACAATTTATGTTGTGCACGGGTGACCACAATTTATTTGTGGCGGACATACATATGGCCCACCACTGATGCCTATTAAACTAGTGGCGGGTGTTTCCCCATGCCCACCATTGATCACTTTCATCACACGGCTAATTTGGGAGAGTTCACTTGTGACGAGTGGTTATTTTTGCCCGCCACTGTTGTGGTTAATCCAGTGGTGGGTCTTATTTGTTACCCGCCACTGCTATGTTTCCAGAATTGCAGTGGAGACTTTCTATTCGTCCTTTGAGGCCACCTATATATATGTCTTTTCCTAGTAGTGCAAGGACATGGTAGTAGAGGATCCCTACGAGGATCTTCCCAATTAATTGTTTGGAGGGAACAAAATGATACCAATTCTAGGTTCCCAATACTAAAAAAAGATATCCCGCTAAATGAGTCAACTAACAAATAATTACTAGTTATTTTTTTCATTTATATTTACAAAAAGGACCCGCCAACATTTTTCGTGACACTAAAATTTGTCGCGGATTATACGCATTCCTAGTGACGGACGAACACGTCGCCTAAAATCACCTTACCATGGTCGCCTAGGGCATTGCCCTAAGGAGAAAATTAGCTAGTTACCCCTTCAAAAAAATTAGCTAGTGACGGTTTCTGTCACAAAAAATGATCTTAGGTGAAGGTCTTTTCTTCATCACACAATAGCATTTGTAGTGTTATTCATATATACTCTCTGATCTATTTGTCTTTCTATGGCCAAGTTTGATAAATTATTACCAAGAGAGAGTTGAGTATGATAGTTAGGTTCAATCTTGCAAGTAATCTACCATAGTGATAGAAGAAAAGGCTTGTATTACGTTGTTGCCACTAGGGATAAAAGGATGATTGAGTAGTTATTCTTCGAACGAAGGGTAAAGACAATATATCATCTAGTTTAAGTCATCGTACTTGATGCAATACTTTGTTTTACTACTTAATACTTTAAGATGCATGCTGGATAGCGGTCTTGGGTCGAGTATTATCTATAGATGCAATTGGACACTAGTCTATAGATGTTTGGACTTGATGCTCATATCTAGTTAATGTCATTTATAGTTATTGTCATAAAAATTGCAATTTAATTGTTGCTCAACTGTAATTTCTTCACCACATCATGTTGTCTTTTGGAAAGAACCACTAATGAACCTACAGATCCCCGTCCATTATTCTTCTAATTTCTTCCAACCTCGATCAATGTTATTTATAGTTCTTGCTTTTAATCTTCTTTTGTAATCAATCTTTCATATGTACTTATGTTTAATCCTTGTAACTGGCAAGGCTAGTGAGACTAACAGCCTCGCTAGTTTCATTGGAGCCAAGGTAGTTCTGTATTTGTGTGTGTAGGTATTTATCATTGGCTTCTTAGTAAAGTCCTACTGGTTCGATAAACCTTATGGTCATCCAATTTGAGGGAAAATTGTTGCTTGCCACAAACCCTTACACTTGGGGGGGCGACACCTTTCTAGTTGAGAGGAACTGAACTAGAATAATTGTTTCTTTTAAATCATTTTTGTTATTTCATGGTAAAGCACGGACATTCATCTAGTACTGTTAAAGACTCATGTGGTTGTTTTAAACATTCGAAATTAGTTTAGCTTATGTATGTGCTTGTCTTGTGAGATTCTTCATAGGAGCTTTGCAGAAAATTCGACACAAACGATTAAATTAGAGGCAACTACCTCAAGCGGTTGTATCAAAGATACTTGCTATTCGTGTGTGTATGTTTTTGTCCAATGCCGTACAATTTGTTTACCTAATGAATATTATTCATTAAAAAAAGTTAAACATCCTCGTGCTCGTCCCTTCCAATATTTTTGCGATACTCACATTTTATGACGTGTGACACGTGTCTATGCTATGATTAGTTATGAAGTTACGTGGCGAACCAATCTGTGGCTGGATGGTTAGGAGGACAGTGGTATCCCCAGCCCACCAGGGTTCAGGTCTTAGACTTGGCATTGGTGCTCGCATTATTCCTGGATTTATTTCACGCTTCCGGCGATGTTTGTTCAGTGGGAGAAGATGCTCCCGTCGACTGTGAGGCGTCTGTGGTGACTTCGTAAAATCTCAAGATGCTATGTCTGCTCAGCCTCTTGGAGGTTCTCATAGGGGTAGGGTGATCGTGCGTGCGTTCATTGGGTCAGTGTATATGAGCGACTTCGATTGTACTTTGTTGAAAAACATTACGAAGGTACGTGTAATATTTTATGTAAGAACTTTGTACCTAACCATGACTTTATTATTTTGAGAAACACCTTTACTTTTTCTTTCATGAACTTTTGGAGTTTATTTATTCATAAGGTTGCTTGATTACAATATCATAAACATACTCCGGTAGTAGATGTGTGGTGCCGGTGATGTCCGTCAGTAGGAATAATGTCTCCCATGTTCTATCCCAGTTCGGATGGTGCATTTATGTCGTCGGAGGGCATGTGGAGGTGTGTCTCCTTTGGATCTCGTGAGATTCGGTCGGTGCTGGTCTCCGGGGTATCTGTTTGGATCCGGTCTTGGTTCATCTTGGTTTGGTAGTTTACATGTTTGATGCTTCCAATCTACGACGTTCTTCATCGGCGATGGTTGCTGCTCTGCTATGCTGGTTGAAAGTGCAACTAATCCCCGGGTGGTTTTGGTAATTCATAGCAACATATACATCATCGAACTAATGCATATTCAACGAATATTCCGGGAAAGTACAATCTAGGTATGGCTATGAGATGTGAATGTGGACCCCTCAAATGCAAAGGACAAAGCATTGGTAAAAGATCCAAGACTCTTCATTTTTTAATCAAAGATCACATTGAGTCCATAGGAAAGCTAATACTATTAAAAGGGGATGAGATTTTGATCATTAGTCATTTGCTTAAGTGCTTAGAGATATTGCTCCAAAAACCCTCAACCACATCCTCACATTCCTAAATGTCCAAAACCCTAAAGTCATTCTCGGTCCCACCAATTCATACCTATCCGGATCCACTAAAATGCACTTGAGAGAGCAACTACCTAAACCCTAGAAACTCGGAATCACTGAGATGACATTCGGTCTCACCGAAGTGCGCGTGCCAACCTTCTGTAATCAATTGTTTTCATCTCAAAATTTTCGAGCGAAACCGATTGGTGTCACCAAAGTGAGGAAAGTGCTCAATTCATCATCAATCGTTCCCACCGAGTGGATTCATCCAGTCTCGCTGAAATGCTTAAAGTTCAAACCTTTTGCACCGTTGGTGTCACCGAGTATTTCACCTGGTCCCACCAAGTTGTGCATGAAGGTGTGTAACGGTTAGGACTTAGAATTTAGGTGAAGGCTATATATACCCCACCCCACACCACTTACTCTCAGAGAGAGCAACCAAGACGAAGCTACCACTTCCTATACTATTTTCTGAGAGAGAACCACCTACACTTGTGTTGAAATAAAGGGGATTTCACTCCAACATTTGATCCTTGATTTCTAGCCCGCTCAAATTGCTTCCCACTCCAATCCTTCTCCTACTACCATGCCAAATCTATGAGAGACTGATTGAGTGTTGAGGAGACTGATACGTCTCCAACGTATCTATAATTTTTGATTGTTTCATGCTATTATATTACCCCTTTTGGATGTTTATGGGCTTTATTTTATACATTTATATCATTTTTGGGACTAACCTACTAACCGGAGGCCCAGCCCATATTGCTGTTTTTTTGCCTATTTCAGTATTTCGAAGAAAAGGAATATCAAACTGAGTCAAACGGAATGAAACCTTCAGGAGCGTGATTTTTGGAACGAACGTGATCCAGAGGACTTGGAGTGCAAGTCAAGAAGCAGCCGAGGCCTCCACGAGATAGGAGGCCCCCCCCCTATAGGGAGCGCCCCCTGTCTCGTGGGCCCCTCGGGCATCCACCGACGTACTTCTTCCTCCTATATAAGCCTACGTACCCCAAAAACATCCAGGGGGCAGACGAAACACAATTTCCACCACCGTAACCTTTTGTATACGCGAGATCTCATCTTGGAGCCTTCGTCGGCACTCTGCCAGAGGGGGAATCGACCACGGAGGGCTTCTACATCAACATCATTGCCCCTCCGATGAGTTGTGAGTAGTTTACCACAGACCTACGGGTCCATAGTTATTAGCTAGATGGCTTCTTCTCTCTTTTTGGATCTCAATACAATGTTCTCCCCCTCTCTTGTGGAGATCTATTCGATGTAAACTCTTTTTGTGGTGTGTTTGTCGAGATCCGATGAATTGTGGGTTTATGATCAAGTTTATCTATGAATAATATTTGAATCTTCTCTGAATTCTTTTATGTATGATTGAGTTATCTTTGCAAGTCTCTTCGAATTATCAGTTTGGTTTGGCCTACTAGATTGATCGTTCTTGCCATGGGAGAAGTGCTTAGCTTTGGGTTCAATCTTACGGTGTCCTTACCCAGTGACAGAAAGGGTTGCAAGGCACGTATTGTATTGTTGCCATCGAGGATAACAAGATGGGGTTTATATCATATTGCTTGAGTTTATCCCTCTACATCATGTCATCTTGCTTAATGCGTTACTCTGTTCTTATGAACTTAATACTCTAAATGCAGGCAGGAGTCGGTCGATGTGCGGAGTAATAGTAGTAGATGCAGGCAGGAGTCGGTCTACTTGTCACGGACGTGATGCCTATGTACATGATCATGCCTAGATAATCTCATAATTATTCGCTTTTCTATCAATTGCTCGACAGTAATTTGTTCACCCACCGTAATACTTATGCTATCTTGAGAGAAGCCACTAGTGAAACCTATGGCCCCGGGGTCTATCTCTTATCATATTTGCTTCCAATCTACTTTTATTTGCATCTTTACTTTTTGTAACTATATTATAAAATACCAAAAATATATTTATCTTATCATACTATATTTATTAGATCTCACTTTTGCAAGTGGCCGTGAAGGGATTGACAACCCCTTTATCGCGTTGGTTGCGAGTTCTTTGTTTGTTTGTGTAGGTGTGTGAGACTTTTGAGGAGCCTCCTACTAGATTGATACCTTGGTTCTCAAAAACTGAGGGAAATACTTATGCTACTATTGCTGCATTACCCTTTCCTCTTCAAGGAAAACCAACGCAAGCTCAAGACGTAGCAAGAAGGATTTCTGGCGCCGTTCCGGGGAGGTCTTTGCTCAAGTCAAGACATACCAAGTACCCGTCACAAACTCATCTCCCTCGCATTTACATTATTTGCCATTTGCCTCTCGTTTTCCTCTCCCCCACCTCACCCTTGCAGTTTTATTTGCCCACTCTTTCCCAATCTCCTCTTTTCGCTTGCCTTTTTCCGTTTGCCCATGTGTTAGTTCGTTTACCTTGTCGTTATGGCTAGTCCTCCTATCCTTATTCTCACTCCCGAACAAGAAATTCTCAATTTTAAGCAAAGGGAGGGAGAAAATTTAAAATATGCTTGGCATAGAATTTGCAATGCCCAATATAAATCTACTAGGAAGCTTTCTACTTCTGTTCTTCTCCGCAATTTTTATATAGGCATCACTCCTTGGAATAGATGTGTTCTTGATATTGCTACCGGAGGTGATTTCATGAGTAGCCATACGTTTGATGCTTATAATGCTATGTTAGATTTGTTTGGCCCACCACCTCTTTTGATCAATGGAACTGTTTTAACTTTAGAACACGTTATGCAACGGCTTGAGATTATTGAAAATAAGATTGCCACTGTTGAGTTGATTGAAAATTTGTATAAAAAGATTCATAATCACATTACCCAATATGGATCTAGGGTTGGAGTTACTTTGAAAAATCTTAAAGAAAAAGAACCTATAGTCAATGAAAAAAATAGATCTAGACTCTACTAGAATTGGTAAACTTGAGGATATCATTACAAACTTAGGTTCCGCGTTTTCCTCTATGAAAAACACTCCAAAACCCCCCACTAAAAGTGCCAAGTTTATTTATGTTCCTAAAAATAAGGGTGAATCTTCTAGTAAGGGAGACGCGGATCTCAAATCCATAAGTGTTCATCCTAATTGTCTCTCTATTGTTAAGGAACCTTTTGCTACCAACGAATTTCTTGAATTTTTGCCTAAAGGTTTAGCCATTGCTAAAAAGGGAGAAACCCTCATAGATAACAAGTGCTCTACTTATGAATTTAGTGCCAAAGATGGCACTCGTTAGATCCATCTTTGCTTTTATGCCTAGCTAGGGGCATTAAACGATAGCGCTAGTTGGGAGGCAACCCAATTTTCTTTTTTTTGTTTTTGTTCCTGTTTAGTAATAAATATTGCATCTACCTTCTGTTTAGATGTGTTTTTATCTTTTAATTAGTGTTTGTGCCAAGTAGAACCTATAGGATAACCTATGATGATAGTTGATTTGATTCTGCTGAAAAACAGAAACTTTGCACGCAGTAATTTAGTTTTGGTAAATCACAGAAACGTGATTTTGTGTTGATTCTTTATGATTCTGATCAATAAACAAATTGTCCAGGACTTCCTATTTTGGTAGGAGTTTTAGAGTTCCATAAGTTTGCGTTAGTTACAGATTGCTACAGACTGTTCTGTTTTTGACAGATTCTGTTTTTCGTGTGTTGTTTGCTTATTTCGATGCATCTATGGCTAGTAAATTAGTTTATAAACCATAGAGAAGTTGGAATAAAGTAGGTTTAACACCAAAATAAATAAATAATGAGTTCATTGCAGTACCTTATGTGGTGGTTTTGTTTTCTTTCACTAACGGAGCTTATAAGATTTCCTGTTGACTTTTGTGTTGTGAAGTTTTCAAGTTTTGGGTAAAGCTTTTATGGACTATGGAATAAGGAGTGGCAAGAGCCTAAGCTTGGGGATGCCCAAGGCACCCCAAGATATTCAAGGATATCCAAAAGCCTAAGCTTGGGGATGCCCCGGGAAGGCATCCCTTCTTTCGTCTTTGTTCATTGGTAACTTTACTTGGAGCTATATTTTTATTCGCCACATGATATGTGTTTTGCTTGGAGCATCGTGTATTATATTAGTATTTGCTTTTTAGTTTACCACAATCATCCTTGCTGTACACACCTTTTGGGAGAAGCCTACTTGATTAGAATTTGCTAGAATACTCTATGTGCTTCACTTATATCTTTTGAGCTTGATAGTTTTTGCTCTAGTGCTTCACTTATATCTGTTAGAGCACGACAGTGACTTATTTTTGTAGAAATTGCTAGTCTCTCATGCTTCACTTATATTATTTTGAGAGTCTTTTAGAACAGCATGGTATTTGCTATGGTTATAAAATTGGTCCTAAAATGGTAGGCATCCAAGTTGAGTATAATAAAAACTATCATAGGAAGTGAATTGGATGCTATGATCAATTTGATACTTGATAATTGTTTTGAGATATGGAGGTAGTGATATTAAAGTCATGCTAGTTGGGTGATTATGAATTTAAAGAATGCTTGTGTTGAAGTTAGCAAGTCCCGTAGCATGCACATATGGTTAAAGTTGTGTAACAAATTTGAAACATGAAGTGTACCTGGCTTGTGCATCCTTATGAGTGGCGGTCAGGGACGAGCGATTGTCTTTTCCTACCAATCTATCCCACTAGGAGCATGCACGTAGTACTTGATTTTTTATGACTTCTAAATTTTTGCAATAAGTATATGAGTTCTTTTGACTAATGTTGAGTCCATGGATTATACACACTTTTACCTTTCCACCATTGCTAGCCTCTTCTGTACTGTGCATTGCCCTTTCTCACCTTGAGAGTTAGTGCAAACTTCGCCGGTGCATCCAAACCCCGTGATATGACACGCTCTACCACACATAAACCTCCTTATATCTTCCTCAAAACAGCCATCATACCTACCTATTATGGCATTTCCATAGCCATTCCAAGATATATTGTCATGCAACTTTCCACCGTTCCGTTCATCATCATCATGACATACTTTACTTTTGTCATATTGCCATTGCATGATCATGTAGTTGACATCGTATTTGTGGCAAAGCCACCATGCATTATTTCTCATACATGTCACTCTTGATTTATTGCACCATCCCGGTACACCGCTAGAGGCATTCATATAGAGTCATATCTTGTTCTAGTTTCAAGTTGTAATTCATATGTTGTAATCAATAGAAGTGTTATGATCATCATTATTAGAGCATTGCCCAAAGAAAAAAAGGCCAAAAAAGGCCCAAAAGAAAAAAAGAAAAAGAAAAAAATAAAAAATAAATAAAAGGGGCAATGTTACTATCTTTTTTTCCACACTTGTGCTTCAAAGTAGCACCTTGTTCTTCATGTAGTGAGACTCATATTTTTGTGCTTCAAAGTAGCACCATGTTTTTCATATAGTGAGTCTCATAAGTTGTCTTTTTCATACTAGTGGGAATTTTTCATTATAGAACTTGGCTTGTATATTCCTACGATGGGCTTCCTCAAATGCCCTAGGTCTTCGTAAGCAAGCAAGTTGGATGCACACCCACTAGTTTTCTTTTGTTGAGCATTCATTTATAGCTCTAGTGCATCCGTTCCATGGCAATCCCTACTCCTCATGTTGACATCAATTGATGGGCATCTCCATAGCCCCTTGATTATCCTCGTCGATGTGAGACTTTCTCCTTTTTTTGTCTTCTCCACACAATCCCCATCATCATATTCTATTCCACCCATAGTGCTATATCCATGGCTCACACTCATGTATTGTGTGAAGGTTGAAAAAGTTTGAGATTATTTAAGTATGAAACAATTGCTTGGCTTTTCATCGGGGGTATAGAAGTTGGGAACATCTTTGTGTGACGAAAATGAAGCATAGCCTAACTATATGATTTTGTAGGGATGAACTTTCTTTTGCCATGTTATTTTGAGAAGACATGATTACTTTGATTAGTATGCTTGAAGTGTTACTATTTCTTTTATCAATATGAACTTTTATTTTGAATCATTTGGATCTGAACATTCATGCCACAATAAATAAAACTACATTAAGAATTATGCTAGGTAGAATTCCACATCAAAAATTCTCTTTTTTATCATTTACCTACTCGAGGACGAGCAGGAATTAAGCTTGGGGATGCTTGATACGTCTCCAACGTATCTATAATTTTTTATTGTTCCATGCTATTATATTACCCCTTTTGGATGTTTATGAGCTTTATTTTACACATTTATATCATTTTTGGGACTAACCTACTAACCGGAGGCCCAGCCCATATTGCTGTTTTTTTGCCTATTTCAGTATTTTAAAGAAAAGGAATATCAAACGGAGTCCAAACGGAATGAAACCTTCGGGAGCTTGATTTTTGGAACGAACGTGATCTAGAGGACTTGGAGTGCAAGTCATGAAGCAGCCGAGGCCACCACAAGATAGGAGGGCCCCCCCCCTATAGGGCACGCCCCTGTCTCGTGGGCCCCTCGGGCGTCCACCGACGTACTTCTTCCTCCTATATAAGCCTACGTACCCCGAAAGCATCCAGGGGGCAGACGAAACACAATTTCCACCACCGTAACCTTCTATATCCGCGAGATCTCATCTTGGAGCCTTCGCCGGCACTCTGCCGGTGGGGGAATCGACCCCGGAGGGCTTCTACATCAACATCCTTGCCCCTCCGATGAGTTGTGAGTAGTTTACCACAGACCTACGGGTCCATAGTTATTAGCTAGATGGTTTCTTCTCTCTTTTTGGATCTCAATACAATGTTCTCCCCCTCTCTTGTGGATATCTATTCGATGTAAACTCTTTTTGCGGTGTGTTTGTCGAGATCCGGTGAATTGTGGGTTTATGATCAAGTTTATCTATGAATAATATTTGAATCTTCTCTGAATTCTTTTATGTATGATTGAGTTATCTTTGCAAGTCTCTTCGAATTATCAGTTTGGTTTGGCCTACTAGATTGATCTTTCTTGCCATGGGAGAAGTGCTTAGCTTTGGGTTCAATCTTGCGGTGTCCTTACCCAGTGACAGAAAGGGTTGCAAGGCATGTATTGTATTGTTGCCATCAGGATAACAAGATGGGGTTTATATCATATTGCTTGAGTTTATCCCTCTACATCATGTCATCTTGCTTAATGTGTTACTCTGTTCTTATGAACTTAATACTCTAGATGCAGGCAAGAGTCGGTCGATGTGTGGAGTAATAGTAGTAGATGCAGGCAGGAGTCGGTCTACTTGTCACGGACGTGATGCCTATATACATGATCATGCCTAGATAATCTCATAATTATTCGCTTTTCTATCAATTGCTCGACAGTAATTTGTTCACCCACTGTAATACTTATGCTATCTTGAGAGAAGCCACTAGTGAAACCTATGGCCCCCGGGTCTATCTCTTATCATATTTGCTTCCAATCTACTTTTATTTGCATCTTTACTTTTTGCATCTATATTATAAAATACCAAAAATATATTTATCTTATCATACTATCTTTATTAGATCTCACTTTTGCAAGTGGTCGTGAATGGATTGACAGCCCCTTTATTGCGTTGGTTGCGAGATCTTTGTTTGTTTGTGTAGGTGCGTGGGACTTTTGAGGAGCCTCCTACTGGATTGATACCTTGGTTCTCAAAAACCGAGGGAAATACTTACGCTACTATTGCTGCATCACCCTTTCCTCTTCAAGGAAAACCAACGCAAGCTCAAGACGTAGCAGAGACTATCTTTAGAAGCACAAGAGCAAGGAGTTCATCATCAACAACAACATATATTCCCTTTTGGAGAGTGGAATCTCCTAGATTGGTAAGGTATCACTTGGGAGCCTTCAAATCTTGGGGAGTTGAACCAAGGAGTTTGTAAGGGCAAGGAGATCGCCTACTTCATGAAGATCTATCCCGTGTGAGGATAGTCCTTCATGGACAGAAGTCATGATGTCATAGACGAGGTTGCTTCTTTGTGGACCCTTCGTAGGTGGAGCCCTCCATGGACTCACGCAGCCGTTATCCTTCATGGGTTGAAGTCTCCATCAAGTTGACGTACGATAGCACCACCTACAGGACCGCGCCAAAAATCATCATGTTTTCATTGCGTTTGATTTCTCCGATCCCCTCCTTTACGTTCGTATGCAAAGTCTTTACTTTCTGCTGCCTACTATCTAGACTTGTATGTGTAGGTGTTACTTGACTGGTGTGAATTACCAAAACTTGCCAAGAGTTAAAGTTGGAAAAGCCCACCCCTTCTAAACCTACTTACGATCCTACACTGGTTCTACGACACCTTAGCATGACTACTTGCCGACTGTCTACTACATCAACGATTGCTCGGCTCCGGCGAGGGATGGGTGATGACGGTGGTGCACCTTCGACTCGCTTCAGTGCTTGTAGTTGTCTCTAGGTGGTTCACGGACCTGGTTGTAATTTTATTGCCTCTGATGTTCTTTGTACTACCATAATATGAGATGAATAGATTGAAAGTTTTTCACATATAAAAGTACTCGGCTGTTGGACGCATTACCGATCCAAATCTTAAAGAGAACGGACGCCGAGCAGGGCAGCCGACCCCAAATGAACAAAAAACGTCGTTTGTTTGGGTCGACGCGTTGGAGTTGCTCTAGTTGACGGAAAATTGAGAAACACAGGTACCTAATGATGATATAATTGGCGCATTTGTCAGTATGTTTTTCCTTCTGCTGTCCAGCACAGGTGCACGACACCAACCATCCTGCTACTAAATATTCGCTTGTTGATCATGGATTTGACGAGGGAAATTCAATATACAGCAGGTTCGCGCGTGATAATCATGTGCCGATGTACGCCGACGCCCAGCGAGCGCGCATGTGGCTGCCTTCTACTTTGACTTATGCGGATGCCCCCAGGCTGTAGCAAGATCCGCTCGGCTGTCAACATCTTGTCCTGGCACTCGGCAGTTCGCAAATGCACATCCATCCAACATGGTTCCGGTATGAAAATGACAAGCAAGCATATATTCCACCTTTCACCTAGTGTTTACACGGGACGGGACGCTCAAATGACCCAAAAGTCTAAGTTGAGAGCGTCGGATACATCGCGAAACACTTTCTGAAGAAATGCAATGCAATTGTCTTATTCTGAGAGCAAGAAATGCAAAAGGAAGAAGTACACGTCCAGCTTTTCACCGCGTCTCTGGTCATGGTGCAAGAAAGAGTGGAGTGCAGTGTAGAGAAGGGGAAGGTGAGATGCCTGCGTATGCGTATGACAACAAGTGAGCCAAAAGCAAAGTCAAAGGCCACGCGAGCGCAACAACCACCCGTAAAGTAAAGAAAAGAAAAGCACCACCCAAATAAAAGGAGTTCCTCATCCTCCACGCGCGCAAATACAAAACTCAAAAACAAAGGGACCTCACGGGACGCAAGGAAGGAAAGCTCTGCGCCGCTGCGCGCCGTAAAGCGCCGCACACCGACACCCCCTGCCCCCCCTTACCAGCCTGACACCCACGACGCGTTCTCTCTCTCACTCTCTCTCTTCAAGTAGCAGTGAACCCCACTTATATTTCTCACTCCGCCTTCTTCCCAAAGAAAAGAACGCACCACCACCGCAGACGCAGCAGCAACCGCACCTAATCCAGAGCCAGCTAGAACCCGCCGCCATGGGCGCGCCGCTCTTCGGCGCCGTCCTCCTCTGCCTGGTACTCGCCGCGGCAGCGGTGCCGGAGCAGCAGCCCACATTGCCCTCCTCTTCAGCGGCGAACAGCTCCACGGGGGTGAACTCCAACTCGGTGCTGGTGGCGCTTCTGGACTCGCACTACACGGAGCTGGCGGAGCTGGTGGAGAAGGCGCTGCTGCTGCAGTCCCTGGAGGACGCCGTGGGCCGGGGCAACGTCACCATCTTCGCGCCCCGGAACGAGGCCCTCGAGCGGGACCTCGACCCGGAGTTCCGCGCCTTCCTCCTTGAGCCCCGCAACCTGCGCTCCCTCCAGCGCCTGCTCCTCTTCCACGTCCTCCCCTCCCGCCTGCACTCGCACTCCGCCTGGCCCGCCTCCACCGCGCGGATGACGCTCTCCGGCGAGCACCTCCAGCTGTCAGCCGACGGCCAGAAGATGCTAGTCGGCACCGCGGAGGTCACGCGGCCGGACGCGGTGGTGAGGCCCGACGGGGTCATCCACGGCATCGAGCGGCTGCTGGTGCCGCGGTCAGTTCAGGAGGATTTCAACCGCCGCCGCAGCCTGGCTGCCATCTCGGCCGTGCTCCCCACGGGCGCCCCCGAGGTGGACCCCAGGACGCACAGGCTGAAGAAGCCTGCGCCGCCCGTGCCCCTCGGCGCGCCGCCCGTGCTGCCGGTCTGGGACGCCATGGCCCCCGGCCCTTCCATCGCGCCGGCGCCGGCCCCCGGCCCCGGATCCGGGAAGCACCACTTCGACGGGCACAGCCAGGTCAAGGACTTCATCCAGACGCTGGTCCTGTACGGGGGGTACAACGAGCTCGCTGATATCCTGGTGAACCTGACGTCGCTGGCCACGGAGATGGGGCGGCTGGTCTCAGAGGGGTATGTGCTCACAGTGCTGGCCCCCAATGACGAGGCCATGGCACGGCTGACCACGGACCAGCTGAGCGAGCCCGGGTCGCCGGAGAACATCCTCTACTACCACATGGTCCCCGAGTACCAGACGGAGGAAAGCATGTACAACGCCGTGCGGAGGTTCGGGACGGTGCGGTACGACACGCTGCGGCTGCCGCAGAAGGTGACGGCCAGGGAGGCGGACGGGTCGGTCAAGTTCGGGCACGGCGAGGGGTCCGCCTACCTCTTCGATCCGGATATCTACACCGACGGGAGGATCTCTGTGCAGGGCATCGACGCAGTGCTCTTCCTGCCGGTGGAGGACGCGGCCAAGAGCTCCGGCGGAGCCTCGCCCGTGAGGAAGGCCCCCGCCGTCACCGGCACGGCCAAGCCCAAGCTCCGACGCGGTCAGTACAGTAACCTGCCATCTTCACACTACTTCTTTTTGGTATATTAACATTAACATAAAGCTACGCGGTAGATGTAGAGATTGTGCAAGAATGGTCATGTTGATGGTCGAGGGTTGTGCGGGTGTGTCGGTGGTGGGTCGCCGTCGCATGGCTGTTGGTTCTACTAGTCACATTCGCCATTGCCTTCTCTCGCAAAAAAAAAAAAAAAACATTCGCCATTGCCTTGCCGGGCATCCAAGCAAAGCACCTCACCAACAAAATTTGTGGTGTTAATTAACCCATTAATAATTGGCTTTATACTAGGTCTAGCTTAGATGTGTCACCTCATGCAGGACAGAGAGACAGAAGCTTTCAGTGGGCCTGGCGAGTTGGGTAGGCGGGCCCGCGTGTAAGGGTGAAATTAATTAAGGGGTACTAGTAGGAGTAGGAGTAAATGCCGCAGGGTAGAATTGAGTGAAGCACGTCATTCGATTCGGTGAAAATGGTTGGTGGTACGTTCTCGTTCTGGTTCTGGCTCTGGTTCAGATTCTGGGTGGGGAGGGGAGTAATAAAGAATCCAACGGAGGCGCGGAAGAAACCGCGTGTGCGCGCACCGCATTGTACGGGAGACAGCGAGCGATGAGCTGTGCATTGACATCGATGTCTCAACCTCAACCTCAAGTGGTGGTGAGCTGGCACCGCGTTGTCAGTGTCACGGGATGGATCCAGGGAGGGCCATTATCACGACTACATACAGCTGTCTCACCCGTGTGGTCTGGCCTCTCTGCTTTGCTTGCTTGTTGGTGCATGACACGAGATGTTTTTTCTTCTCGATGAAGAAAGCCGTGATAATGGAACGAATGATCATTCAATGAGCACAGTGACGCATGCATGCTTTCTTTTTTGGTGTTAAAAAAGGTTTTATTCCAAAATAATGGAGTACTATAGTTACAGTTCAGCGGCAAAAAAGAAAAAATCCTCAGTACACGTAGCGAGACAGCTGTGCTGTGTGAGTAACTAATAATAGTGTCGGTAATTACCATCTTTATTGTGAGTAACTACTCCCTCCATTCCTAAACATAAGTCTTTCTAGATTTATTTTTTTACGCCTGCTCCATACGTAGTTCATACTAAAATCTTTAGAAAGAGATATATTTAGGAACCGAGGGAGCAGTAGAGTAATGCGCCAACAAAGGTTGCATGGCGTCGAGATGGAGCATATGGGTTTGGTGTCCTCTCCTTGTCACCAACCAGCACCACATCAGTAACCACTGCTGAAGTGACAGTGCACCTGCAAATGGGACAGACCACCCAACACCAACGCCTTAAAATGAGGAAAAAAAAAACATTGACGTAACTTTGCAGCTCATTAATCCTCTTCTTTTTTGCCAAAAAAATTCAATTGTCGGTGACACTCCTTTTTTTTTCTTTACCTTCCAGTCATGGACTCTCTCATCTTACCATCTTTTCTTCTCTTTGTCGGTGTTACAGGGAAGTTGTTGGAAGGGGCGTGCCATGTGGCGGCTGTCTTCGGTGGGCGATCGCACTTCACGAGCTGCCAGTAGATCATGGCCGATGATGGCGACCACGGATGTCTCCCTAGCTGCTTTGCTTGCCTCCTGAGGCTCAAAGATGAACATGAACCGAAGTACTAGTATCATGCTGAGTTTTGGTTAATAAGGCTAGCGAGGAAGGGAGACCTACTGGTTTTGCTTGTTGGGCCGTCAGGAAATTAGGAGAAAAGAAGGTGGATGGAAATTTGTTTATACGGGAGATCAGGTCGACATCAGTGTATAGCGATTTTTTTTCTTCTTTATTTGTTTGATTTGTGGTTTGAGATGCTACATAATTTTTGACGAAACAAAGGGAATTCCCAAAACATGGGTACGTTCACGACCACTCATCAGTTTGTTTCTCTGCATTTTGATCCCCCGTGCCTTCTACTCTATCAAATCAGCGGCAATTATTCTTTTAAGACGGAGACAATATATAACAAATTGTATTTATTTATTTTGGATGAAAGGGGTTTCCCCTTGGTTCCATCTTTTTCATTGATGAAACCAAACAAACCAGGTTCAGGCATCAAGGCTAAAAACCTCTAAATTAAACCCTTTTTAGAGATTTTAATATGAACTACATACGGATGTATATAGACATTGTAAAGTGTAAATTCATTCATTTTGCTCTAGTCTGTATTGAAATTAGTTCCGTATGTAGTTCGTATTGAAATCTTTAAAATGTCTTATAAATGTCTTATATTTAGGAACAGAGGGTGGCAAACCAGCCACCATCAAGTCTAACAACCAGTTGAGGCTTATTATTGAGGACAACATACATAAACCGACAAACACCACACACATTGCTCAGTCTACGTAGAAGTTGGAGATCAGGGATTGGCAGTGTTCATTGTCTGTCGCACTCGCCGGCGGTGCTTGTTGTAGGCAACATGAAGAAGCTCCCCACGCCGGCGGTCCTCCTCTTCGGAGCAGATGTCGTACACGATCGGCGCGCCTCCGTTGCCAGATGACTTGTGGTCGTGGGTGTTCCTGGGCTTCTTTGGCACTTGCTCTTCGTCGTCGTCCTCTGTGTCACCGAGGTTTGTGACAACCGGAGTCATGATCCTTGGTGTTACTCGTGAGGCCCGACGCTTGGTGGAGAGTTGCGCCTCGGTGGCCAGGTGTTCCGTCACCACGTGCCGGTCGGTAAGAAGGCCAGTGATGGCCGTAGCATCATCGTGCTCAGCGGCGAGGTGTTGTTCCACCTCCCACGAACGGAGGGGCACCACAACGCTGCCACCATGTACCGCCGCGCCGGCATGGGGTTGCTCCCCCTCTACCTCCTCCTTCTCCGAGGAGATCCAACCGGAAGCCTCATCGTCGTCTTTGTCGTCCAAGCTCGAGGAATCGTCCAGCATGACGACTGCCGGGAGGTGCTGAAATGATTAGGCGGAATGTCGGGTCGGGAGCAGCCACACCACAAAAATTTGGGCCCGATTCCGACACGTTTTGGGAAGAATGGGTGGCGGGAAAGAGCTCGGGTTTGTGGAGGGTGCAGTGGGAATTCATAATGATGTGGAGGTGATTCAGCGTCATGTTGGCCGATGAGCCACTTTTCAAGGGAGAGGAACTGAGGTGGTGATGAAATGAATTTGGAACGCTTGTAAGTCACAAAGCGGTAGGCAGTAAATAACCGGCCACTGAAAAACAGTCACTACATAACAGCCAGTCAGTGATAAGTTAAGATCAAATATAACCCATCAATCAGTTATCTCTGTCCGACCTGTAATTTGCTGGTTTATGATACATGCTAGGTTAGTCCCTCGAAATTCATTATTGACGCTTCTACACTGGCCATGCAGTGATGAAGCTCATCATTGACGCGTGGTCAGTGGTTGGTCGGTGATGAGGGGTTAGTAGTGTTTCGATCTGTATTTCTGACTATCATTTTTCATAAAAGCTTTCGAACATTCCATTCCAATCCACATATGTCAGAATTCCAAAAGCATGTAGGTTCTGCACACTCTATTCCATTCCAATCCACATTGATAGCACACTTCAGATCAAAAGCACATAGTTCAATAAAATCTTTAACATTCTTCTAGTGAAGAAACCTATCCAGGAAGGTTTTGCCATTCATCTCTCTAATCTGCCACGACCACTGTTTCTGTTTGCAGAAGACAAAATTCAGTAAATCCCAAACCTCGACTTTGTTTATATCACCTTTGAGAATATTGCACGCCACAGTTCTTGAAATTGTCAATTACACTCATTTGCCATAGAAACACCAGTATGTAATGAAGGAAATATGCCCTAGAGGCAATAATAAAGTTGTTATTTATATTTCCTTATATCATGGTAAATGTTTATTATTCATGCTAGAATTGTATTAATTGGAAACTTAGTACATGTGTGAATACATAGACAATACATAGTGTACCTAGTATGCCTCTACTTGACTAGCTCGTTAATCAAAGATGGTTATGTTTCCTAACCATAGACATGTGTTGTCATTTGATGAACGAGATCACATCATTAGAGAATGATGTGATGGACAAGACCCATCCGTTAGCTTAGCATTATGATCGTTACAGTTTTATTGCTATTGCTTTCTTCATGACTTATACATGTTCCTCTAACTATGAGATTATGCAACTCCCGAACACCGGAGGAACACGTTGTGTGCTATCAAACGTCACAACATAACTGGGTGATTATAAAGATGCTCTACAAGTGTCTTCGAAGGTGTTTGTTGGGTTGGCATAGATCAAGATTAGGATTTGTCACTCCGTGTATCGGAGAGGTATCTCTGGGCCCTCTCGGTAATGCTCATCACTATAAGCCTGACAAGCAATGTGAATAATAAGTTAGTTACGGGATGAAGCATTACGGAACGAGTAAAGAGTCTTGCCGGTAACAATATTGAACTAGGTATGATGATACCGACGATCGAATCTCGGGCAAGTAACATACTAATGACAAAGGGAACAATGTATGTTGTTGTGCGGTTTGAGCGATAAAGATCTTCGTAGAATATGTAGGAGCCAATATGAGCATCCATGTTCCACTGATCGGAGATGTATCTCGATCATCTCTACATAGTTCTCGAACCAGTAGGGTCCGTACGCTTAACGTTCGATGACGATTTATATTATGAGTTATGTGTTTTTGATGACCGAAGTTTGTTCGGAGTCCCGGATGAGATCACAGACATGATAAGGAGTCTCGAAATGGTCGAGAGGTAAAGATTGATATATTGTAAGGTTATATATGAACACCGGAATGGTTCCGAAGAAGATCGGAGATTTTTTGGAGCACCGGGAGGTTACCGGAACCCTCCAGGGAAGTTATTAGGCCTATTTGGCCATAGTGGAGGAGAGGAGGCAGGCCACGGGAGGTGGTGCGTGCCCCCCTTTCCCCAACCCGAATTGGACAAGGGGAGGGGGCGCGCCCCCCCTCTTTCCTTCTCCCTCTCACCCTTCCCCTTTCCCCTCTCCGTTGATTGGAACGAGGGGGGCCAAATCCTACTTAGACTAGGAGTCCAAGTAGGACTCCCCCCTTGGCACGCCCTCCTTGGATGCCGGCCCCCTCCTTCCCCTCCTTTATATACATGGCCAGGGGGCACCCCAAAGGAACACCAAGATTTCTCTTAGCCATGTGCGGTGCCCCCTTCCACAGTTTACTCCTTCAATCATAGCGTCGTAGTGCTTAGGTGAAGCCTTGCGCGGATCACATCATCAACACCATCACCACATCGTCATGCTGATGGAACTCTCCCTCGACCCTCTACTGGATCAAGAGTTTGAGGGACGTCATCAAGCTGAACGTGTGTTGAACACGGAGGTGCCATACGTTCGGTACTTGGATCGGTTGGATAGTGAAGACGTTCGACTACATCAACCGCGTTAACTAACGCTTCCGCTTTCGGTCTACGAGGGTACGTGGACACACTCTCACCCTCTCATTGCTATGCATCTCCTAGATAGATCTTGCGTGATCGTAGGAATTTTTTTGAAATTGCATGCTACATTCCCAAACAGTGGCATCCGAGCCAGGTCTATGCGTAGATGATATGCACGAGTAGAACACAAAGAGTTGTGGGCGATAATAGTCATATTGCTTACCACCAACGTCTTACTTTGATTCGGCGGTATTGTTGGATGAAGTGGCCCGGACCGACATTATATGACCGTGTTCATGAGACCGGTTCTGCCGACATGCTTTGCACAGAGGTGGTTGGCGGGTGTCTGTTTCTCCAACTTTAGTTGAATCAAGTTTGACTACAGCCGGTCCTTGTTGAAGGTTAAAACTGACGAAAAATCATTGTGGTTTTGATGCATAGGTAAGAACTGTTCTTGCTAGAAGCCCGTAGCAGCCACGTAAAACTTGCAACAACAAAGTAGAGGGCGTCTAATTTGTTTTTGCAGGGCTTGTTGTGATGTGATATGGTCAAGACATGATGAGATATAAATTGTTGTATGAGATGATCCTGTTTTGTAACAAAGTTATAGGCAACTGGCAGGTGCCATATGGTTGTCGCTTTATTGTATGAAATGCAATCGCCATGTAATTGCTTTACTTTGTCTCTAAGCGGTAGCGATAGTCATAGTAGCAATAGTTGGCGAGATGACAACGATGCTATGATGGAGATCAAGGTGTCAAGCCGGTGACGATGGAGATCATGACGGTGCTTTGGAGATGGAGATCAAAGGCAAAAGATGATGATTGCCATATCATGTCACATATTTTGATTGCATGTGATGTTTATCTTTTATGCGTCTTATTTTGCTTAGTACGGCGGTAGCACTATAAGATGATTCCTCACTAAATTTCAAGGTATAAGTGTTCTCCCTGAGTATGCACTGTTGCTACAGTTCGTCGTGCCGAGACACCATGTGAGGATCGGGTGTGATAAGCTCTACGTTCACATAGAACGGGTGCAAGCCAGTTTTGCACATGGAGAATACTCGAGTTAAACTTGACGAGCCTAGCATATGCAGATATGGCCTCGGAACACTGAGACCGAAAGGTCAAACGTGAATCATATAGTAGATATGATCAACATAGATATGTTCACCATTCAAAACTACTCCATCTCACGTGATGATCGGACATGGTTTAGTTGATATGGATCACGTGATCATTTAGATGACTAGAGGGATGTCTATCTAAGTGGGAGTTCTTAAGTAATATGATTAATTGAACTTTAATTTATCATGAACTTAGTCCTGATAGTTTTTTGCATATCTATGTTGTTGTAGATCAATGGCCCGTGCTACCGTTCCCTTGAATTTTAATGTGTTCCTAGAGAAAGCTAAGTTGAAAGATGATGGTAGCAATTACGCGGGCTGGGTCCGTAACTTGAGGATTATCCTCATTGCTGCATAGAAGAATTACGTCCTGGAAGCACCGCTAGGTGCAAGGCCTGCTGCAGGAGCAGATGCTAACATTATGAACGTCTGGCAGACTCGATCTGATGACTACTCGATAGTTCAGTGTGCCATGCTTTACGGCTTAAAATCGGGACTTCAATGACGTTTTCAACGTCATGGAGCATATGAGATGTTCCAAGAGTTGAAGTTAATATTTCAAGCAAATGCCCAAGTTGAGAGACATGAAGTCTCCAACAAGTTCTATAGCTGCAAAATGGAGGAGAATAGTTCTGTCAGTGAACACGTACTCAGAATGTCTGGGTACCATAATCTTTCTGATGATAGTGTCATTGACAGAGTTCTTCAATCACTGCCACCAAGCTATAAAGGCTTCGTGATGAACTATAATATGCAAGGGATGGAAAAGACTATTCCCAAACTCTTCGCAAGCTAAAGGCTGCGGAGGTAGAAATCAAGAAGGAGCATCAAGTATTGATGGTTAACAAGACCACTAGTTTCAAGAAAAAAGGGCAAAGGGAACAAGGGGAACTTCAAGAAGAATAGCAAGCAAGTTGCTACTCCCAGGAAGAAGACCAACTCTGGACCTAAGCCTGAAACTAAGTGCTTCTACTGCAAATGGACTAGCCACTCGAAGCGGAACTGCCCCAAGTATTTGGCGGATAAGAAGGATGGCAAAGTGAAAGGTATATTTGATATACATGTTATTGATGTGTACCTCATAACGCCTGGGTATTTGATACTGGTTCTGTTGCTTATATTTGCAACTCGAAACAGGGGCTACAGATTAAATGAAGATTGGCTAAGGACGAGGTGACAATGCGCGTCAGAAATTGTTCCAAGGTCGATGTGATCGCCATCGGCATGCTACCTCTACATCTACCTTCGGGATTAGTTTTAGACCTGAGTAATTGTTATTTGGTGCCAACGTTGAGCATGAACATTATATCGAGATCTTGTTTGATGCGAGACGGTTATTCATTTAAATCAGGGAATAATGGTTGTTCTATTTATATGAGTAATATCTTTTATGGTCATGCACCCTTGTTGAGTGGTCTATTTTTGTTGAATCTCGATCGTGGTGATACACATGTTCATAATATTGAAGCCAAAAGATGCAAAGTTGATAATGATAGTGCAACTTATTTGTGGCACTACTGTTTAGGTCATATTGGTGTAAAGCGCATGAAGAAACTCCATGCTGATGGGCTTTTGGAATCACTTGATTATGAATCACTTGATGCTTGCGAACCATGCCTCATGGTCAAGATGACTAAAACTCTGTTCTCCGGAACAATGGAACGAGCTACTGACTTATTAGAAATAATACATACCGATGTATGCGGTCCAATGAGTGTTGAGGCTCGTGGCGGGTATCGTTATTTTCTGACCTTCGGAGATGATTTGAGCAGATATGGGTATATGTACTTAATGAAACATAAGTCTGAAACGTTTGAAAAGTTCAAAGAATTTTAGAGTGAAGTGGAAAATCATCGTAACAAGAAAATAAAGTTTCTACGATCTGATCGTGGAGGCGAATATTTGAGCTACGAGTTTGGTCTTCATTTGAAACAATGTGGAATAATTTCGCAACTCACGCCACCTGGAACACCACAGCGTAATGGTGTGTCCGAACATCGTAACCGTACTTTATTCTATATGGTGCGATCTATGATGTCTCTTACTGATTTACCGCTACTATTTTGGGGTTATGCTTTAGAGGAGGCTGCATTCACGTTAAATAGGGCTCTATCGAAATCCGTTGAGACGACACCATATGAACTGTGGTTTGGCAAGAAACCCAAGTTGTCGTTTCTTAAAGTTTGGGGTTGCGATGCTTATGTGAAAAAGCTTCAACCTGATAAGCTCGAACCGAAATCGGAGAAGTGCGTCTTCATAGGTTACCCAAAGGAAACTATTGGGTACACCTTCTATCATAGATCCAAACGCAAGATATTCGTTGCTAAGAATGGATCCTTTCTAGAGAAGGAGTTTCTCTCGAAAGAAGTGAGTGGGAGGAAAGTACAACTTGATGAGGTAATTGTACCTTCTCTCGAATTGGAAAGTAGTTCATCACATAAATTAGTTCCAGTGATTCCTACACCTATTAGCGAGGAAGCTAATGATGATGATCATGAAACTTCAGATCAAGTTACTACCGAACCTCGTAGGTCAACCAGAGTATGATCCGCACCAGAGTGGTACGGTAATCCTATTCTAGAAGTCATGTTACTAGACCATGATGAACCTATGAACTATGAGGAAGCGATGATGAGCCCAGATTCCGCAAAATAGCTTGAGGCCATGAAATCTGAGATGGGATCCATGTATGAGAACAAAGTGTGGACTTTGGTGGACTTACCCGATGATCGGCAAGCCATAGAAAATAAATGGATCTTCAAGAAGAAGATTAATGCTGACGTTGATGTTACTATCTACAAAGCTTGACTTGTTGCGAAAGGTTTTCGACAAGTTCAAGGTGTTGACTACGATGAGACCTTCTCACCCGTAGTGATGCTTAAGTCTATCCGAATCATGTTAGCAATTGCCGCATTTTATGATTATGAAATTTGGCAAATGGATGTCAAAACTGCATTCCTTAATGGATTTCTTAAAGAAGAGTTGCATATGATGCAACCAAAAGGTTTTGTCGACCCAAAAGGTGCTAACAAAGTGTGCAAGCTCCAGCAATCCATTTATGGAGCGGTGCAAGCCTCTCGGAGTTGGAATATACACTTTGATAATGTGATCAAAGCATATGGTTTTATACAGACTTTTGCAGAAGCCTGTATTTACAAGAAAGTGAGTGGGAGCTCTGTAGCATTTTTAATATTATATTTGGATGACATATTGTTAATTGGAAATATTACAAAATTCCTGGATAGCATAAAAGGATACTTGAATAAGAATTTTTCAATGAAAGACCTCGGTGAAACTGCTTACATATTGGAAATCAAGATCTATAGAGATAGATCAAGACGCTTAATTGGACTTTCACAAATCACATACCTTGATAAAGTTTTGCAGAAGTTCAAAATGGATCAGTCAAAGAAAGGGTTCTTGCCTATGTTACAAGGTGTGTAGTTGCGTCAGACTCAATGCCCTGCAGAAGATAGAGAGAAAATGGAAGTCATTCTCTATGCTTTAGCCATAGGTTCTATCATGTATGCAATGCTGTGTACCAGACCTGATGTGTGCCTTGCTATAAGTATAACAGGGAGGTACCAAAGTAATCCAGGAGTGGGTCACTGGACAATGGTCAAGAACATCCTGAAATACCTGAAAAGGACTAAGGATATGTTTCTCGTTTATGGAGGTGACAAAGAGCTTGTCGTAAATGGTTACGTCGATGCAAGCTTTGACACTGATCAAGATGATTCTAAGTCACAAATTGGATACATATTTATATTGAATGGTGGAGCTGTCAGTTGGTGCAGTTCCAATCAGAGCGTCGTGGCGGGATCTACATGTGAAGCAGAGTGCATAGCTGCGTCGAAAGCAGCAAATGAAGGAGTCTGGATGAAGGAGTTCATATCCGATCTAGGTGTAATACCTAGTGCATCGGGTCCAATGAAAATCTTTTGTGACAATACTGGAGCAATTGCCTTGGCAAAGGAATCCAGATTTCACAAGAGAACCAAACACATCAAGAGACGCTTCAATTCCATCCGCCATCAAGTCAAGGAGGGACACATAGAGATTTGCAATATACTATGGATATGAATGTTGTAGACCCGTTGATTAAGCCTCTTCCACGAGCAAAACATGATCAACACCAAGACTCCATGGGTGTTAGAAACATTACTTTGTAATCTAAATTATCGACTCTAGTGCAAGTGGGAGACTGAAGGAAATATTCCCTAGAAGCAATAATAAAATTGTTATTTATATTTCTTTATATCATGATAAATGTTTATCATTCATGCTAGAATTGTATTAACCGGAAACCTAGTACATGTGTGAATACATAGACAAAACATAGTGTCCCTAGTATGCCTCTACTTGACTAGCTCGTTAATCAAAGATGGTTATGTTTCCTAACCAGAGACATGTTTTGTCATTTGATGAAAGGGATCACATCATTAGAGAATGATGTGATGGACAAGACCCATCCGTTAGCTTAGCGTTATGATCATTATAGTTTTATTGCTATTGCTTTCTTCATGACTTATACATGTTCCTCTGACTATTAGATTATGCAACTCCCGAATAACGGAGAGGAACACCTTATGTGCTATAAAATGTCACAACGTAACTGGTTGATTATAAAGATGCTCTACATGTGTCTCCGAAGGTGTTTGTTGGGTTGGCATAGATCAAGATTAGGATTTGTCACTCTGTGTATCGGAGAGGTATCTCTTGTCCCTGGTAATGCTCATCACTATAAGCCTTGCAAGGAATGTGACTAATGAGTAGTTACGGGATGAAGTATTACAGAACAATTAAAGAGACTTTCCAGTAACGAGATTGAACTAGGTATGATGATACCGATGATCGAATCTCCGGCAAGTAACATACCGATGACAAAGGGAACAACGTATGTTGTTGTGCGGTTTGACCGGTAAAGATCTTTGTAGAATATGTAGGAGCCAATATGAGCATCCAGGTTCTGCTATTTGTTATTGATCGGAGATGTGTCTCGATCATGTCTACATAGTTATCGAACTCGTAGGGTCCACACGCTTAACGTTCGATGACGATTTGTATTATGAGTTATGTGTTTCTGATAACCGAAGTTTGTTTGGAGCCCCGTATGAGATCACGGACATGACAAGGAGTATCAAAATGGTCGAGAGGTAAAGATTGATATATTGGAAGGTTATATACAGACACCGGAATGGTTCCGAAGAAGATCGGGGATTTTTCGGAGTACCGGGAGGTTATCGGAACCCCCCGGGAAAATTATTGGACCTATTGGGCCATAGTGGAGGAGAGGAGGCAGGCCACGGCAGGTGTCGCGCATCCCCCTTGCCCCAATCTGAATTATGTTGGGGAACGTAGTAATTTCAAAAAAATTCCTACGCACACACAAGATCATGGTGATGCATAGCAACGAAAAGGGAGAGTGTTGTCCACGTACCCTCGTAGATTGAAAGCGGAAGCATTAGCACAACATGGTTGATGTAGTCGTACGTCTTCATGATCCGACCGATCAAGTACCGAACGTACGGTACCTCCGAGTTCAGCACACGTTCAGCTCGATGATGTCCCACGAACTCCGATCCAGCAAAGCTTTGTGGGAGAGTTCCGTCAGCACGACGGTCTGATGACGGTGTTGATGATGCTACCGACGCAGGGCTTCGCCTAAGCACCGCTACGATATTACCGAGGTGGAATATGGTGTAGGGGGGCACCGCACACGGCTAAGAGATCAATGATCAATTGTTGTGTCTAGAGGTGCCCCCTGCCCCTGTATATAAAGGAGCAAGGGGGGAGGCGGCCAGCCTAGGAGGAGGGCGCCCCAAGGGGGGAGTAGGAGAAGGGGGAAAGGGAGAGAGAGAGAGAGGAAGGAAAGAGGGGCGTCGTCCCCCCTCCTTGTCCAATTCGGACTAGAGGGGGAGGGGGCGCGCGGCCTGCCCTGGCCGCCCCTCCTCTTCTCCACTAGGGCCCATGAGGCCCAATAAACCCCCCGGGGGGTTCCGGTAACCCCCTGGTACTCCGGTATATGTCCGAAACCTCCCGAAACATTTCCGGTGTCCGAACATAGTCATCCAGTATATCAATCTTTATGTCTCGACCATTTCGAGACTCCTCGTCATGTCTGTGGTCATATCCGGGACTCCGAACTACCTTCGGTACATCAAAACACAAAAACTCATAATACCGATCGTCACCAAACTTTAAGCGTGCGGACCCTACGGGTTCGAGAACTATGTAGACATGACCGAGACACGTCTCCGGTCAATAACCAATAGTGGAACCTGGATGCTCATATTGGTTCCCACATATTCTACGATGATCTTTATCGGTCAAACCGCATAACTACATACGTTGTTCCCTTTGTCATCGGTATGTTACTTGCCCGAGATTCGATCGTCGGTATCTCAATACCTAGTTCAATCTCGTTATCGGCAAGTCTCTTTACTCGTTATGTAATGCATCATCCCGCAACTAACTCATTAGCTACATTGCTTAGGATTATAATGATGTGCATTACCGAGAGGGCCCAGAGATACCTCTCTGACAATCGGAGTGACAAATCCTAATCTCGAAATACGTCAACTCAACAAGTACCTTCGGAGACACCTGTAGAGCACCTTTATCACCCAGTTATGTTGTGACGTTTGGTAGCACACAAAGTGTTCCTCCGGTAAGCGGGAGTTACATAATCTCATAGTCATAGGAACATGCATAAGTCATGAAGAAAGCAATAGCAACATACTAAATGATCAAGTGCTAAGCTAACGAAATAGGTCAAGTCAATCACATCATTCTTCTAATGATGTGATCCCATTAATCAAATGATAACTCATATCTATGGTTAGGAAACTCAACCATCTTTGATCAATGAGCTAGTCAAGTAGAGGCATACTAGTGACACTATGTTTGTTTATGTATTCACACATGTATTATGTTTCTGGTTACTACAATTCTAGCATGAATAATTAACATTTATCATGATATGAGGAAATAAATAATAACTTTATTATTGCCTCTAGGGTATATTTCCTTCAGTCTCCCACTTGCACTAGAGTCAATAATTTAGATTACGCAGTAATGATTCTAACACCCATGGAGCCTTGGTGCTGATCATGTTTTGCTCGTGGAAGAGGCTTAGTCAACGGGTCCGCAACATTCAGATCCGTATGTATCTTGCAAATCTCTATGTCTCCCACCTGGACTTGGTCCCGGATGGAATTGAAGCGTCTCTTCATGTGCTTGGTTCTCTTGTGAAATCTGGATTCCTTTGACAAGGCAATTGCACCAGTATTGTCACAAAAGATTTTCATTGGACCCGATGCACTAGGTATGACACCTAGATCGGATATGAACTCCTTCATCCAGACTCCTTCATTTGCTTCTTCCGAAGCAGCTATGTACTCCGCTTCACACGTAGATCCCGCCATGACGCTTTGTTTAGAACTGCACCAACTGACAGCTCCACCGTTCAATATAAACACGTATCCAATTTGTGATTTAGAATCGTCCGGATCAGTGTCAAAGCTTGCATCGACATAACCATTTACAACTAGCTCTTTGTCACCTCCATAAACGAGAAACATATCCTTAGTCCTTTTCAGGTACTTCAGGATGTTCTTGACCGTTGTCCAGTGATCCACTCCTAGATTACTTTGGTACCTCCCTGCTAAACTAATAGCAAGGCAGACATCAGGTCTGGTACACAACATTGCATACATGATAGAGCCTATGGCTGAAGCATAGGGAACATCTTTCATTTTCTCTCTATCTTCTGCAGTGGTCGGGCATTGAGTCTGACTCAATTTTACACCTTGTATTATAGGCAAGAACCCTTTCTTTGCTTGATCCATTAACTTTTTCAAAACCTTATCAAGGTATGTACTTCGTGAAAGTCCAATTAAGCGTCTTGATCTATCTCTATAGATCTTGATGCCTAATATATAAGCAGCTTCACCGAGGTCTTTCATTGAAAAACTTTTATTCAAGTATCCTTTTATGCTATCTAGAAATTCTATATCATTTCCAATCAACAATATGTCATCCACATATAATATTAGAAATGCTACAGAGCTCCCACTCACTTTCCTGTAAATACAGGCTTCTCCAAAAGTCTGTATAAAACCATATGCTTTGATCACACTATCAAAGCGTTTATTCCAACTCCGAGAGGCTTGCATGAGTCCATAAATGGATCGCTGGAGTTTGCACACTTTGTTAGCACCTTTTGGATCGACAAAACCTTCTGGTTGCATCATATACAACTCCTCTTCCAGAAATCCATTCAGGAATGCAATTTTGACATCCATTTGCCAAATTTCATAATCATAAAATGCGACAATTGCTAACATGATTCAGACAGACTTAAGCATCGCTGCGGGTGAGAAAGTCTCATCGTAGTCAACCCCTTGAACTTGTCGAAAACCTTTTGCAACAAGTCGAGCTTTGTAGACAGTAACATTAGCATCAGCGTCAGTCTTCTTCTTGAAGATCTATTTATTCTCGATTTCTTGTCGATCGTCGGGCAAATCAACCAAAATCCATACTTTGTTCTCATACATGGATCCCATCTCAGATTTCATGGCCTCAAGCCATTTTGAGGAATCTGGGCTCATCATCGCTTCCTCATAGTTCGTAGGTTCGCCATGGTCAAGTAACATGACCTCCAGAATAGGATTACCGTACCACTCTGGTGAAGCTGCGAGGTTTAGTATTAACTTGATCTAAAGTTTCATGATCAATATCATTAGCTTCCTCACTAATTGGTGTAGGCGTCATAGGAACCGGTTTCTGTGATGAACTACTTTCCAATAAGGGAGCAGGTACAGTTACCTCATCAAGTTCTACTTTCCTCCCACTCACTTCTTTCGAGAGAAACTCCTTCTCTAGAAAGGATCCATTTTTAGCAATGAATGTCTTGCCTTCGGATTTGTGATAGAAGGTGTACCGAACAGTTTCCTTTGGGTATCCTATGAAGACACAATTTTCCGATTTGGGTTCGAGCTTATCAGGTTGAAGTTTTTTCAAATAAGCATCGCAGCCCCAAACTTTAAGAAACGACAACATTGGTTTCTTGCCAAACCATAGTTCATAAGGCGTCATCTCAACGAATTTTGATGGTGCCCTATTTAACGTGAATGCAACTGTCTCTAAAGCATAACCCCAAAACGATAGTGGTAATTCAGTAAGAGACATCATAGATCGTACCATATCTAGTAAAGTACGATTACGACGTTCGGACACACCATTACGTTGTGGTGTTCCGGGTGGCGTGAGTTGCGAAACTATTCCGCATTGTTTCAAATGTAGACCAAACTCGTAACTCAAATATTCTCCTCCACGATCAGATCGTAGAAACTTTATTTTCTTGTTACGATGATTTTCCACTTCACTCTGAAATTCTTTGAACTTTTCAAATGTTTCAAACTTATGTTTCATTAAGTAGATATACCCATATCTACTCAAATCATCTGTGAAGGTGAGAAAATAACGATACCCGCCGCGAGCCTCAATATTCATCGGACCACATACATCAGTATGTATGATTTCCAACAAATCTGTTGCTCGCTCCATAGTTCCGGAGAACGGCGTTTTAGTCATCTTGCCCATGAGGCATGGTTCGCAAGTACCAAGTGATTCATAATCAAGTGATTCCAAAAGTCATCGGTATGGAGTTTCTTCATGCGCTTTACACCAATATGACCCGATCAAAAGTGCCACAAATAAGTTGCGCTATCATTATCAACTCTGCATCTTTTGGCTTCAACATTATGAATATGTGTATCACTACTATCGAGATTCAATAAAAATAGACCACTCTTCAAGGGTGCATGACCATAAAAGATATTACTCATATAAATAGAACAACCATTATTCTCAGATTTAAATGAATAACCGTCTCGCATCAAACAAGATCCAGATATAATGTTCATGCTCAATGCTGGCACCAAATAACAATTATTCAGGTCTAAAACTAATCCCGAAGGTAGATGTAGATGTAGCATGCCGACGACGATCACATCGACTTTGGAACCATTTCCCACGCGCGTCGTCACCTCGTCCTTAGCCAGTCTTCGCTTAATCCGTAGTCCCTGTTTCAAGTTGCAAATATTAGCAACAGAACCAGTATCAAATACCCAGTTGCTACTGTGAGCTCTGGTAAGGTACACATACATAACATGTATATCACATATACCTTTGTTCACCTTGCCATCCTTCTTATCCGCCAAATACTTGGGGCAGTTCCGCTTCCAGTGACCAATCTGCTTGCAGTAGAAGCACTCAGTCTCAGGCTTAGGTCCAGACTTGGGTTTCTTCTCTTGAGAAGCAACTTGTTTGCCGTTCTTCTTGAAGTTCCCCTTCTTCTTCCCTTTACCCTTTTTTCTTGAAACTGGTGGTCTTGTTGACCATCAACACTTGATGCTCCTTCTTGATTTCTACCTCCGCAACCTTTAGCATTGCGAAGAGCTCGGGAACCGTTTTGTTCATCCCTTGCATGTTATAGTTCATCACGAAGCTCTTGTAGCTTTGTGGCAGTGATTGAAGAATTCTATCAATGACACTATCATCCGGAAGATTAACTCCCAGTTGAATCAAGTGATTGTTATACCCAGCCATTTTGAGTATATGTTCACTAACAGAACTATTCTCCTCCATCTTGCAGCTATAGAACTTATTGGAGACTTCATATCTCTCAATCCAGGCATTTGCTTGAAATATTAACTTCAACTCCTGGATAATCTCATATGCTCCATGACGTTCAAAACATCGTTGAAGTCCCGGTTCTAAGCCGTAAAGCATGGCACACTGAACTATCGAGTAGTCACCAGCTTTGCTCTGCTAGGCGTTCTTAACGTTGCCAGTTGCATCTGCAGCAGGCCTGGCACCTAGCGGTGCTTCCAGGATGTAATTCTTCTATGCAGCAATGAGGATAATCCTCAAGTTATGGACCCAGTCCGTGTAATTGCTACCATCATCTTTCAACTTTGCTTTCTCAAGGAACGCATTAAAATTCAACGGAACAACTGCACGTGCCATCTATCTACAACAACGTAGACAAGCAAAATACTATCAGGTACTAAGTTCATGATAAATTCAAGTTCAATTAATCATATTACTTAAGAACTCACGCTTAGATAGACATCTCTCTAATCATCTAAATGATCACGTGATCCAAACCAACTAAACCATAACCGATCATCACGTGAAATGGAGTAGTTTTCAATGGTGAAAATCACTATGTTGATCATATCTACTATATAATTCACGCTCGACCTTTCGGTCTCAGTGTTCCGAGGCCATATCTGCATATGCTAGGCTCGTCAAGTTTAACCCGAGTATTCTGCGTGTGCAAAAGTGGTTTGCACCCGTTGTAGATGAACGTAGAGCTTATCACACCCGATCATCACATGGTGTCTCGGCAGGACGAACTTTGGCAATGGTGCATACTCAGAGAGAACACTTTTACCTTGAACTTTAGTGAAAGATCATCTTATAATGCTACCGTCAATCAAAGCAAAATTAGATGCATAAACATCACATGCAATCAATATATGTGATATGATATGGCCATCATCATCTTGTGCTTGTGATCTCCATCTCCGAAGCACCGTCATGATCACCATCGTCACCGGCGCGACACCTTGATCTCCATCATAGCATCGGTGTCGTCTTGCCAACTATTGCTTCTACGACTATCGCTACCGCTTAGTGATAAAGTAAAGCAATTACAGGGCGATTGCATTGCATACAATAAAGCGACAACCATATGGCTCCTGCCAGTTGCCGATAACTCTGTTACAAAACATGATCATCTCATACAATAAAATTTAGCATCATGTCTTGACCATATCACATCACAACATGCCCTGCAAAAACAAGTTAGACGCCCTCTACTTTGTTGTTGCAAGTTTTACATGGCTGCTACGGGCTGAGCAAGAACCGTTCTTACCTACGCATCAAAACCACAACGATAGTTCGTCAAGTTAGTGCTGTTTTAACCTTCTCAAGGACCGGGCGTAACCACACTCGGTTCAACTAAAGTTGGAGAAACTGACACCCGCCAGCCACCTATGTGCAAAGCATGTCAGTAGAACCAGTCTCACGTAAGCGTACGCGTAATGTCAGTCCGGGCCGCTTCATCCAACAATACCGCCGAACCAAAGTATGACATGCTGGTAAGAAGTATGACTTGTATCGCCCACAACTCACTTGTGTTCTACTCATGCATATAACATCTACGCATAAAACCTGGCTCAGATGCCACTGTTGGGGAACGTAGTAATTTCAAAAAATTTCCTACGCATACACAAGATCATGGTGATGCATAGCAACGAGAGGGGAGTGTGTTGTCCATGTACCCTCGTAGACCAAAAGCGGAAGCGTTAGCACAACGCGGTTGATGTAGTCGTATGTCTTCACGATCCGACCGATCAAGTACCGAACGTACGACACCTCCGAGTTCAGCACACATTCAGCTCGATGACGTCCCACGAACTCCGATCCAGCTAAGCTTTGCGGGAGAGTTCCGTCAGCACGACGACGTGATGACGGTGTTGATGATGCTACTGACGCAGGGCTTCTCCTAAGCACCGCTATGATATTACCGAGGTGGAATATGGTGGAGGGGGGCACCGCACATGGCTAAGAGATCAACGATCAATTGTTGTGTCTAGAGGTGCCCCCTTGCCCTCGTATATAAAGGAGCAAGGGAGGAGGCGGCTGGCCTAGGAGGAGGGCGCGCCAAGGGGGGAGTCCTACTCCCACCGGGAGTAGTACTCCTCCTTTCCTTGTAGTAGTAGGAGAAGGGGGAAAGGGAGAGAGAGGAAGGAAAGGGGGGCGCCGCTCCCCCTCCTTGTCCAATTCAGACTAGAGGGGGAGGGGGCGCGCGGCCTGCCCTGGCTTGGGTCTAGGCCTTGCATTGCCATACTTCACTACACATTTTTGCCAAGCTTGCCTAAAGTTTTCAAAATGAAAAGGAGGTACACTTGCACGCGAGTGTCGCGGTCGGACCGCACCCTCACACAGTCGCTCCTGCACGCTGCAAACCCAACACCCTCACAGACACGTGCTACCGCATGTGATCAAACCAAACTCAGCCATCCTACCGCTGACACATAATTTTCGTTCATACCATATGTTTATTCAACCGCATGTTGGGGTAGATCCGTATGGCCCATGTGGTGATCTGTTGGGGAAGAAGAAGAGGTGAGGAAGAAGGGTTAAGAGACGTAGGATATTCATCCAACCGCCTAAAATGGTCGACTGTCCCAAATGATGAAAGTCAGGCGACTTGTATAAATATATGTTTTTACACAGCAAAAGATCCCTAAAAACAACAACATGAAGAAAAACTATCACTGCTCGCGGAAAGAGACAGCCTCGTCGTGTTTGGCTGCTGGCGCGAACCAGCCGTAGCTGCCGACATGTGTCTCCGCACCATGGTTGTCCTCGGCCTCCAGCTACTAGTTCACGCGGAGTGTGCGGGCGCTCTGCACGGACCCGAGCACCGCCCGGTTCAAGTCCAGGACGTCCGGTTCCGCCTGCAGGAGGGCCTCGATGGCAGCGGCATCCGTGCTCCACGTCGAGTTGAGCTTCCGCCGCCCAGTTGGCATCCACGACATCCGGTTCTGCCTGCAGGAGGGCCTCGATGGCAGCGGCATCCGCGCGCTCCGTGTCGAGTTGAGCCTCCCCTCCAGGTCCTCCTTTAGTATCGCCAAGTTGAACCGCTGGTCCGCCTGCACCATGGGGGACCCAGATGCTAACACGAAGTCAACGTCTATCGCCTCATACACATCAGGGGCCTTCTACACCCGACCTCCGCCATGAACATTGGATCGGCTTCCTCCTCCTCGAAGCTTGGCTCAAGAGAACTCGGGGATTGGCGCACCGCAAAGCAAGCTTGGGAACGGAGGTCTATGGTGCCGACCGCCGCCGCGATTTCTACGTGGCACTCTGGTGTCGTCATCTTGTAGTACGTGATCTTGAGGCGCACCATGGCTTTCCGGCGAAGTAGGGGACGCTTGATGCGGGCTAGGGGATCGCAAGGTGGGGGAATGGGCTGGAGAGAAGGTGTGGTTTTGGGGCAGTGGCTGGCGTAGGTCGAGCATCGAAGGTTAGTGGTTCTGGTGACTACTGGTTAATCGGTTTTGATTGTACATTGCTCTTGTTGCGTTCGCATTGCAACCCGACACGCTGGACCCTCCATGTCGCTCACCAAATGGAACACGCTTCATCTTTCATTTTCGCTCGCTTGTCGGACCATAGTTGAGAGCAAACTGACGTCGCTCCACTTCCCCCGCCTGCGTCATTTATACTACTACTAGAAGAGAGACAGAGGACAACTGAGTGTTACTAGTACTCCCTCCGTTTTATGAGGAGTAAATAAAAACAGAGGGAGTATAGTACTAGTACTATGAGCACTGCATACTCTACTGCAAATGATGTCAGTACTCCACTAGTACTATTGGACAGGGAGCTTAAAAAGTTACTATTGGACTGGCTATACGTGGCGAAATCCTAGTAGGAAGAGCCTGCGCGAGAACAAGCACATTCACGTGTTTGAAAAAAAATTGGAAACCATCTCTGTTTGAATACAAATCTAGGAGTACGTAGGAATCTAACAGGCGGTCATAAGAAAACAGCCTAGCCGGAGAGTTTGGTCGATGGCCAAAGCTCCTCTAGCAACGGTGCCGTCTTTAAAGACGGGATGAGGCATCCTTCCTGATGGTGACTGCACGGAGGAACTCTCAATGAAAGCACCAATGTCGGTGTCAAAACCAACGGATCTCGGGTAGGGGGTCCCAAACTGTGCGTCTAGGCGGATGGTAACAGGAGACAAGGGACACGATGTTTTTACCCAGGTTCGGGCCCTCTTGATGGAGGTAAAACCCTACGTCCTGCTTGATTAATATTGATGATGTGGGTTACAAGAGTAGATCTACCACGAGATCAAGGAGGCTAAACCCTAGAAGCTAGCCTATGGTATGATTGTTGTTTGTCCTATGGACTAAGGCCATCCGGTTTATATAGACACCACAGAGGGCTAGGGTTACACAGAGTCGGTTACAAAGGTAGGAGATCTACATATCCGTATCACCGAGCTTTCCTTACACGCCAAGGAAAGTCCCATCCGGACATGGATGAAGTCTTCAATCTTGTATATTCATAGTCTTGGAGTCCGACCGATGATGATAGTTCGGCTATCCGGACACCCCCTAGTCCGGGACTCCCTCAGTAGCTCCCGAACCAGGCTTCAATAACAATGAATCTGGCGCGTATGTTGTCTTCGGTGTTTGCAAGGTGGGTTCTTCTTCATGCTCCATGTGTTTGCCGGATAGTGTCCGGTTGCTTCATAAATGCTGCGCTCCTTGGCTTCGGCGTCCAATAATGGTCTTCTTCCACGCATCGCACGAATGCGAAAAGCCAGGGTATTTTTATGTTTTTAGCGCTAGCTGCGCAAATAAGCTGCCTATAAGAGAGGCGAAGATCCAGATCCAAATCACATCACCCTCCTTCCGCAAGCACTCATCGAGGCGCATCTGACACCAAACCCGTTCCAACATGGACAGTCGACATGGCTCCTCATCTCGCGCTCCCAGCTCTAAGCCAGGAGATTGGAGGAGATGCTCAGTCCCGCACAGCGAGTTAGTGACACTCCAAGCAGAGGGATATCTTCCCCCGACCTTCATGGTTCCGGTTCGAGCCGGACTGGCCACCTACAAAGGTGGGAAGCAGGCGGAGAGCGCCCCCAATCCCTCCAAAGGAGAGCGGGTGTGCTTCATCTCCTACTTAATAAGGGGACTCGGATTTCTTATACATCCGTTTCTCCGGGGGCTCCTGGAGTTCTACGGACTCCAGCTTCATCACCTTACACCTGCCTCCATTTTGCACATCGCGGGCTTCGTAGCTCTGTGTGAGCTGTTCTTGGGCATTGAGCCCCATTTTGCGCTGTGGAAGAGGCTTTTCTGCCTCGTACCCCGCTCTCACGAGGGGTCGATATATCAAGTGGGTGGAGCCGAAATATGGCACATCGCCGGGACCGGATACCTGTCCGGGACCCCGAAGAAGGCGTCCGAAGATTGGCCTTCGGAGTGGTTTTATATGGAGGACGCTCCGCTGCCGGATCCAGTTCGGATCGGTCTTCCGGAGTTCAGCAACGCTCCCCTGAAGAAACGCCTAAGTTGGCGCCCACGGAGCCCTCGACGAGAAGATGATAGTAGCGTCCATTACTTGATGGGCCGGATACGGCTGCTAGCCCATTCCGGATTAACCATGATCGGAGTCATGGCCACATGCATTATGCGTGGGGTGCAGCCGCTCCAATATAGGGGCCACCCCATGTGGGACTTCAACGGAGACGATGACGCCACCCGTCACGGCCGCAAGGGACCTGGCTCGGCCGACGATTTGGTGAAGATCCTGTCCGGCTTGTACAAGGGGGAGAAGGAGGACTTCCTCCGCACGAATCCTCTGAACGGATTTTCCATGAACAACCCTCGGAGCTGGGTAAGCGGTCGCATGCATATCTGAACCGTGCCTTTAAAGGCAATTGTCTTATTGTATGATTTTGACACAGGAACTGCGCCGGGATGTGGAGGGCATAAAAAGCCCAGCCCCACAACCCGAAGACCCAGAAAGGTCCCTTGATCCGGCCTCCGAAGAGGATCCGGACTTAGCGGTGGAACTGATCGACGGGGTGTACCACCAGCTCAACATAGATAATGCTTTAGTCGCCATTATGGCTGACTACCCCGGTTTGTGTCCGACTTCCCCGGTGAGTACGACCGAAGTCCTGGCGCCATTACTTCTTTAATGCTTAGTTCTGACCACCGTGCACCAATGGTGTTCGACAGGAAGCGCCTTTACGGCAGGAAGTCAAGCCCGCGACGACCGGCCAACAAGGGTCAGTCCGGCCCAGCAGGCGGAAGAGGAGTGCGACGCGAACTGAAACGTCGCCGCAACGGTACGGAGCACCGCTATTTTTTAAGGGAAGGATTCCCAGGAGGTATATTAACGCTCATAACTTTTCCAGAAAGAGCACTCGCCGGACAGTGTCCGGAGAGGTTGCCAATCAAGCCTCCGCCAGCCATGCTCCAACGCATGGCCCGGAAGGGGAGGTGAATACAAGGCATGAGTCGGACGCTCCTCCGACGGAGGATGCCGACAGGCTGTCCGCCACCCGGTCTGAGGTGGAGAGCGCCATGAATCACAGGCGTCACCGGACAGTTCTTCGTGACGCGTGTTTCTCCCCGGAGGCGTTAAATGCCTTTGATGCGGGAAACATGCACCTCCGTGCCGCTCAATATGGGTTAACCAGAGCCACGGAGCAGTATGTGAAAGACATACGTGTAAGTAATTTTAATAGTTATATATGCTAGTAGCCCCCGAGACTTAAAATGGTTAAAATAACTGATTTAAGGATCAATTTTTATGCAGGATCTTACGGAGAAGAATACCCATCTGTCCCAGGAGCTCCAAGGGTGCAAGGCCCAACTTGAGGCCGCACTGGCCACCACAAGGGGAGCCACAGAGATCCCCGCTGGTAAGACGTACTTCGAAAAGATAATTAATTAACAAAGTGCGGCGTGAATCTGACAATAATATTGCAGAGGGCGCCGGACTAGATCCGGACAAGAAATAGCTACCGCGTCAGCTAAAGGCTGGCGAGAGGGTGATTATGAAGGTGCAGCAGGAGAGAAACAAGCTCCAAGATGCCCACACCCAGCTAGGAGAAGAGCTGAAAGGTGTTCGGGCCTAGCTGTCTGACTCCTTGAAGGAGAATCAGCAACTTCGTCGCGGCATTTATAGTAAGTGCTTGAGCAAATTCCTTTGAAAAGAAGAATTCGGCGAGGAAGTCGTTTGATAGAAATATGTCTTTAGGTGTGCTCACAGGTCGCCCTGCGGAGGTAATGCCTGGGTCAACAGGTGACCAACTTCCCGAGCTGGTGCAATTGTTCGAACGTGTTCGGCAGGCGATGAGTGGCGTCGTTCAGGCTTTATGGCCATCCGTCTCCCTACCCGAGGGCCTTGGTGAGCTTGCTGAGAAGCTCCAGGGAGCACGGCGACGCCTCCGTTTGTGTAAGATATCGGCCTGCCGTCAGGGCGCCAGGGAGGCCTGGGCCATGGTGAAGACGCGCTACCCAAAGGCTGACCCAAACCACATGGCCGAGGTCGGACCTGCGGGGCCTGATGGGAAGGAGATCCCTGTGAGCTTGATGTATGGCCAAGTAGAACTGGCCGCGAAATATTCCCAACAGGACTGTAAATTAGACAGCCTGTTAGATGGGATTGAGGAGGAGTACAATCAGTCGGTTTGACGATGTAATTTGAAATGACATGTAAGATGCCTTCTAGCCGGATTCTAGATCGTTTGTCTTTGCGGACCGTTTCGCTTCAACCTCGGGACCCAACAGTCCGGAGTGTGTCCGAATACCCCTACGGTTATAAAAGAACCGGGGCATGCATGGAGACAAGGCGTCGGGGTCATAATTGCTTTATCACACAAGTGCCCAACTAGTTATGTTATATTACATGGTTAGTAAGAAACATCTTCCAGGGAGAATAGTTCCGTTAAGGGTTCCTTTCCCTGGGAGGCATGCCCTAAGGTGCAATGCCGGACTGCGAAAATAGCAGAAAAAGCATCTGGGGGCTTATAAATAAGTAAGTAATAAATCATCTTTCAAGTCACCGACCGAATATTCTCTTAAGAACGCTAGCTTTCGGCTTCACCCAGTCTGAGGTACACATCTGGCTGACCCGGCAGTAACAATCGCAGAGGTGCTCCCTTTACCTCCTAGTCGAACAATCGGGAACGTAGGGGTAAGCACAGGAGCCAGGCACCCAGCTTGGCCAAAACTTAAGTCATATCGATGCATATAATGGTGAATAAAAGGTACATGCGGAAGTATGACACATGTATTGGGCGTGAAGCCCGTATTAATAAGCTTCTAGTAAAGAAGACCCCAGGTATAATGAGTGCTAGGAGCACATCAAGTGTGTGTGAACAAAGCGCAAATCAGCCTATAAAAGGTATTGAAAAAAAAGTGGGAAGAAGGAGGGGGACAAGATACAGTAAAAAATATAAAAAGGTGGACGGGGGAGTGAGATGAACTCTGAGTCCGGTGTTTAGGCATAGTATCTTCGGAGACGGGCTGCGTTCCATGGGTTCGGCTCGAGTCGGTTGTCAGATGCTTTACGTAGACGGTATGCTCCGCCGGTCAGGACTTGGTCGATGATGAACGGACCTTCCCACTTGGGCTTAAGTTTGTCCTTTTTCTTGTCCGGCGGGCGTAGAACGAGTTCGCCAACATTATAAGTTTTGGCCCATACTTCTTTGCTTTGATATCTTCGAGCCTGCTGCTGATAGAATGCGGAACGAGCCATTGCCACGTCCCGCTCCTCCTCTAAAGCGTCCAAACTGTCCTGCCGATCCAACTCGGCTTCTCTTTCTTCGTACATGCGCACACGAGGTGAGTCATGAATTATATCGCAAGGCAGAACTGCCTCTGCGCCATACACCATGAAAAATTGTGTGAATCCAGTAGTTCGGTTTGGCGTGGTCCGCAGCCCCCAGAGTACGGAGTCGAGCTCCTCTACCCAGTGCGTGTTAGATTCCTTGAGGGACCGCACTAGTCTGGGTTTGATGCCGCTCATGATTAGACCATTTGCTCGCTCGACTTGACCGTTAGTTTGGGGGTGATAGACTGAAGCGTAATCGAGCTTGATGCCCATGTTTTTGCACCAGAGTTTAACCTTGTCGGCAGTGAAGTTCATGTCGTTATCAGTGATGATGTTGTGGGGGACGCCAAAACGGTGTACTACCCCGGATAGGAAGTCTATCACCGGTCCGGATTCTGCCGTTTTAATCGGCTTGGCCTCAATCCATTTGGTGAATTTGTCCACCATGACCAATAAGTATTTGTGCTTGTGGGTTCCCCCTTTAAGGGGTCCAACCATGTCAAGCCCCCAGACCGCGAACGGCCAGGTAATGGGTATAGTTTTGAGGGCGGTGGGTGGCATGTGGCTCTGATTAGCAAAGAGCTGCCAACCGACGCATCGTTGGACTAAGTCCTGAGCATTTGCCCGGGCTGTCGGCCAATAAAATCCTGTACGGAAGGCCTTGCCTACGAGTGCCCGGGCTGCAGCGTGGTGCTCGCCGAGTCCGGCGTGAATTTCAGCCAGGAGATTCCGCCCCTCCTCTTTGGAGATACACCTTTGAAGGACTCCGGTTGTGCTTTTCTTATAAAGTTCTCCCTCATGGACCTTGTAGGCTTTAGATCGCCGAACTATGCAGCAGGCCTCATTTTGGTCTTCGGGAAGTTCCTGCCGAATTAAGTAGGCTAGGAATGGTTCTGTCCACGGGGCAATTACTGCCATTATATCGTGAGCTGGAGGTGTTATTTTGTTGGCTGAGCCGCCGATTGTGTCAGAATGGTCTGAGTTCGGTGATGCAGCTGGCTCCGGATTGTTATTTCCGGACTCCTCTTCCCATAACACGGATGGCTTGAAGAGCCGTTCCAGGAAGATGTTTGGAGGGACGGCGTCTCGTTTCGCGCTGATGCGTGCTAACACGTCTGCTGCCTGGTTATTATCCCGGGATACATGGTGGAATTCGAGTCCTTCGAACCAAGCTGACATTTTTAGGACGACATTGCGGTAAGTTGCCATTTTTGGATCTTTGGCATCAAAGTCTCCATTTACTTGGGATATTGCGAGGTTTGAATCCCCGCGCACCTCTAGGCGTTGAATGCCCATGGAGATTGCCATCCGGAGGCCATGTAGAAGGGCCTCGTATTCGGCTGCGTTATTGGAGTCCATGTACATTATTTGAAGTACGTATTGGATTCTGTCTCCAGTTGGGAACGTCAGGACGATGCCAGCCCCCAAGCCAGCCAACATTTTGGATCCGTCGAAATGCATGATCCAATTGGAGTATGCGCCGTACTCTTTAGGCAGTTCGGCTTCGGTCCATTCGGCGACGAAGTCGGCCAGAACCTGCGACTTTATAGCTCGCCGTGGTTTATAGGTTATGTCAAATGGTAAGAGCTCAATAGCCCATTTTGCAATCCTGCCCATTGCGTCGCGATTGTTTATAATATCGTTGAGAGGTACTTCGGAGGCCACCGTTATGGAACACTCTTGAAAGTAGTGTCGCAGCTTCCGGGATGCCATGAACACCGCATATGCTATCTTTTGATAATGTGGGTACCGGGACTTGCATGGAGTTAGAACAGTGGATACGTAGTACACTGGTTTTTGAAGAGGGAATCTGTGCCCTTCTGTCTCTCGCTCGACGATGAGTACCGCGCTGACGACTTGATGTGTTGCTGCGATATATAATAACATAGGTTCGCCCAGGTTGGGCGCGGCCAGGACCGGATTTGTTGCCAGTATGGCCTTTATTTCTTCGAGTCCGGCGGTGGCAGCATCCGTCCATTCGAAATGTTCGGTGCGTCGGAGGAGGCGGTAGAGGGGCAGAGCCTTTTCTCCCAAACGGGAGATGAAGCGACTTAAGGCCGCTACGCATCCGGTTAGTTTTTGTATTTGCTTGAGGTCTTTTGGAATATCCAATTGTGACAAAGCTCGGATTTTGGCCGGGTTTGCTTCAATTCCTCTACCGGATACGATGAAGCCCAAGAGCTTTCCGGCTGGTACTCCGAAGACGCATTTTTCTGGATTGAGCTTAATGTCATATGCTCGGAGGTTGTCGAATGTCACCCTCAAGTCTTCTACTAGAGTTTCGACGTGTTTGGTCTTGACGACCACATCGTCTATGTATGCCTCTACTGTTTTGCCTATCTGGGTAGCCAGACATGTTTGAATCATGCGCTGATATGTTGCGCCGGTGTTTTTGAGTCCGAAGGGCATTGTTTTGATGCAGAATGGCCCATATGGAGTAATGAGTGCCATTGCGGCCTGGTCTTTCTCCGCCATCTTGATTTGATGGTATCCGGAGTATGCGTCAAGGAAGCACAATGAATCGTGCCCTGCGGTAGCATCGATGATTTGGTCGATGCGAGGGAGGGGGAAAGGGTCCTTTGGACAAGCCTTGTTAAGGTCTTTAAAATCGACGCAGAGGCGCCAGGATTTGTCCTTTTTTGGTACCATTACTAGATTGGCTAGCCAGTCCGGATGTTTTATATCTCTGATGAATCCGGCTTCTAAGAGTTTGGCTAGCACTTCTCCCATTGCCTGTCTTTTGGGTTCGGAAAATTGCCGAAGAGCTTGTTTGACCGGCTTGAATCCTTTTAGGATGTTTAGGGTGTGCTCTGCCAGCCTGCGTGGGATTCCTGGCATGTCTGAAGGGTGCCAGGCAAAAATGTCCCAATTTTCCCGAAGGAATTCTCGTAGTGCGGCTTCGACATCAGGACTTAATTGTGCCCCAATGGAGGCCGTCTTTGTGGGGTCCGTTGGATGGACCTGAAATTTGACTATTTCGTCTGCTGGTTTAAAAGAGGTGGACTTGGACCTCTTATCGAGTATCACATCGTCCCTATCCACCGTGGAGCGCAGCGTAGTTAGTTCCTCTGCCGCTAGGGCTTCGGACAATGCCTCTAGGGCCAGTGCGGCTGTCTTATTTTCAGCGCGGAGTGCTGTATCTGGATCACTGGCAAGAGTGATTATCCCATTGGGTCCGGGCATTTTGAGCTTCATGTACCCGTAGTGGGGTATAGCTTGGAAGATTGTGAATGCCTCTCGCCCTAATAAAGCGTGATATCCGCTGCCGAATGGGGCCACTTGGAATGTGACCTCCTCGGACCTGTAATTGTCCGGTGAGCCGAACCCTACATCTAGTGTGATTTTTCCTGTGCAGCGTACTTCTCGACTAGGGATTATCCCTCTGAAGGTTGTGCTGCTTCGCTCGATGTGGCTCCAGTCAATATCCATTTTTTGAAGGCTTTCCTCGTAGATGAGGTTTAATCCGCTGCCGCCATCCATGAGTACCTTGGTAAGGCGAAAGCCATCCACTATCGGACTGAGGACCAATGCAGCTGGTGCTATAGCTGTTCAGAATTTAGGTTCGTCCCTGGCGTTGAAGGTGATAGCCGTGTCACTCCATGGATTTGCTATTCCTACTTGGTAGACTTCGACGAGGCCGCGGATTGTTCGTTTTCGCATGTTATTTGATGCGAAAGTCTCGAAGACTGTTAATACCGTACCGGTACTGCTGGGCTATTTGCCCGGGGCTAAAAAGCCTTCGCCACTTTTGGCCACCTGCCGTAGTATCCAACATGCTCGAAGGCTGTGTGTTGGAGTGGCTCCCTCCGTACTATGGATTTTGCAGGGTCCGTTGAGCCAGCCCTCCAATACGGTTCCATGCCCTTTAGGGGATCTTTGCTTTTTGGTTTTTAACCTAGGTGCTTGAGTATGGCGCACCCTTTTACTTCGGACTAGGGTTGTGGTCAAGGCCGGACTGTCCCAAAACCTAGTTTCGGTGTTCCTGGCACTCTGTACCGCACAGTATTTTTGTATGATAGTCGCTAGGTCGATGAAGCGTGTAACTTCGCGACGACTTATGGCGTTCATGATTCCCTTGTCCGTGCAATTGTTGCAGAAAATTGAAATCGCGCTTTCTTCGCAGCAGTCCTTTATCCTGTTGATAACCAGGAGGAATCTGGCCCAGTAATGATGTACTGTTTCATCGGGCTCTTGCCGTATTCAAGATAGATCGCTTATGTTTGGGTGGGCGGGTGGAATCAAGTTCGGAACCCCGCCCGATCTGAGGCTCAAAGGCCAAGAAGTTTCCGGATTTGGAAGCTTGACTTGCTGGATGCTTTCCAACGAATCTAGTCCGATGCCTTACTCTAAGTTCAGTATTTGATTAGCGTCCATCCCTTCGCGGGAATCCGAATTGGAGGGATCGGGAATCCGGACATAGTTGGTTTTCAATGTAGAAGAAGGGTTGCCGCATTGTTCCTCTACCACGACAACGTGGTGGGTGGCCTGAGGAGAGTTAATCTCTCTCAGATCGGGTTTAAGCCCAATCTGATCGTAGTCTGTAGCGACTCCCAGGACGGCAATGCGATCCAAGAGCTCGTTTATAGAGGAGAGCTCAATCGGATCTAACTGCTCGGCGAATTCCGGGCTAACATGAAGATCGCTTTTGATGACCTGAGAGGTCATCGTCGGAGCGGTGGCCGAACAGGCGGTCATAAGAAAACCACCTAGCCGGATAGTTTGGCCAGCGGCCAAAGCTCTCTTGACGATGGTGCCGTCTTTAAAGACGGGAGAAGGCATCCTTCCTGATCGCGACGACACAGAGGAACTCTCAATGAAAGCACTAATGTCGGTGTCAAAACCGGCGGATCTCGGGTAGGGGGTCCCGAACTGTGCGTCTAGGCGGATGGTAACAGGAGACGAGGGACACGATGTTTTTACCCAGGTACGGGCCCTCTTGATGGAGGTAAAACCCTACGTCCTGCTTGATTAATATTGATGATGTGGGTTACAAGAGTAGATCTACCACGAGATCAAGGAGGCTAAACCCTAGAAGCTAGCCTATGGTATGATTGTTGTTCGTCCTATGGACTAAGGCCATCCGGTTTATATAGACACCAGAGAGGGCTAGGGTTACACAGAGTCGGTTACAAAGGTAGGAGATCTACATATCCGTATCGCCAAGCTTGCCTTCCACGCCAAGGAAAGTCCCATCCGGACACGGGACGAAGTCTTCAATCTTGTATCTTCATAGTCTTGGAGTCCGGCCGATTATGATAGTTCGGCTATCTGGACACCCCCTAGTCCGGGACTCCCTCAGTGGGTATAGTATGTTCGTTTTGCTTTTGAACGTACAATATACTCCCTCCGATCCCCATAGACCCCCCGGTCATATCTATCATAGAAACACACCAAACCTTTATCTTCTTGCACAACACACACTTGATCTCTCAACATCAATTGATCTCGTCAAGATGTGTCGGGGCATGAACCAAATTGGATGTCAAAACTAAGATGGGAAGCGACACGTAGTGGAGGCAAAGTGAAACTTTAAATGAACCGTTTGTCTGTATGCATGTCGGACAAATTACAACATTGGAAATACAAGCATGGTCTAGGCCCACATGTGAATGATACTCGGCATAATGTTCAAATGAGGCATGCGGGGGGATGGACACGACCGAAGGGCGGCATGATCGATGGAGAAGAGGGTTGGAGAGGAATGAGAAGTAAGCAACGCCACATGATTATACTTGAACGACTCAAATAAACAATAAGTTGTCTCGTTTTCCCTTCCGTCTTGGTCACGGAGTAAGATACTCCCTCCATTTTTATTTACTTTGCATATTAGGTTTGACTAAAGTCAAACTTCATAAAATTTGACCAAATTTATAGAAAAAATGTGAACATTTACAATAGAAAATCTAGATGTCAAAGTATATACAATAAGGAATCTAATGGTATTGATTTGTTATTGTATATGTTATTATTTCTATCTATAAACTTTGTCAAAGTTTACAAAGTTTTACTTTGAGCAAAGCTAAAATGTGGAGTAAATAAAAACAGAGGGAGTACGCAGGGACTAGTATAGTTACTACTGCCGGAAGATGGTAAGTTGGACCCCTAAATGCGGGCATGGACCGGGCACACCTCAATTATTCCTTCAAACAGCCGGACACTGTCGGATTTCGGGTTCTGGCAGACCCTTGAGGTTCGAACACTGGGGTGCGCACAAAGATCTTTCCCCTACCATCTCACGCGTCGAACTCTCACAAGGATCTAAGCTAGAAAGAAGAACACACAAGGGACACGAGACTTATACTGGTTCAGGCCACCATTGTGGTGTAATACCCTACTCCAGTGTGTGGTGTCGTGGATTGCCTCAGGGGCTGATGATGAACAGTACAAAGGGAGAACAGCCTCGCGAGGGGCTGTTCTTGAGCTGGTGCGATGAACTGCTAGGGTGAGTTCAGTCGCTTCTCTCTCTCTCTCTCTGGTCAATCTCCAGATGCCCCTACCCTGTGGGTGGCTAGTCCTATTTATAGATGGAGGCCCTGGGCCTCTTCCCAAATAATGAGCGGGAAGGGCGCCAACAATTGGCCATTTTGAAGGGGAACATCTAGTACACTTATCCTGACTAAAGTTGGTCTTCGGCTGCCAAAGGCTCTGACGATGACGCCGTCCTGGGCTCCATGATGACCTCCATCCTGCCGTTCTGCTGGTCTTGGTCTTGTTGCACTGAAATGGTAACCTTTGCCTGATGCCTTGGCGTGTGCTTGCCCCCTTTGCACCGAAAGGGAAACAAGGACATTGCGCAGGCCGGCACCCGCCTGGCTCCCACCTGGTCTTCGATCGTCATGGCTTGCATCACGGGCTCCTCGGGAGGTACCCTGCCTTGATGTCTCCGCCTCCTCGCGAGCCTGCCTGAGGAGGCTGCTCCTGAGGAAGCTTCATGTCGTCTGCCCCGCGAGGCTTGGCCCCTCGCGAGGGTCTTGAGCTTGAGCTGATGAGGTTGGGCTGCATTGGGCCCCCACTTGAGCCACGCCGCAGGCCGCAGGCAGGCAAGTCTGGGGACCCCCGTTCCCAGAACGACGACAGTAGCCCCCGGGCCCAAGGTGCGCCCGGACTTGGCTTAGTAGAGAAGCGAAGGGGCAAGTGTGAAGCGCCGCGGGCCCCAACAGCCTGTGGCCTTGGGCACCGCGTGGCGATTGATTGGACGTGGGCGTTTCCGCTTCCCCATGATGCCTAGGCAACCGCACGACTTGACAAGTCCCTGCATGCAAAAATGGGTCATGATTACCTGCGATCATGGAGGCTAGCGGTTGGCCTCCTTCGGCTATAAGTGCGGAATAGCGCGAGCCACTCCAGTTCATTCCTCCCTGCTACTCCTCTTCTTCTTCATCCCGATTACTCGCCATCCCCATGGCTCCACCGAAGAGGTTCTCGGCTGCGGAGAAGGGAAAGGCTCGCCAGGAAGGGCCTGACTCTCCTTCGACCAAGCGCGGCCTGGGCCGCCCCTGCAAGCATCCTGCATGCCCCGTGGTGGCTTCCAGTGGTCCTGGAGGCGGCGCCCTGCGCGGCGATGAGCGCCCGGTTGTCGATGGGAGGCACGCCGTGGCTGTGCAGCCCCCCAGGCCGCGCTTCCGCTCGGCGCAGGTGCTGCCGGAGTTCGTCGTGTGGTCGGCGGACCCGACCAGCACCTGGCTCCAGCTTCCCCGCTTCTTTGTAGGTGAACTTTCGGCCGGCGCTCCGGGCGGCCTCTGGCTTCAGGCGGATGGCTGCTGTAGCAGGGCCTCCTGGGCTTCGCTAGAGGTCTCCGCCGCCGGGGGTTTGGCCCTGACCCATGGCTGGCAAAATTTCGCCCGTGCGCGCGGCCTGAGCCGGCGGTGCACCCTGCACTTCAAGTTCGACGGCGACGCCACCCTCTACGTGAGGGTGTTCGGGGAAGACGGTCGCCATGCTGGGTGCTGCCCCGAAGACGATAACCGCGGCCGGGTGCCCAGCCCTGGCTTTGGTCAGGACAAACACGGTGGCAGGCACGTAGGCAGCGGCGCTCGGGGCTCGCCAAGCTTCGGCGACTCTCCTTCAGATAGCATATCCTCCAGTGGGGGTCGCGACTAGCCCCCGCGTCATCGCGCCCGCCTGGGAGAAGGTAGCGGGTCAGCCCGTCGTCGCGTCCTGGTGAAGCGAGAGGGGGGAATCTGATGGAGCTCCGGAGGCAGCATGAGCCCTCGCCGCGAGCTGGTGCCGAGCAAGTCATGCATGTTTTGCTTTTCTTCCTTTCCTGCGCAAAAAGAGAAGGTAGTGTAGGGCCCCACGGGGGCGTGTTGAACTGTTGCCGTTAATTATCGTGCTATTTCCGCTATTTCTGTGCTACGTTTTCGTGTCGTGTGCCCGTGCGCGGGAGTTACATAACTCGGGGAGGCTTGTCGTGATCTTCGCCTCCTAAGGCCGGGGCCTCGCCGTGCGCTTCGTGTCCTGCAAGGATTAGTCGAGAGGGGTAGCTCCCAATTTTGGTTGTGGGGGCAATCGACCCAGGTCCTGTGCTCGTGTCGCGATGCCCGTGGAGCAAGGACTGGGAGGGGTGCTCCCTCAACGGACCCGATTAGGAAAGCTCCAAACGACCGGGGTAGAAAACACTCGCGAGGGTGCCCGCGTACCTCCCTCGTGAGACTTGCGTGAGGGAAAACCGAGGCAAATGAGTGAAAAGGACAAAGGGTCACAAGCCAGAGACAGCGACAGCTTCGATGAAACTTCAAATAGGAAAGAACAAGCCAACTACAGAAAGCAAATGAAAAACCACGTCCGGCACCTAATCTAGTCTTCGACGTCTTCTCACCAGCGCAGAGCTAAGTGCTGCCACTGGGCGTGGGCGGGAGCCCTCGAGGCCCGAGGGCGGCACTCCGGAGACTCCAGGGTGTGTACAACCCCACTCATTATTACGTGAGAGTGTCACGGGCGGCGAGCTTCACAGGCATTGACCTTCTTCACAGGCACTGGGCCTTTTCCAAAATGCGATAGCTTCACAGGCATTGGCCTTCTTCATAGGCACCGGGCCTTTTCCAAAAATGCGGTAGCTTCACATGCATTGGCCTTCTTCACAGGCACCGAGCCTTTTCCAAAAATGTGGTAGCTTCACAGGCATTGGCCTTCTTCACAGGCACCGGGCCTTTTCCATAGGCACTGGGCCTCGCTCAGGGGTAGAATCGTCGGAGATGTTGAATGTTCCATGCGTTCAGGATGGGTACCCCCTCCTGGGTCTCCAAGCGTGCGGAGCCAGGCCTGGAAACATGAACAACCTTGAACGGGCCCTCCCACATCGGAGAGAGCTTGTGCAACCCTTCCCTGGAGAGGACCCGTCGGAGCACGAGGTCCCCTACCTCAAGAGTTCTGGGGCGGATGTTGCGGCAGTGGTATCATCGCAGCGCCTGTTGATACTTTGCCGCCTGCAGCGCGGCCTCTCGATGTCGTTCCTCCCCCAGCACGAGATCCGTCCCCCGCATGGCATCCTGCTGCGTCTCGTAGAACGCCAGGACCCGTGCGGAACGACGTCTGACCTCGTGAGGGAGGACGGCCTCAGCTTCGTAGACGAGGAAGAACGGGGTCTCACCAGTCGGCTTGGCCGCGGTCGTGCGGATAGACCACATCACAGACTGGAGCTCGTCGTACCAGCCCCTGCCGCAAGCCTCCAGGTTCTTCTTGAAGGTCCTGGTTTTGAGGCCCCTCGGGACCTCCACGTTGGCTCGCTCAGCCTGGCCGTTGCTCCGGGGGTGTGCTACCGAAGCATAGCATATCCGTGTTCCAAGGTTAGCACAGTATGTTTTGAAGAGATTACTGGTGAATTGCAAACCGTTGTCGGTGATGATGCGGTTTGGCACCCCAAATCGTCTCACGAGGCCCTTGATGAACTTGACTGCGGAGCCCACTGGGATGATGCGGACAGCTTCCACCTCAGCCCACTTGGTGAACTTGTCCACAACAACATAGAGGTAGTGATAGCCCCCTGGCGCCCGAGGGAACGGGCCCAGAATGTCCAGTTCCCAAACTGCGAACGGCCATGAGAGGGGTATAGTGTGCAGACCCCCAGCCGGTTGATGGATCTGCTTGGCGTGGAATTGGCAAGCCTCACAAGCCTTCACCAGCTCAACGGGATCACTGAGTGCTGTGGGCCAATAGAACCCGCTGCGGAACGCCTTGCCAACAAGGGTCCGGGATGATGAATGATGCCCATAGTCTCCACCATGTATGTCCGCCAGCAGCTCCTTCCCTTGCTCTCTGGAAATGCAGCGTATGGACACGTCATTTGGTCACCTCTGGTAGAGCTCTCCATCTTTGATGCAGTAGGCTAAGGCCTGCCGTGCCACACGCTCTGCTTCCTCCTCCTTCTCCGGCAGAGTCCCTTGCATCAAGTAGTTCCTGAGCTCTACGATCCAGCATCCTTCCTGAGGCTCGAGCGCCAGGAGCAAGCATGCCCCTGAGGCCGGGCCGCAGGCCGGGGCTCCCGAGACAGGCGGCTGAGGGAGCTCTTCCCGAGGTTGCATTGTGCTCGATAGTGACGGTGTCGCCGAGGGCTTGAAGAGTCATTCCTCGAAGACGCTAGGCTCCTGAGGCAGCCGCCTGCATGCCCTCTTGGCGATGTCATCAGCCTCTTGATTGGTGCCGTGAGGCACATGCTGCAACTCCAGCCCCCAGAACTCCTTCTCCATTCTGCGAACCTCCGCAAGGTAGGCTTCCATGTGCTCGTCCTTCGGCTCGTATATATTGTTGGAGAAGTTAACAAGGAGTTGTGAATCGCCCTTGATGATGAGGCGCTTTACCCCCAAGGCGACTGCGGCTTTCAGGCCTGCTATCAGGCCTTCGTACTCTGCTATGTTGTTGGAGACCTTTTCTCCGTGCTGGAAACAGAGTTGTACGATGTAGTAAAGCTTGTCTTGAGTGGGAGATATGAGCACTGCGTCGTCCCCCACGCCGTGTCGGGAGAATGCTCCATCGAAGTACATGACCCAGCCGTCCGGTGCCTCGCTTCCTGGGGAAAGTGATCGGTCCTCGCCAGCCTCGAGGCCTGGCGCCTCTGCCCATTCTGCCACGAAATCTGCAAGTGCGGCCCCCTTGATGACTCTGGTCGTGCTGAATTCTAGTTGAAATGCTTGTAGTTCGATGTTCCACTCAGCGACTCTTCCAGCCGAGTTGGGGCTCCTGAGTACCCTTTCCAAGGGGTATGCTGAGACGACCTTGATGGGATGGCCTTGGAAGTAGTGTCGTAGCTTGCGTGAGGCTACCAATAGAGCGAGGAGGAGTTTTTGAGGCATGGGATACCGCGCCCTTGCGTCCCGTAGCATCGTGCTGACGAAGTACATGGGGTGCTCGACGAGGTTGAGAGTGCTAGCGCTGCTTGTGTCCTCCGGAGGTTGGGGCACCTCCTGAGGCGACGGAGCCCTCAACGCTTGGTCGCTTGGAGGGGTCTCTTCTGCTCCGGGGGTGCTCCCCTGCTGCGGCTGATCCTTTTCGGCTGCAGTCGCAGTCTCTGCGGGGCCTTCTTGGCTTCGCTTGGCTTCGGCCCGGATGGTTGCTGCCGTCTTGGTCCGACGCTCTTCCCTAACCGCGATAAGAGTTGTGCTGGCGGATTAGGGGGTGGCTGCAAGGTAGAGTACTAGGGGCTCCCGAGGACGCGGAGCTACCATCACCGGAGGGCTGGTCAGGTACCTCTTGAGATCCTGGAACGCCTTATCGGCCTCTTCGGTCCATTCAAAGGGGCCCTTCTTCTTCATTAGTTTGAAGAAGGGTGGTGCTCGTTCCCCCAGTTTGGAGATGAATTGCCGTAGCGCGGTCACACGCCCGGTGAGCTTCTGCATTTCTCTGAGGGTCTTCGGCGGGCTCATGTCTTCGACTACTTTGACCTTCTCTGGGTTGGCCTTGATGCCCCTGTGGGATACGAGGAAGCCCAGGAGCTCGCCCGAGGGGACTCCAAACACACACTTCTCCGGGTTGAGCCACAGGTCCACCTCACTGAGGCTCGCGAAGGTTTCTTCCAAGTCCTGTATCAGGGTTTTTGCCTCCCAAGACTTCACCACAATGTCATCGATGTAAAGCCTTAGCATTCCTCTCGAGCTGCTGGTCTAAGGCGATGTGCATCAGCCGCTGAAAGGTCGCGCCCATGTTGCGCAACCCAAATGGCATGCATGTATAGCAGTATACTCCACACGGGGTCAGGAAAGCCATTTTTTCCACGTCTTCTACCGCCATCTTGATCTGGTGATAGCCCGAGAAAGCATCCAGGAAGCATAACAGGTCACACTCAGCGGTGGAGTCGACGATCTGGTCGATGCGAGGAAGCGGAAATGGATCCTGCGGGCAGGCCTTGTTGAGGTTGGTGAAGTCGACACACATGCGTTCCTTTCCTCCCTTTTTCGGCACGACAACCGGGTTAGCCAACCAATCTGGGTAGCGGACCTCGCGAATAACCCCTGCCGGCTCTAGCTTGAGGGTCTCTTGGATGATGAAAGCTTGCTTCTCAGCGGACTGCCGCCTCGCCTTCTGCTTCACGGGGCGTACGTTGGGGCACACGTTAAGGTGATGCTCAATCACGCCCCTCGGGACTCCTGCTAGCTGATCAGGTTCCCACGCGAACACCTTCTTGTTTGCGTGCAGGAATTTAACCAAGGCCTCCTCCTGCTCGGGTTCGAGGTTGGCGCCTATGGTGAAGGTGGCGTTAGTGGACCCATCCTCATCGACTGGTATCTGCTTGGTTTCCGCCTTGTCTTGGGTGAATAGCTTCTTCTTCTTAGCCGGCGCAGCCCCCTTGGGCTCGAGGGCATCAGTGTCAGCGGGCTGCGCCACCGCAGCTCTCTTGAAGGCAAGCTTGAGCACCTGCAGCGCATCTCTTGTGTCTCCTGACATGGTGAGGACGCCGCTGCTCCTGGGCATCTTCATGAGGTTGTACGCCGGGTGAGTCGCTGCCATGAACCGGGCCAAGAACGGGTAGCCAAGGATGGCGTTGTATGGAAGGCGAACGTGAGCGACGTCAAAGTCAATGAGCTCGGTGCGGTAGTTGTCGTAGGTGCCGAAGGTCACCGGGAGGCGAATTTTCCCCAAGGAGGCGGTGGAACCGACCCCGACACCCGAGAAAGGCCAGCTGGGCTGAAGACGCTCTAGTGGCACATGGAGGAGGCTAAAGGCCTCCATAGAGAGCACGTTGAGGCCAGCTCCACCGTCGATGAGGGTCCTTGTGACGGCCACCTGGCAGATGGTGGGGGTGCACAACATCGGGAGCGCACCCGAACCGGCCGGGATGGAGGGGTGATCGTCCGAGTTGAAGGTCAGATCGGCCTCAGGCACCACCCAGCCCGGGGGAGTTTCTCGGCGCTTGGAGGCGGCGCCGATCTAGCGGGTGAACGGCTTGATGTGGCGGCTCGAAGGTGGCGCTTGTGAGCCGCCCAAGAGAGCTGTGACGACTAGGGGCGCTAGCGCGGCGTATTGGGCGAGGAAGAGGCAGCGCAACTCCCCCCAGGAGGTCACAGAAGCCGTCAGAAGGTGGAGCAACCACATGCGCGGAACGCCAGTGAGGGCCATGGGAAACCAGTTGGCCATCACCCTGTCGTCGCCTCCGGACTTGAGGACAGCCTCCTCGTACGCCAGCAGGAAAACCAGCGGATCCGTCGCGCCGTTGTAGCGCGGCGGCATCTCGGGCCTAAACTTGAGCGGCCACCGCACCTGCCGCAATGTGGGGGCCAAGGCTCGGAGCCCCTTGGCCCCAGTGCCGGCATCGGCTGTAGGAGCGGGCGGCGCGACGGGCGTGGGACGACGAACCGACTGGAGTTGGCGACGGGGTGGCGGTGCGGCCATCACGCCGCACCGAATGATGCAGGGACGAGGCCTGCTGCTCATTCCCCGCCGGGCCGGTGGCGGGATTGGCAGCAGGCGATGGGGAACGATGGGGGCGAACGCCGATGGGCGCCGTCTGGGCGACGCGGGTGGCGAGAGCAGCCCGACGCTCGGCGCGAGCTCGGCGAGCGTCAGCCATGGTCACGGCGGAAGATCTCACGCGACTAGCGGAAGGAAGATTCCGGCGCACCCCTACCTGGCGCGCCAAATGTCGGATTTCGGGTTCCGGCAGACCCTTGAGGTTCGAACACTGGGGTGCGCACGAAGATCTTTCCCCTACCAGCTCACGCGTCGAAGTCTCACAAGGATCTAAGCTAGAAAGAAGAACACACAAGGGACACGAGATTTATACTGGTTCAGGCCACCATTGTGGTGTAATACCCTACTCCAGTGTGTGGTGTGGTGGATTGCCTCAGGGGCTGATGATGAACAGTACAAAGGGAGAACAGCCTCGCGAGGGGCTGTTCTTGAGCTGGTGCGATGAACTGCCGGGGTGAGTTCAGTCACTTCTCTCTCTCTCTCTGGTCAATCTCCAGATGCCCCTACCCTGTGGGTGGCTAATCCTATTTATAGATGGAGGCCCTAGGCCTCTTCCCAAATAATGAGCGGGAAGGGTGCCAACAATTGTCCATTTTGAAGGGGAACATCTAGTACACTTATCCTGACTAAAGTTGGCTTCGGCCGCCAAAGGCTCTGATGATGACGCCGTCCTGGGCTCCACGATGACCTCCATCCTATCGTTCTGCTGGTCTTGGTCTTGTTGCACCGAAATGGTAACCTTTGCCTGATGCCATGGCCTGTGCTTGCCCCCTTTGCACCGAAAGGGAAACAAGGACACTGCGCAGGCCGACGCCCGCCTGGTCTTCGATCGTCATGGCTTGCGTCACGGGCCCCTCGAGAGGTACCCTGCCTTGATGTCTCCGCCTCCTCGCGAGCCTGCCTGAGGAGGCTGCTCCTGAGGAAGCTTCCTGTCGTCCGCCCCGCGTGGCTTGGCCCCTCGTGAGGATCTTGAGCTTGAGCTGATGAGGTTGGGATGCATTGGGCCCCCACTTGAGCCACGCCGTAGGCCGCTGGAAGGCAAGTCTGGGGACCCCCGTTCCCAGAATGTCGATAGACACCTACATTAGCACACCATCCGGCTACTTAATCAAGTGTTACGCTTCACTAGTTGAAAAGGAAAAGGGTGGTACCATACCCAAAACCACCATGGCCTAGGGTAACAACTTGGTACTGTACCACATTTGAACCAGGGAACAAAAACCACCTATTCTGCGCCTAATGTGCAATGCGGAGCACTGACGCTCGAATTTGGCCAGGAAAACAGGGAAACTAACATGTGCATCACACCTTTCAAGACAACGTGGCACAGACTAGTCCAATGGAGGAGCTGTCCCACGACCTCCTCGCCACTGGCAACCATTCATGTGGGTCATGGGAGCCAGCAACGTGGCACAGCTCCCGCACCGCCTCTGGACACGGCGACCGCGGTGAGCGACACACTCATCGTCGCTGGACATAGTCAGCTTTAGGGTGCTGAGGGTGGCGTTAGCGCTGTGGCACGACTAGTAGATCAACATCTTGCTCGTCGAGGATGCACGGGGCGCCAAAGTGCGCGCGTGCCGCGACGCGTCCGTGGAGTGTTGTAGCGCGGCCAACTGCATCCCCAGGACCTGAGACCATGTTGGTTCATCTTGCTTTTTCAATGACATGTGGGGATCGCATGTGAGCAAAGGGCATCTCCAACGTTGCCACGACCGCAGCTGACTACCCTGGCACACCAAAAACCCTCATCCCTCGTGCCATCGCCCGGTGCGTTCCCAGCCGGCGCCAGCTTCCCGCATTCAAGCCATCCGTCTATATGCCGTCATTAAGAGGCTTGGTGCCCGAGGACCAACTCTGGTGAATTAATGATGCACCCGGATGCTTGGCTTCACTGGAATGCGCTACTTAAAGCGGCAACACAATGGTAAACTCCACACCATAGCGCATCGTCCTGCTACCTGGCACCACATCCGCCATGACCACGAGCGCGAACGCTCTGCGGGGGAGCTTATCTTCGGGGACGAAGCTCGAGGTCGCCGCCCTTGCTCAAGTCACCGCTCGCAACGCAATGGCGGCGTAGCCGGACACGGACGCGACAACACAAGCGGTGTGTCGTATTAAGGGATCCGCAAACCCTTGAGAGGTTCGAACTCGGGGGTGCGTGCGGAGATCTCAACCTACCCATCCTGCCTACTTGCGATCCTCCTAAGCCTAGCGCGACAAGCTCAAAGAGACACAACAATTTTTCCTGGTTCGGTCCACCTTGTGGTGTAATACCCTACTCCACCATTTTGGTGGATTGCCTCGGAGGGCTGAGGATGAACTAGTACAGTGGATGAACTAGCCTCAGGAGGTGAGGTGTTCTTGAGCTCAAGAGAGCTGGTGTGGTGTGGGCTAGTTCGACTTGTCCTGCCTCTACGATGGTGGCTAGTCCTATTTATAGTGGCCTTGGTCCTCTTTCCAAATGTTGGCGGGAAGGGATCCCACAACGACCGGATTTTAAAGGGGACACATAGTATAACTTATCCTGACAAAAGTAGTCTTTGCCTGCGAGAAGCCTCTGGCCGTGACGCTGCGGTGGGCTCATCGATGACCTCCGTCCTGCCGTCCTGGCGGTCTTGGTCTGGTTGCACCAGAATGGAAACCTTTGGCTGATTCCTCCGGACTCCGCGCATGTGGCTTGCCTCCTTTGCACCAAAGAGGAAACCTGCGCTCCGCGCCGCCTGGTGCCCGCCTGGCCTTGGTCGTCATGGCTCATGTCAGCTGAACCTCATGAGGTAAACCTTGCATAGAACTCTCCGCCCCTTGGGAGCCAGCCTGAGGAGGCCGATCCCCTCGGGGATCTTGGCATCGTCCGCCTCGCGAGGCTTGGCCCCTCTCGAGGGTCTTGTGCTGTTGATGCTGAAGATGAGGCCGTACCAGGCCATCGACGGAGCCACGTGGTGGGCCACAGGCAGGCAGGGCTGGATACCCCCATATCCAGGACGCCATCAGTAGCCCCCGGGCCCAAGGCGCGCTCAGACTTTGCTTCCAGGCGAAGCCAAAGGGCAAGTGTGGAGCACCGCGGGCCCTAACCGCCTGCAGCCTTAATGACGCATGGCGATTGATGCGACGTGGGCGACTCTGCTTCCCCACGCTGCCTCGGCAACCGTTCGACTTGACGGGATGATGTGGCATGCAGAAGGTCATGATGGCACGAGGTCGTGGAGGCCGGCGGTTGGCCTTCCTTGGCTATAAATGTGAGGGAGAGGCAGAGCCCGTCGTCCATCTTTCCTCAGTCTTTCTTCCGCTTGCTTCTTTTCTTCTTCACCTTGCGCCCATGGTGCCGATCAGGAGGTACTCTGCGGCTGATAAGGGGAAGGCCCCTAGGGAGGGGTTCAATCCTGTCCCGCCGAAGAAGCGGCTCCGCCTTCCTCACGACGCCAGCACGGGGCGAGAGGTGACCAGACCTTGGAAATCGAGGCCTCCGCCTGGCTTCCCCCTTCCCATATACGCCCGTGCTCAGGATGAAGGAGTGCACCATCGAGTGGCGCCTGACGAAGATGGCAGGGCCGCCATCGCCCACCCGACCGCACCACGGACCCACGCCGAGGGCAGCTCGCACGAGTTTGTGGTGTGGGCGGTGATGCCTCCCGACACATGGATCCGACTCCCGAGGTTCTTTGCCAGCGAGCTTCCTCTGAGGGAGCCGGTTGAGCTATGGTTGAAGCACGCCTGGTGTTGCAGCTTGGCCACTGAGGGAGTCTTGGATTAAGGGGTCCTCGGACGGCCGGACTATTAACATGGGCCGGACTATTGGGCTATGAAGATACAAGACAGAAGACTTCTTCCCGTGTCCGGATGGGACTCTTCTTTGTGTGGATGGCAAGCTTGGTGATTCGGATATGTAGATTCCTTTCTCTGCAACCGACTTTGTATAACTCTAGTCCCCTCATGTGTCTATATAAACCAGAGGGTTTAGTCCGTAGAGGAAATCATAATCACATAGGCTAGACTTCTAGGGTTTAGCCATTACGATCTCGTGGTAGATCAACTATTGTAATACTCATATTCATCAAGATCAATCAAGTAGGAAGTAGGGTATTACCTCCATAGAGAGGTTCCAAACCTGGGTAAACATCGTGTCCCCCGCCTCCTGTTACCATCAAACTTAGACGCACAGTTCGGGACCCCCTACCCGAGATCCGCCGGTTCTGACACTGACATTGGTGCTTTCATTGAGAGGTCTGCTGTGTCGTCACCAAAAGGTTTGATGGCTCCTTCAATCATCCAAAACAATGCAGTCCAGGGGGAGGTTTTTCTCCTCGGACAGATCTGCTCTAAATTCCTTCGGGTAGCTCCCCAAACAGATCGGCTAGCTATTTTTTCCTTTTGCCAGATCGAGGTCGGTGCTTCTAACGCCGACGCTTGGGAGGTTCATCGACAAGCTTATCCTTATCACCGTCGGCCTCCTTGTCTTTAAGTGTGTCCACCATGTATATGTCGTCTGAAGATGTAGCCGTCGACCGCCCTATGAGCGGTGGTTTTTGTGCCTACCGTCCATACCGTCATACCCGAAGGAATCTGAAAATCAGTTTAATTTTCAATAGATTCAGTAGGTTCAATAGGTTGAGGATCAACTCTTGGCTCAACTAGATGGGGTGAAGATACCCCGAACAAGCCCCTCAAACAATTACTTTCCATGGTAACAAGTGACAGAAATTTTCAGCACAATAAATAAATTTTTCCTTACCAAATTCCACCTACCAAAGGCGCTTCACTCCCCGGCAACGGCGCCAGAAAAGAGTCTTGATGACCCACAAGTATAGGGGATCTATCGTAGTCCTTTTGATAAGTAAGAGTGTCGAACCCAACGAGGAGCAGAAGGAAATGATAAGCGGTTTTCAGCAAGGTATTCTCTGCAAGTACTGAAATAAGTGGTAACAGATAGTTTTGTGATAGGATAAATTGTAACGAGCAACAAGTAACAAAAGTAAATAAAGTGCAGCAAGGTGGCCCAATCCTTTTTGTAGCAAAGGACAAGCCTGGAAAAACTCTTATAATAGGAAAAGCGCTCCCGAGGACACATGGGAATATCGTCAAGCTAGTTTTCATCACGCTCATATGATTCACGTTCGGTACTTTGATAATTTGATATGTGGGTGGACCGGTGCTTGGGTACTGCCCTTACTTGGACAAACATCCCACTTATGATTAACCTCTATTGCAAGCATCCGCAACTACAACAAAAGTATTAAGGTAAACCTAACCATAGCATGAAACATATGGATACAAATCAGCCCCTTACGAAGCAACGCATAAACTAGGGTTTAAGCTTCTGTCACTCTAGCAACCCATCATCTACGTATTACTTCCCAATGCCTTCCTCTAGGCCCAAATATGGTGAAGTGTTATGTAGTCGACGTTCACATAACACCACTAGAGGTTAGACAACATACATCTTATCAAAATATCGAACGAATACCAAATTCACATGACTACTAATAGCAAGACTTCTCCTTTGTCCTCAGGAACAAACGTAACTACTCACAAAGCATATTCATGTTCATAATCAGAGGGGTAATATTGTGCATAAAGGATCTGAACATATGATCTTCCACCAAATAAACCAACTAGCATCAACTACAAGGATTATTCAACACTACTAGCAACCAACTAGCACCAATCCCGGACTTGGAGACAAGAATTGGATACAAGAGATGAACTAGGGTTTGGAGATGAGATGGTGCTGGTGAAGATGTTGATGGAGATTGCCCTCTCCCGATGAGAGGAGCGTTGGTGATGATGATGGTGATGATTTCCCCCTCCCGGAGGGAAGTGTCTCCGGCAGAACAACTCTGCCGGAGCCCTAGATTGGTTCCGCCTCGTGGCGGCAGAGTCTCGTCCCGAAAGATTCTCTTCTATTTTTTTCTCATCAAAAGACTTCATATGGGAGAAGATGGACGTCAGAGAGCCACCAGGGGGCCCATGAGATAGGGGGGGCGCGCCCAGGGGGGGCGCCCCCCACCCTCGTGAGCAGGGTGTGGGCCCCCTGGCCTTCATCTTTGGCGACGATTTTTCTTTATTTATTCTAAGATATTCCGTGGAGTTTCAGGATATTTGAAGTTGCGCAGAATAGTCCTTCAATATTTTCTCCTTTTCCAGCCCAGAATTCCAGCTGCCGGCATTCTCCCTCTTCATGTAAACCTTGTAAAATAAGAGAGAACAGCCATAAGTATTGTGACATAATGTGAAATAACAGCCCATAATGCAATAAATATTGACATAAAAGCATGATGCAAAATGGACGTATCAACTCCCCCAAGCTTAGACCTCGCTTGTCCTCAAGCGAAAAGTTGATAACAATAAATATGTCCTCATGTTTTGAGGTAGACGCGTCGATAAAAATAAAATACGGACATGAAGCCATCATGATTACTTCATAACAGCAACATATATAAATTTTGTCATATGATTACTTATGTTCTAGTGATGATCTTTTCACCAAGCCAAAATATGAATCAGAAACTTTATCGGGCACCAACAATTATAATCTCAGTCATTGAAGCAACTGCAATTTATCATAACATCGGAAAGAGTCTATGTTAGAGCTTAAAAGCAAGTCCACATACTCAACTATCACTTAGTCCTTCATAATTGCTAGCACTCACGCGATACTTTGTGGTTACAGAGTTTTAATCGGACACAGAGAAAGATAGGGGCTTATAGTTTTTGCCCCACAACCTTTTACCTCAAGGGTAATGTCAATAATAATAATTCACGCTCCCCCACATCCAATTAGATATATATATATCATGTTCTTTCCAACATGCTGAGCTTGCCAAAGGATAAAATGAAAAAGGAAGGTGAAGATCACCGTGACTCTTGCATAAGGTAGAGGATAATAATAAAAGATAAACCCTTCGCAGAGGGAAGCAGAGGTTGTCATGCGCGTTTAGGGTTGATGCACAAAATCTTAATGCAAAAGAATGTCACTTTATATTGCCCCTTGCATGTGAACCTTTATTATGTAGTCCGTCGCTTTTATTGCGTCCACAACAAGTTCGTACAAAGCTTATTTCTCTGCACTAATAAGTCATGCATATTTAGAGAGCAATTTTTTATTGCTTGCACTGATGACAACTTACTTGAAGGATCTTACTCAATCCATAGGTAGATATGATGGACTCTCATGCCAAAACCGGTTTAAGGGTATTTGGAAGCACAAGTAGTATTACTACTTAGTGCTGAGAATTGGCTAGCATGAGGGGGAAATGCAAGCTCAACACGGTAGAGGAATCATGACAACATACTTTATCTCAGATGTAAGAAAACATAACTCATCATGTTGTCTTCCTGGTCCAACATCAACTCTTTAGCATGTCATATTTTAATGAGTGCTCCCAATCATAAAAGATTTCAATGATAATATATCTATATGTGATACCTCTCTTTCCTTATTACTTCCTATTAATTGCAACGATGACCAAAGCTATATTTGCCAAGTCCCAACAACTTTAAATCATCATACTGTTTCTATGTGAAGTCATTACTTTCAATAAGATCAATATGAACTCTTGACTCTTTTTATTCTTTTTCTTCTAATCACCCAAGATCATGGCAAAATACTCAAGCCCTTGACTCAACACTAATCTTTATTATATAGCTCACGGACTCGATTACAAAGAAGGATCATAAAACAAAACTCAAAACTAAATCATGCCATGACTTTATTCTACTAAATCAAGATACTACTAATAGGATCGAACTAAGAAAAAAAGTAAAGATAGGAGTTGTGATGGTGATACAATACCAGGGCACCTCCCCCAAGCTTGGCAGTTGCCAAGGGGAGTGCCCATACCCATGTGATCATATCTCCTTCTTTGTTGTTGGCGGTGGAGGTGTTGTTGCTGATGGAGTTGTCGCATTTTTCTTCTCTAGCTTGCGTCTGAGGCTAAAATTTTCATACCTCAGATCCTCATTCTCGAGCTCAAGTTTCATTATCTTTTTGCATAGTGCTGCCCTGCTGTCCTGCAAAAAACGAGGTGGGATAGATTGGACCTTATGGAGGCTTGACTTCTTGAACTCCACATGCATGTCACCAGGTTGAGGTAGGGGATAGTCTTCTTCGTCGGAACTCGTTTCCTCCTTCCTCTTTGGATCATAATCTTCTTCTTCCTCCGTGGTCTAGCCATAATGCTCCACGTCCCCATATACCTTGGGATTTGCAATATAATCAGCTATGTAGCTCTCTCCCTCCGAAACTTGGGAAGACATCTTGCTCTAGTCTGCAGCAGCAACAACTCGAAACAAAAACAGAGGATAATTGCGTGGTACGAGAGTCAAAACCTTCGGGAGTATATATAATGAATTTTTACCGACCAAAATACGTATCGTGCAAGGAAACGGAGTCCGGAGGGCACACGAGGTGCTCACGAGGTAGGGGGGCGCACCCAGGGGGGTAGGGCGCGCCCTCCACCCTCGTGGAGGCCTCGTGTCCTCCCCGGACTGCTACTTATTTTTCTATTTTTCTAAATATTCCAAAACGGAGAAATATTGCCTAAATTGTTTTGGAGTCGGTTTACTTACCGTACCACATACCTATTCCTTTTCGGTGTCTGGAACGTTCTGGAAAGTCCTTATATATTCCTCCGGGGTTACGCTTTCAATAACATTAGTTTCAACATTTATGGGATTACCTGAAATATAGTGTTTGATCCTTTGACCGTTTACCACCTTCGGATTTGTGCCTGCGAAGTTATTGATTTTTATGGCACCGGAACGATAGACCTCCTCGATAACGTAAGGACCTTCCCATTTGGAGAGAAGTTTTCCTGCAAAAAATCTTAAACGAGAGTTGTATAGCAATACATAATCTCCTACATTAAACTCACGCTTTTGTATGCTTTTGTCATGCCACCTTTTAACTTTTTCTTTAAACAGCTTGGCATTTTCATAAGCTTGGGTTCTCCATTCATCAAGTGAGCTAATATCAAATAACCTCTTCTCACCGGCAAGTTTGAAATCATAGTTGAGCTCCTTAATAGCCCAATATGCCTTATGTTCTAGTTCGAGAGGTAAATGACATGCTTTTCCATAAACCATTTTATACGGAGACATACCCATAGGATTTTTATATGCAGTTCTATAGGCCCATAATGCATCATCAAGTTTTTTGGACCAATTCTTCCTAGACCTATTGACAGTCTTTTGCAAAATTAATTTGAGCTCTCTATTGCTCAATTCTACCTGACCACTAGACTGTGGGTGATATGGAGATGCAATCCTATGATTAACGTCGTATTTAGCAAGCATCTTACGGAAAGCACCATGAATAAAGTGTGAACCACCATCAGTCATTAAGTATCTAGGGACTCCAAACCTCAGAAAAATACCTTCCTTAAGCATTTTAATAGAAGTGTTATGATCAGCACTACTAGTTGGAATAGCTTCTACCCACTTACTAACGTAATCAACAACAACTAGAATATGAGTGTAACCATTAGAGGCAGGAAAAGGTCCCATATAATCAAAGCCCCAAACATCAAATGGCTCAATAACAAGTGAATAATTCATAGGAATTTCTTGACGTCTACTGATATTACCAATTCTTTGACATTCATCGCAAGACAAAACAAACTTACGGGCGTCCTTGAAGAGAGTAGGCCAATAAAATCCGGATTGCAATACCTTATGTGCAGTTCTATCTCCAGCGTGATGTCCTCCATAAGCTTTGGAGTGACATTTGCGTAGGATCTGTTCCTGTTCATGCTCAGGTACACAACCTCTAATAACACCATCTACTCCTTTATAAAGATGTGGGTCATCCCAAAAGTAGTGCCGCAAGTCATAGGAAAACTTTTTCTTTTGTTGGTATGTGAAGCTAGGCGGTATAAATTTAGCAACAATATAATTAGCATAATCAGCATACCATGGAGTGCTACGAGAAGTGCTTATGACATTTAATTTCTCATCAAGAAAGCTATCATCAATAGGTAGTGGGTCATCAAGAACATTTTCTAGCCTAGACAAGTTGTCTGCAACGGGGTTCTCAGCTCCCTTTCTATCAACAATATGTAAATCAAATTCTTGAAGCAAGAGAACCCATCTAATGAGTCTAGGTTTTGCATCTTTCTTTTCCATAAGATATTTAATAGCAACATGATTTGTATGGGTAGTTACTCCAGAATCAACAATATAGGGTCTGAATTTATCACAAGCAAATACAACCGCTAAAAGTTCCTTTTCGGTAGTAGCATAATTTCTTTGAGCATTGTCTAGAGTCTTACTAGCATAATGGATAACATTCAATTTCTTATCAACTCTTTGCCCTAGAACAGCACCTACAGCAAAATCACTAGCATCACACATAATTTCAAAGGGTAAATTCCAATCAGGTGGCTGAACAACAGGTGTAGAGACTAATGCTTTCTTAAGTATTTCAAATGCTTCTACACAATCATCATCAAAGACAAATGGTACATCTTTTTGTAATAAATTAGTCAAAGGCTGAGAGTTTTTTGAGAAGTCCTTGATGAACCTCCTATAAAATCCGGCGTGACCAAGGAAACTTCTTATACCTTTGATGTCCTTGGGACATGGCATCTTTTCAATAGCATCAACCTTGGCTTTATCAACTTCAATACCTCTTTCAGAAACTTTGTGCCCCAAGACAATACCTTCATTAACCATAAAGTGGCACTTTTCCCAATTCAAGACAAGATTAGTTTCTTCACATCTCTGCAAAACTCGAGCGAGATTGCTCAAGCAATCATCAAAAGAGGAACCATAGACGGAAAAGTCATCCATGAAAACCTCACAAATTTTCTCACAAAAGTCAGAGAATATAGCCATCATGCATCTTTGAAAGGTAGCAGGTGCATTACATAAACCAAAAGGCATACGTCTATAAGCAAAAGTACCAAAAGGGCATGTAAAAGTAGTCTTTGATTGATCTTTAGCCGACACAGGTATTTGAGAAAAACCAGAATAACCATGTAGAAAGCAATAATGTGTATGTTTGCATAGTATTTCTAGCATTTGATCAATAAAAGGTAAGGGGTAATGATCTTTCTTAGTAGCCTTATTTAATTTGCGGAAATCAATTACCATCCTATAACCCGTGATAATTCTTTGCGGAATCAATTCATCTTTATCATTAGGGACAATAGTAATACCTCCCTTCTTAGGGACACAATGGACAGGACTTACCCACTGACTATCAGCAACGTGATAAATTATACCTGCCTCCAGAAGCTTGAGTATTTCTTTTCTTACCACTTCTTTCATTTTAGGATTCAAACATCATTGAGGATCACAAACTGGTTTGGCATCAGCTTCCAAGTTTATTTTATGTTGACATAGAGTGGGACTGATGCCCTTAAGATCATCCAGAGTATATCCAATAGCGGCACGATGCTTCTTCACAGTCTTCAATAATCTTTCTTCTTCATACTCTGAAAGTTTAGCGCTAATAATAACAGGATATATTTTCTTTTCATCAATATAAGCATATTTAAGATTATCAGGCAACGGTTTAAGCTCAAACACGGGATCACCCTTGGGTGGAGGAGGATCCCCTAAGATTTCTACAGGCAAATTGTGTTGCAGAATAGGTTCCTGTTTGAAGAATACTTCATCTATTTCCCTTCTTTCATTCATGAACATATCATTTTCATGGTCTAGCAAATAATGTTCTAAAGGATCACTAGGAGGTACAACAATAGAAGCAAGACCAATAATTTCATCCTTACTAGGCAATTCTTCTTCACGATGTTGTTTACTAAATTTAGGGAAATTAAACTCATGGACCATATCATCTAAGCCAACAGTAACAACATTCTTTGTGCAGTCTATCTTAGCATTAACAGTACGCAAGAAGGGTCTACCAAATATAATGGGACAAAAGCTATGTTGTGGAGAACCAAGAACAAGAAAATCAGCGGGATATTTGGTTTTCCCACACAAGACTTCAACATCTCTAACAATTCCCATTGGAGATATAGTATCTCTATTGGCAAGTTTAATTGTAACATCAATATCTTCTAACTCAGCCGGTGCAATATCATGCATAATTTCTTTGTATAAGTCAATGGGTATAACACTAGCACTAGCACCCATATCACATAAGCCATGATAACAATGATCTCCTATTTTAACAGAAATAACAGGCACGCCTACCACAGGTCTATGTTTATCTCTATCACAGGGTTTAGCAATTCTAGCAGTTTCACCAGTGAATTGAATAACATGCCCATCAATATTATCAGACAAGAGATCTTTAACAATAGCAATATTGGGTTCTACTTTAACTTGCTCAGGAGGTGTATAAGTCCTAGTATTGCTTTTACGAACAACAGTTCAAGCTTTAGCATGATCCTTCATTCTAACAGGGAAAGGGGGTTTCTCAACATAAGAAGTATGAACAATAGGATCATTATAAGTGACAATCTTTTCTTCAACTTTAATAGGTGCGGCTGCTTTTACTTCTATGGGAGGATGATATTTAAACCACTTCTCCTTGGGGAGATCAACATAAGTAGCAAAAGATTCACAGAAAGAAGCTACTATCTCAGAGTCAAGTCCATATTTAGTGCTAAACTTACGGAAAATATCGGTATCCATAAAAGATTTAACACAATCAAACTTAGGTGTCATACCTGACTCCTTACCTTCATCGAGGTCCCAATCTTCAGAGTTGCATTTAATTCTATCCAATAAATTCCATCCAAATTCAATAGACTTCATCATAAAAGAGCCAGCACAAGAAGTATCGAGCATGGTGCGATTATTAGCAGAAAGCCGAGCATAAAAATTCTGGAGAATTGTCAATTTTGAGAGCTCATGATTGGGGCATGAATATGACATTGATTTAAGCCTCCACCAAGCTTGAGCGATGCTTTCTCCTTCGCGAGGCCAAAAACTATATATATAATTGCGATCACGATGAACAAGATGCATAGGGTAATACTTTTGATGAAATTCCAATTTCAATCTTTTATAGTTCCATGATCTCGTATCATCACATAGCCTATACCATGTCAATGCGTCTCCCTCCAAAGATAAAGGGAAAGCCTTCATCTTAACGGCATCATCGGGTATACCTGCAAGCTTAAATAGTCCACAAATATCATCCACAAAGCGTAGATGTTCGTCAGGATGCTTTGTTCCATCTCCTGCGAAAGTGTTACCTAGCAGTTTTTCCATCATACCCGAAGGAATCTGGAAAGCAGTTTCATTTTCAATAGATTTAGTAGGTTCAGTAGGTTGAGGAGCAACTCTTGGCTCAACTGGACGGGGTGAAGATACCCCGAACAAGCCCCTCAAACAATTACTTTCCATGGTAACAAGTGACAGAAAATTTCAGCACAATAAATAAATTTTTCCTTACCAAATTCCACCTACCAAAGGCGCTTCACTCCCAGCAACGGCCCCAGAAAAGAGTCTTGATGATCCACAAGTATAGGGGATCTATCGTAGTCCTTTCGATAAGTAAGAGTGTCGAACCCAACGAGGAGCAGAAGGAAATGATAAGCGGTTTTCAGCAAGGTATTCTCTGCAAGTACTGAAATAAGTGGTAACAGATAGTTTTGTGATAGGATAAATTGAACGAACAACAAGTAACAAAAGTAAATAAAGTGCAGCAAGGTGGCCCAATCCTTTTTGTAGCAAAGGACAAGCCTGGACAAACTCTTATAATAGGAAAAGTGCTCCCAAGGACACATTGGAATATCGTCAAGCTAGTTTTCATCACGCTCATATGATTCGCGTTCGGTACTTTGATAATTTGATATGTGGGTGGACTGGTGCTTGGGTACTGCCCTTACTTGGACAAGCATCCCACTTATGATTAACCTCTATTGCAGGCATCCGCAACTACAACAAAAGTATTAAGGTAAACCTAACCATAGCATGAAACATATGGATCCAAATCAGCCCCTTACGAAGCAACGCATAAACTAGGGTCTAAGCTTCTGTCACTCTAGCAACCCATCATCTACTTATTACTTCCCAATGCCTTCCACTAGGCCCAAATATGGTGAAGTGTTATGTAGTCGACGTTCAAATAACACCACTAGAGGTTAGACAACATACATCTTATCAAAATATCGAACGAATACCAAATTCACATGACTACTAATAGCAAGACTTCTCCCTTGTCCACAGGAACAAACGTAACCACTCACAAAGCATATTCATGTTCATAATCAAAGGGGTAATATTGTGCATAAAGGATCTGAACATATGATCTTCCACCAAATAAACCAACTAGCATCAACTACAAGGAGTAATCAACACTACTAGCAACCTACTAGCACCAATCCCGGACTTGGAGACAAGAATTGGATACAAGAGATGAACTAGGGTTTGGAGATGAGATGGTGTTGGTGAAGATGTTGATGCAGATTGCCCTCTCCTGATGAGAGGAGCATTGGTGATGATGATGGTGATGATTTCCCCCTCCCGTAGGGAAGTGACCCCGGCAGAACAGCTCTGCCGGAGCCCTATATTAGTTCCGCCAAGGTTCCGCCTCGTGGCGGCGGAGTCTCGTCCCGAAGGGTTCTCTTCTATTTTTTTCTCATCGAAAGACTTCATATGGGAGAAGAGGGACATCGGAGAGCTACCAGGGGGCCCACGAGGTAGGGGGCGCGCCCAGGGGGCGCCCCCCACCCTCGTGAGTAGGGTGTGTGTAGCGACTAGACCTCAAACAGTCTGATCTCTGTGCTCAGTGTCATCCCTGGATCAGTAATGCTGACACCACACAGTACTCAGAGGATTTATAACAGAGTAGCAATCACACACTTATTACATCGAATGTCTCAAGAGAGGACTTATTGAAATAAATATGGCTTAAGGCCATCTAAAAACGATAACAGCGGAAGTCTTGGAAGAAAAGCGAGTCCATCAACTCCAACGGCATCACTGAGTATAGAACCACGACCTAAAAGCATCTTACTCGACGTCTAAAAAGTCTGCAACATGAAACATTGCAGCCTGAAAACGGGTCAGCACATGGAATATGCTGGCAATGTAACACATAGAGGATAACAATGGATTAAGCTATACTACATGAATACTTGGCTGGTGGAAAATCTCTATGGTTACAGTTTTGCATAAAGCCAATTTTTCCCTACTGCAAAGGAATAAATTTATCTAACTATCATGGTGGTTGTTAAACATTGAGAATGGTTGACAGCATTCTCTCCCAATTAGAAGTACTCATTAAACCCAACAACATTAAATTAGAGTAACAAGATGAGATTCACATGATATACAAGTTCTAGATACTCAAGATGTCCATAACCGGGGACATGGCTAATCATGATTAGTTTATACACTCTGTAGAGGTTTGCGCACTTTTCCCCACAAGACTCGATCGCCTTCGTTTGATTCCTCGCACTTCAAGGTGTTTGAGAAATGGATGACCGAGACATAGTCTTTCGGAAGCACTAGCACCTTACATGTTGGTAGACCGGTACACCTACTTTCCCCTACATCTGCTAGTCTACCCATAAGAGTTCGCACAACTTAGTCAACTATGCCAGAGCCCATAATGGCTTCTGGCTGCACACGTAAGTTTCTAGTTTGAATAATCTCATGATCCCTTTGAGCCTGGGTGGCGGTCCGAAGAAATACAGGCAAGTCCTGATAGAAACCAGGTGCCTCAATCCACCTAGATGTGTGTTTAAGTTGCCACCTTAAATAAACCATTGATTAACAATCTCACATATGTCATGGACACACTCACCCAATCCACGTCTACTGGCATAGCATGGCATAATAAGCAAACGTAGAAGTAACTCCCAAAGGTTTGATAATAAAACAGGTAATAGGTACTACCTCAACTACTTCCCATCCCACAATTTAATTAGATCCTAATCATGCAATGTTTGAGGATAGATCTAATGCATAAAAACAGGGTAGTAGAAAAGGTATGATCAAAGTGTTACTTGCCTTGCTGATGATCCGCGAAACCTAGAGACTCGAAGTAACAGGCGGCGCACTCCGGGTATTCTATCGCAGACAAAAAACAAACATACAATAAGTACTCATCTAATGCACAGGTAAAACTCGAATAAATGATCTAACCAGAATGTTCAACTTAAGAACTCCGGTTTGCAAAAAGATTCAAATCGAACAAAGCAACGAAAGTCAAACGGCGAAAGAAAACAGCTTCATTCTACTAATATGGATCTAAGTCAAATTTTACAGAAGAAAAAATTTGTTTAAGTTGATTATTCGGAAATAGGGTTTCGAGATGAAACTCCAGGCGCTTGAATCGCCTGATTCCGATAAACGAGCGAAAAGTTAAACTAAAACGAAAATCGAATCAGGAATCGCGATCAGAAAAATCGCGGATTAAATCCGAGAAAAAGAAAAACGACGAACGGGTTAACGAACGAACGTTCATTAACTAAACTAATCTGACGAATACGTTCGTTAAAATGAACGAAGGAACGAGCGAACGCTCGTTAATTAACTAAACTGAAAAATAAAAACCGATCTAACAAAAAACCGAAAAAAAAACCCGAAGAAAAACCGCTCGGTTTTTTATAAAAAAAATGGCGACACGCGAATCGAGGCGGCGGCGAACCTCGGCGGCGGCGGCGGCAGAGTCCGGCGGTGGCGGGCGGGCGGCGGCGGCGGATCTGGCGGCGGCGGCGTTTAGGGTTAGGGTTTGGGCGCGATGGCGACTGGGCTGGCAGCGGCGGCGACTTGGTCCTGGGCAAGGCGGCTGACGGGCCTGGAGGCGCCGGGGTGGCGCTTTATATAGTGCCCCCCCCGAGCGGAGTCCCGCTCGGGCACGGCCCAGAGGCGGTTCGCCTTTTTTTAAATAATTCTACGCAGAAGAAAAATAAAAAGAAATACTAAACGGACTCCAAAAATCCCGACATAAATTTTCCCCGGCTTCTAAAATCAAGCCGGACAAGTTGAACATTTATTTGGGGCCTAAATGCATTTTTTGAAAAACGCGCATTTTTCCTAAATTCAAATAAAAGGCGAAAAACTCCAAAATAAATCTTATTTGATTTTTTATTAAATCTTCATTATTTCTTTATTTTGGGAAAGTCATTTTATTCCCTCTCTGATTTTTTGGTGGTAGAAATAATTAAAGATAAAATAAATAAAATCAAATGATCCTATTTTCAAAATTTGAGAAAACTCAAATAAGAAAATAACGAAATCCCCAACTCTCTCCGTGGGTCCTTGAGTTGCGTGGAATTTCTAGGATCGAGCCAACAATGCAACAAAATTATGATATGCAATGATGATCTATGTATAACATTCCAAATTGAAAATTTGGGATATTACAAACCTACCCCCCTTTAGATGAATCTCGCCCTCGAGATTCGGGTTGGCTAGCAAATAGGTGAGGGTGGTCTTTGAGCAGATCTTCCTCTCGCTCCCAGGTGGCTTCCTCCTCGATGTGGTGGCTCCACTGAACCTTGCAAAACTTGATAGCCTTACTGCGGGTAACTCGGCTGGCATATTCCAGAATCTTAACTGGTTTCTCTTCATAAGTCAAATCATCTTTCAACTGAATCGCTTCCAGAGGCACTGTATCTCTCAGTGGTATATCAGCCATCTCTGCGTGACATCTCTTCAACTATGAAACATGAACACATCGTGAACTCCTGACAATCCCTCAGGTAATTCCAACTTGTACGCTACTTCTCCCATGTGTTCCAAAACTTTGTACGGTCCCACAAAACGTGGCGCTAACTTCCCTTTAACTCCAAAACGCTTAACTCCTCGAAGTGTGTAACATCCCAAATTTTCAATTTGGAATGTTATACATAGATCATCATTGCATATCATATTTTGTTGCATCTTTGGCTCGATCCTAGAAATTCTATGCAACTCAAGGACCCTCGGAGAGAGTTGGGGATTTCGTTATTTTCTTATTTGAGTTTTTCTCAAATTTTGAAAATAGGATCATTGATTTTATTTATTTTATCTTCAATTATCTCTACTACCAAATATTCAGAGACGGAATAAAATGACTTTCCCAAAATAAAGAAATAATGAAGATTTAATAAAAAAATCAAATAAGTTTTATTTTGGAAGTTTTTCGCCTTTTATTTGAATTTAGGAAAAATGTGCGTTTTTCAAAATTGCACTTAGGCCCCAAATAAATGTTCATCTTGTCCGGCTTGATCTTAGAAGCCGGGGAAAATTTATTTCAGGATTTTTGGAGTCAGTTTAGTATTTCTTTTCATTTTTTTTCTGCGCGGAATTATTTAAAAAAACGCAACCAACCTACGGGCCGTGCCCGAGCGGGACTCCGCCCGGGGGCGCCTTTAAATAGCGCTGCCCCGAGCCCCCCCCCAGGCCCAGCCGCCCGCCCCGCCAGTCCGCAGCAGCCGCCGGCCCACTTCGCC
>NC_041383.1:385362992-385371002 GCF_002162155.2 Triticum dicoccoides | reverse complement strand
GCCGCCTCGATTCGCGTGTCACCCGCTTTTTTATAAAAAAAACCGAGCGGTTTTTTTGGTTTCTTCGTTTTTTTTTCCGGTTTTTTTAGATCGGTTTTATTTTTCGGTTCGGTTAATTAGCGAGCGTTCGCTCATTCGTTCGTTTTAACGAATGTATTCGTCAGATCTGTTTAGTCAACGAACGTTCGTTCGTCAGCCTGTTCGTCGTTTTTCTTTTTCTCGGATTTAATCCGCGATTTTTCTGATCGCGATTCCTGATCCGATTTTCGTTTTAGTATAACTTTTCGCTCGTTTATCGGAATCAGGCGATTCAAGCGCCTGGAGTTTCGTCTCGAAATCCTCTTTCCGAATAATCAACTTAAACAAGTTTTTGCTTCTGTAAAATTTGACTTAGATCCAGATTAGTAAAACGAAGTTGTTTTCTTTCGCCGTTTGACTTTCGTTGCTTTGTTTGATTTGGTTCTTTTTGCAAATCGGAGTTCTTAAGTTGAACATTCTGGTTGGATCTTTTATTCGAGTTTTACTAGTGCATTAGATGAGTACTTACTGTATGTTTGTTTGTTTGTTTGTCTGCGATAGAATACCCGGAGTGCGCCGCCTGTTACTTCGAGTCTCTAGGTTTTGCGGATCATCAGCAAGGCAAGTAACACTTTGATCATACCTTTTCCCATACCCAGTTTTTATGCATTAGACCAATCCTCAAACAATTGCATGATTAGGATCTAATTAAATTGTGGGATGGGAAGTAGATGAGGTCGTACCTATTACCTGTTTTATTTTCAAACCCCTCGGAGTTACTTCTACGTTTGCTTTTTATGCCCTGCTATGCTAGTAGACGTGGATTGGGTGAGTGTATCCATGATAGATGTGAGATTGTTAATCAATGGTTTATTTAAGGTGGCAACTTAAACACACATCTGGGTGGATTGAGGCACCTGGTTTCTATCAGGACTTGCCTGTATTTCTTCGGACCGCCACCCAGGCTCAAAGGGATCATGAGATTATTCAAACTAGAAACTTCCGTGTGCAGCCACAAGCCATTATGGGCTCTGGCATAGTTGACTAAGTCGTGCGAACTCTTACGGGTAGACTAGTAGATGTAGGGGAAAGTAGGTGTACCGGTCTACCCACATGTAAGGTGCTAGTGCTTCCGAAAGACTATGTCTCGGTCATCCGTTTCTCAAACACCATGTAGTGCGAGGAATCAAACGGAGGCGATCGAGTTGTGGGGAAAAGTGCGCAAACCTCTGCAGAGTGTACAAACTAATCATGATTAGCCGTGTCCCCGGTTATGGACGTTTTGATTATCTAGTACCTGGATATCATGTGAATCTCATCATGTTACTTTAATCTAATATTGTTGGGTTTGATGAGTACTTTTAATTGGGATTGAGAATGTTGTCAACCATTCTCAATGTTTAACAACCACCATGATAGTTAATTAAATTTATTCCTTTGCAGTAGGGAAAAATTGGCTTTATGCAAAACTGTAACCATAGAGCTTTTACACCAGCCAAATTGCATGTAGTGTAGCTTATTCCGTTGTTATTCTCTATGTGTCACTTTGCCAGCATATTCCATGTGCTGACCCATTTTTGGGCTGCAACGTTTCACGTTGCAGACTTTTCAGACGACGAGTAAGGTGTTTTTAGGTCATGGTTCTATACTCAGTGATGCCGTTGGAGTTGATGGACTCGCTTATCTTCCAAGCCTTCCGTTGTTATTGTTTTTAGATGGCCTTAAGCCATATTTATTTCAATAAGTTCTCTTTTGAGACATTCGATGTAATAAGTTTGTGGTTGCTACTCTGTTATAAATCCTCCAAGTATTGTGTGGTGTCAGCATTACTGATCCAAGGATGACACTGAGCACAGAGATCAGACTGGTTGAGGCCTGGTTGCTACAAGGTGGTATGAGAGCACATGCTGACTGTAGGACACGGCCACTAAGCTAAAGCCCTAGATCACTACTCTTTCTTCTCATTTCTGATTCCTCATCTTTTCTATTCCTTAGGATGGCGGATGCAAGGATCAAGTTCGCACAACCAGATGAGAATTCACCTTTTGGATGTCAGTTGAAGGAAGCCACTAGATACCTGAACATAGGAGTACCAAGCTTCACCGGTACTTTCAACGCCACTTTACCCGAAGAGGAGCGCTGGAGGATTCAAGTCAACATTCCAGGAAGGACATTTGCGCCAGTCACGGAGCCAATAGAGTTTACTTTTGATGTACCAACAAGGAGCCTAGGAAATAGCATGGCAGCTCACATCGCCATGGGACGGATTGGAGAAGTTTACCACAACGACCTCAAGAATACTATCTACCAGATTTGTGGGCGCCGAGATGAGCAATGGGAGATGGTCACCACCAGGAGGGACAGATCAATCGCAACTTATATTCAGGAGTTAAACCAACACATCCGACGCCAGGAGAATCAAATGTGCGCAGATATGGAGGAACTACAGAAGGCTATGACCAGGATCAAGGAGCTAGAAGAAGAACTCAAGGCTACACATAAAGACTATATGGAAGAAATCGTCGCTCTAGTAAGACAGAACAGTGACCTTAAGGAGAAGATTGGAGTATTCATGGGAGGATCAGCACCCAGAGAGGAAGAGGATGAACCTACTTGCCCAGATAATTATATCATCATCGACGACACCGACTCGGATCCCGACGACAGCGATGATGACTATGTTGATGAAGCTGGAGCAGATATCATGGAATCTTCATCGGAGCAGTTTTTCTAGTTGACCACCATAACAGTAGTAGAATTTTCCACCATTTAATTAGTTTTAGTCCAAGCACTTTTGTAACGATAGTTAGACCGTCGTATGCCCTTGTTTGAATTGTTTGGAATGATATTGTGTGTTTTGTCTCATGTGCATATGGGTAGTGTTATCCCATAGACCTCATTCTATTCTAAACTCTCCCCTTTAAACCCTCAGATGCCTCCAAGACGCGACCCCGAGTTTGTTTTTCCGCCAGAGATCACTCAGTTGATTCAGCAGCAAAATACCTTGATTCAAACATTGGTACAGAACCAAGGCAACAACAACAACAACCCAGCACCACCACCATCTGTTGACCATCTGGCACGTTTCTTAAGGTTGAATCCTCCGGTGTTTTCCAGTAGCACCGAGCCGATAGTAGTAGATGATTGGCTCCGTAAGATAGGGAGGGAGTTGACCACTGCAGGATGCACGGATGGAGAAAAGGTGAAGTTTGCCGCACATCAGCTTGACGGACCCGCAGCAGCAAGGTGGGAGAATTTTACAGCCACTTACCCTGTAGACACTGTCACATGGATTCAGTTTCAGCAAGCTTTTCGTACTGCCCATGTTTCAGCAGGAGCTATGGCCATGAAGAAGCGTGAGTTTCGCAACTTACGCCAAGGAGGACGGACAGTTGGCCAGTATGTGGATGATTTTAGTAAGCTAGCACGTTATACCCCAAATGACGTTGCTACGGATGCAGCTAAGCAGGAGAAGTTTCTAGAAGGACTGAATGATGAGCTGAGCATGCAGTTGATGGTAGCCACTTTCAATAACTACCAGGAGTTAGTAGATCGTGCTCTTATGATTGAGGGGAAGCAGCAGCAGATTGACAATCGTAAGAGGAAGTATGCACAGGGAAAGTACAATTCTGGAGCTCAGCAGAAGCCAGGTTTTACCCCAAAGTCAGGGGGACATCTTCAGCATACCCATGGAGGAGGTAGCTCGCACAATCATAATGGTGCAAAGAATGGAAACAGGAATGGAGGAAGCAATGGACAAAGCCGCACCAACCCGTCAACACCATCCAAGGCACACCTGAGTCATATCACTTGTTATAAGTGCCGTAAGACTGGGCATTATGCAAATGATTGCCCAGAAGCTCAAAATGGAAATGGCAATGGAAGCTCAGGAAAGAAGCCGAACCCTTTCAACAGGGGGCAAGTGAACCACGTTACTGTGGAGGAGGTTGAAGCTCAGCCAGACGCAGTAATAGGTAAGTTTTTGGTTAAGGTATTTACTACAGTTGTTCTTTTTGATACCGGTGCATCGCATTCATACATATCAAGGGGATTTGTGAATAAGTTTAGCCTGCCCACTAAGACTCTTAAGACACCTATGCTAGGGAGTTCACCGGGAGCTGAGTTTATGGTCAGTCAAGGATGCTTTCAGGTGCCATTAAGTATAGGAAGGCATGTTTTCCCAACGGATTTAATTATATTGGAATCCCAAGGTTTGGATGTAATTCTTGGTATGGATTGGCTGTCAATGTATGGAGGGAACATTGATTGCGCCAGTAAGTCGATTTTGCTTACGACACCAGAAGGAAGAAACATCAAGTATGTATCACGGCATGAGCCAAGAAGAGCACATGTAAATTCCTTATCAGGAGTTGTGCAGGAGGAAGTACCAGTGGTAAGGGATTTCCCTGATGTATTTCCAGAAGAGTTGCCAGGCATGCCACCGGAGAGGGACATTGAGTTCTTAATTGAACTACTGCCAGGCACTGGACCTATATCCAAGAGACCGTACAGGATGCCAGCCCAAGATTTGGAGGAAATTAAGAAGCAGATCAAGGAGTTGTTGGATAAAGGTTTTATTCGCCCAAGTTCTTCGCCTTGGGGATCGCCAGTACTTCTGGTGGAAAAGAAGGATGGATCGTTAAGAATGGTTGTCGATTATCGCGGATTGAATGAAGTAACCATCAAGAACAAGTACCCACTACCAATGATCAATGATCTGTTTGATCGGTTGCAAGGAGCTAAGGTGTTTTCCAAGATCGATTTGCGATCAGGATACCATCAGTTGAAGATTCGGGAGCAAGATATACCAAAGACGGCTTTTACCACCAGGTATGGGCTGTATGAGTATACCGTTATGTCATTTGGTCTGACTAACGCCCCAACCTATTTTATGAACATGATGAACAAGGTGTTTATGGAGTTTTTGGATAAGTTCGTCGTAGTGTTCATTAATGATATTTTGGTTTACTCGAAGAATGAAGAGGAACATAATGAACACTTGCGTTTGGTACTCGAGAAGCTCAGAGAACATCAGCTATACGCCAAGTTCAGCAAGTGTGAGTTTTGGTTGAAGGAAGTTGGATTTCTCGGATATGTTATATCCGGAGAAGGTATTGCCGTAGACCCCACTAAAGTTGTCACTGTGACAAACTGGGAAGCACCAACAACAGTTGGAGAGATCAGAAGTTTCCTTGGACTCGCAGGATACTACCGAAGATTTATTGAGAATTTCTCGAAGATTGCGAAGCCTATGACAGAGTTGTTGAAGAAGGATACTAAGTTCTTTTGGACTAGGGAGTGTGAGTCTAGTTTCCAGGAGTTGAAGAAACGTTTGGTTACCTCACCAGTATTAATTCTGCCAGATCAGACTAAGGATTATGAAGTGTATTGCGACGCTTCACGTCGAGGACTTGGAGCAGTGCTTATGCAGGAGGGAAGAGTTGTTTCGTATGCTTCACGACAGCTTAAGCCTCATGAGTTGAATTATGCTACTCATGATTTGGAATTTGCAGCCGTAGTGCACGCACTGAAAACATGGAGACATTTTCTCATTGGAAATCATTGTGAGGTGTACACGGATCATAAGAGTTTGAAGTACATCTTCACGCAGAAGGAGTTAAATCTCAGGCAGAGGAGATGGTTGGAGCTTATTAAGGATTATGATATGAGATTGCATTATCACCCCGGGAAGGCTAACATTGTAGCAGACGCGTTGAGCCGTAAGAGCCACGTCAATACACTAATGATGGGAGGAATACCCAAGGAGTTAGCCGAGGATCTTCATGATCTATGTTTGGAAATAGTTCCGAGAGGCTATGTAGCAGCAATGGAGATTCAGTCTACATTGATGGATAAAATCAGAGAAGCTCAAAAGACAGATAAGGAAGTTGCCTCTATAAAGGAGAAAATGAACGAAGGAAAGGCTAAGGGATTTCGTGAGGATGAGTACGATACCCTACGATTTGAGGACCGTGTTTATGTGCCCAATGACCCAGAGATCAGGAGGTTGATTCTGCAAGAGGCATATGATTCACCGTATTCGATTCACCCCGGGAATACCAAGATGTATTTGGATTTGAAGGAAACTTTCTGGTGGACCGGAATGAAGAAGGATATTGCAGAGTATGTAGCAGTTTGTGATGTATGTCAGAGGGTGAAGGCAGAACATCAAAAGCCAGCCGGATTGTTGCAGCCATTGCCTATACCCGAATGGAAGTGGGACAAACTAGGCATGGATTTCATCATGGGATTGCCCAGGACTCGTTCAGGCTATGACTCGATTTGGGTTGTAGTCGATCGTTTGACGAAGGTAGCTCATTTCATTCCAGTAAAGACTACCTACAGCGGTGCCAAATTGGCTAAGATATACATGACAAGGATTGTATGTTTGCATGGAGTTCCTAGGAGTATCGTATCAGATAGAGGAACCCAATTCACCTCGAAGTTCTGGAAGCAATTGCACGAAACATTGGGAACCAGGCTGGAGTTTAGCATAGCTTTCCATCCGCAGACAGATGGACAGACCGAGAGAGTCAATCAGATTTTGGAGGATATGTTTAGAGCTTGTGTGTTGGATTATGGATCTAGTTGGGATGACAACTTGCCATACGCGGAGTTTTCTTACAACAACAGTTATCAATCCAGTTTGAAGATGGCCTCTTTCGAAGCCTTGTATGGAAGGAGGTGCAGAACCCCATTGTTGTGGGATGAGGTTGGAGACCGCCAGTTGTTTGGACCGGATTTGATTAAGGAGTCTGAACAGAAAGTAAAGTTGATCCGCGACAGGCTCAAGGTAGCTCAGTCAAGGTAGAAGAGCTATGCAGATTCAAAACGCAAGGAGACAGAACACTAAGTCGGAGACAGAGTTTATCTTCGAGTATCTCCGCTACGAGGAGTTAAGCGCTTTGGAGTTAAAGGAAAGTTAGCACCACGTTTTGTGGGGCCATACAAGGTTTTGGAACGCATGGGAGAAGTAGCGTACAAGTTGGAATTACTTGAGGGATTGTCAGGAGTTCATGATGAGTTCCATGTTTCACAGTTGAAGAAGTATCATGCAGAAATAGCCGATATACCACTGAGAGATACTGTGCCACTGGAAGCAATTCAGTTGAAGGATGATTTGACTTATGAAGAGAAACCAGTTAGAATTCTGGATTATGCCAGTTGAGTTACCCGCAGTAAGGTTATCAAGTTTTGCAAAGTTCAGTGGAGCCACCACACCGAGGAGGAAGCCACCTGGGAGCGAGAGGAAGATCTACTCAAGGACCACCCTCACCTATTTGCTAGCCAACCCGAATCTCGAGGGCGAGATTCATCTTAAGGGGGGTAGGTTTATAACATCCCAAATTTTCAGTTTGGAATGTTATACATAGATCATCATTGCATATCATATTTTGTTGCATCTTTGGCTCGATCCTATAAATTCTATGCAACTCAAGGACCCTCGGAGAGAGTTGGGGATTTCGTTATTTTCTTATTTGAGTTTTTCTCAAAATTTGAAAATAGGATCATTGATTTTATTTATTTTATCTTCAATTATCTCTACTACCAAATATTGAGAGAGGGAATAAAATGACTTTCCCAAAATAAAGAAATAATGAAGATTTAATAAAAAAATCAAATAAGTTTTATTTTGGAAGTTTTTCGCCTTTTATTTGAATTTAGGAAAAATGTGCGTTTTTCAAAATTGCACTTAGGCCCCAAATAAATGTTCATCTTGTCCGGCTTCATTTTAGAAGCCGGGGAAAATTTATTTCGGGATTTTTGGAGTCCGTTTAGTATTTCTTTTTATTTTTCTTCTGCGCGGAATTATTTAAAAAAAACGCAACCGACCTACGGGCCGTGCCCGAGCGGGACTCCGCCCGGGGGCGCCTTTAAATAGCGCCGCCCCGAGCCCCCCCCAGGCCCAGTCGCCCGCCCCGCCAGCCTGTAGCCGCCGCCGGCCCACTTCGCCGAAACCCTAGCCGCCAGCCGCGCCGCGCCGCCGCCAGA
>NC_041383.1:385334150-385362528 GCF_002162155.2 Triticum dicoccoides | reverse complement strand
TCCGCCGCCGCCAGCCGCCACCGCCAGCCGACCTCGCCGCCCGAGGTTCGCCCCCGCCTCGATTCACGTGTCGCTGGTTTTTTTATAATAAAAAACCGAGCGGTTTTTTTCCGGTTTCTTCGTTTTTTTTTCGATTTTTAGATCGGTTTTATTTTTCGGTTCGGTTAATTAGCGAGCGTTCGCTCATTCGTTCATTTTAACAAACGTATTCGTCAGATCTGTTTAGTCAACGAACGTTCGTTCGTCAGCCTGTTCGTCGTTTTTCTTTTTCTCGGATTTAATCCGCGATTGTTCTGATCGCGATTCCTGATCCGATTTTCGTTTTAGTATAACTTTTCGCTCGTTTATCGGAATCAGGCGATTCAAGCGCCTGGAGTTTCGTCTCGAAACCCTCTTTCCGAATAATCAACTTAAACAAGTTTTTGCTTCTGTAAAATTTGACTTAGATCCAGATTAGTAAAACGAAGTTGTTTTCTTTCGCCGTTTGACTTTCGTTGCTTTGTTTGATTTGGTTCTTTTTGCAAACCGGATTTCTTAAGTTGAACATTCTGGTTGGATCTTTTATTCGAGTTTTACCAGTGCATTAGATGAGTACTTATTGTATGTATGTTTGTTTGTTTGTCTGTGATAGAATACCCGGAGTGCGCCGCCTATTACTTCGAGTCTCTAGGTTTTGCGGATCATCAGGAAGGCAAGTAACACTTTGATCATACCTTTCCTCATACCCAGTTTTTATGCATTAGACCAATCCTCAAACAATTGCATGATTAGGATCTAATTAAATTGTGGGATGGGAAGTAGATGAGGTAGTACCTATTACATGTTTTATTTTCAAACCCCTGGGAGTTACTTCTACGTTTGCTTTTTATGCCATGCTATGCTAGTAGACGTGGATTGGGTGAGTGTATCCATGACAGATGTGAGATTGTTAATCAATGGTTTATTTAAGGTGGCAACTTAAACACACATCTGGGTGGATTGAGGCACCTGGTTTCTATCAGGACTTGCCTGTATTTCTTTGGACCGCCACCCAGGCTCAAAGGGATCATGAGATTATTCAAACTAGAAACTTCCGTGTGCAGCCACAAGCCATTATGGGCTCTGGCATAGTTGACTAAGTCGTGCGAACTCTTACGGGTAGACTAGCAGATGTAGGGGAAAGTAGGTGTACCGGTCTACCCACATGTAAGGTGCTAGTGCTTCCGAAAGACTATGTCTCGGTCATCCGTTTCTCAAACACCATGTAGTGCGAGGAATCAAACGGAGGCGATCGAGTCTTGTGGGGAAAAGTGCGCAAACCTCTGCAGAGTGTACAAACTAATCATGATTAGCCGTGTCCCCGGTTATGGACGTTTTGAGTATCTAGTACCTGGATATCATGTGAATCTCATCATGTTACTTTAATCTAATATTGTTGGGTTTGATGAGTACTTTTAATTGGGATTGAGAATGCTATCAACCATTCTCAATGTTTAACAACCACCATGATAGCTAATTAAATTTATTCCTTTGCAGTAGGGAAAAATTGGCTTTATGCAAAACTGTAACCATAGAGCTTTTACACCAGCCAAATTGCATGTAGTGTAGCTTATTCCATTGTTATTCTCTATGTGTTACTTTGCCAGCATATTCCATGTGCTGACCCGTTTTCGGGCTACAACGTTTCACGTTGCAGACTTTTCAGACGACGAGTAAGGTGTTTTAAGGTCGTGGTTCTATACTCAATGATGCCGTTGGAGTTGATGGACTCGCTTATCTTCCAAGCTTTCCGCTGTTATCGTTTTTAGATGGCCTTAAGCCATATTTATTTCAATAAGTTCTCTTTTGAGACATTCGATGTAATAAGTGTGTGGTTGCTACTCTGTTATAAATCCTCCAAGTACTGTGTGGTGTCAGCATTACTGATCCATGGATGACACTGAGCACAGAGATCAGACTGGTTGAGGTCGGGTCTCTACAAAGTGGAGATTCCCGAAGATAAACTCTGTCTCCGACTTCGTATTCTGTCTTCTTGCGTTTTGAATCTGCATAGCTCTTTTGCCTTGACTGAGCTACCTTGAGCCTGTCGCGAAACAACTTTACCTTCTGTTCAGACTCCTTAATCAAATCCAGTCCAAACAACTGGCAGTCTCCAACCTCATCCCACAACAACGGGGTTCTGCACCTCCTTCCGTACAAGGCTTCGAAAGGGGCCATCTTCAAACTGAACTGATAACTGTTGTTGTAAGAAAACTCCGCGTATGGCAAGTTGTCATCCCAACTTGATCCATAATCCAAAACACAAGCTCTAAGCATATCCTCCAAAATCTGATTGACTCTTTCGGTCTGTCCATCTGTCTGTGGGTGGAAAGCTGTGCTAAACTCCAGCCTGGTTCCCAATGTTTCGTGCAACTGTTTCCAGAACTATGAGGTGAATTGGGTTCCTCTGTCTGATATGATACTCCTCGGAACTCCATGCAAGAATACAATCCTTGTCATGTATATCTTAGCCAATTTGGCACTGCTGTAGGTAGTCTTTACTGGGATGAAATGAGCTACCTTTGTCAAACGATCGACTACAACCCAAATTGAGTCATAGCCTAAACGAGTCCTGGGCAATCCCGTGATGAAATCCATGCCTAGTTTGTCCCACTTCCATTCCGGTATAGGCAATGGCTGCGACAATTCGGCTGGCTTCTGGTGTTCTGCTTTCACCCTCTGACATACATCACAAACTGCTACATACTCTGCAATATCCTTCTTCATTCCGGTCCACCAGAAAGTTTCCTTCAAATCCAAATACATCTTGGTATTTCCGGGGTGAATCGAATATGGTGAATCATGTGCCTCTTGCAGAATCAACTTCCTAATCTCCGGGTCATTGGGCACATAAACACGGTCCTCAAATCATAGGGTATCGTACTCATCCTCACGAAATCCCTTAGCCTTCCCTTCGCTCATTTTCTCCTTAATGGAAACAACTTCCTTATCTGTCTTTTTCGCTTCTGTGATTTTATCCATCAACGTAGACTGAATCTCCATTGCTGCTACATAGCCCCTCGAAACTATCTCCAAACATAGTTCATGAAGATCCTCGGCTAACTCCTTGGGTATTTCTCCGGTCATTAGTGTATTGACGTGGCTCTTACATCTCAACGCGTCTGCTACAACGTTCGCCTTCCCGGGGTGATAATGCAATCTCATATCATAATCCTTAATAAGCTCCAACCATCTCCTCTGCCTGAGATTTAACTCCTTCTGTGTGAAGATGTACTTCAAACTCTTGTGATCCGTGTACACCTCACAATGATTTCCTATGAGAAAATGTCTCCACGTGTTCAGTGCGTGCACTACGGCTGCTAACTCCAAATCATGAGTAGCATAATTCAACTCATGAGGCTTAAGCTGTCATGAAGCATACGAAACAACTCTTCCCTCCTGCATAAGCACTGCTCCAAGTCCTCGACGTGAAGCGTCGCAATACACTTCATAATCCTTAGTCTGATCTGGCAGAATTAATACTGGTGAGGTAACCAAACGTTTCTTCAATTCCTGGAAACTAGCCTCACACTCCTCAGTCCAAATGAACTTAGTATCCTTCTTCAACAACTCTGTCATAGGCTTCGCAATCTTTGAGAATTTTTCAATGAATCTCTGGTAGTATCCTGCGAGTCCAAGGAAACTCCGGATTTCTCCAACTGTTGTTGGTGCTTCCCAATTTGTCACAGTGACAACTTTAGTGGGGTCTACTGCGATACCTTCTCAGGATATAACATGTCCGAGAAATCCAACTTCCTCCAGCCAAAACTCACACTTGCTGAACTTGGCGTATAGCTGATGTTCTCTGAGCTTCTCGAGTACCATACGCAAGTGTTCCTTATGTTCCTCTTCATTCTTCGAGTACACCAAAATATCATCAATGAACACCACGACGAACTTATCCAAAAACTCCATAAACACCTTGTTCATCATGTTCATAAAATAGGCTGGGGCGTTAGTCAGACCAAATGACATAGCGGTATACTCATACAACCCATACCTGGTGGTAAAAGCCGTCTTCGGTATATCCTGCTCCCGAATCTTCAACTGATGGTATCCTGATCGCAAATCGATCTTGGAAAACACCTTAGCTCCTTGTAACCGATCAAACAGATCATTGATCATTGGTAGTGGGTACTTGTTCTTGATTGTTACTTCATTCAATCCGTGATAATCAACAACCATTCTTAACGATCCATCCTTCTTCTCCACCAGAAGTACTGGCGATCCCCAAGGCAAAGAACTTGGGCGAATAAAACCTTTGTCCAATAGCTCCTTAATCTGCTTCTTAATTTCCTCCAAATCTTGGGCTGGCATCCTGTACGGTCTCTTGGATATCGGCCCCGTGCCTGGCAGTAGTTCAATTAAGAACTCAATGTCTCTATCCAGTGGCATGCCTGGCAACTCTTCTGGAAATACATCGGGGAAATCCTTTACCACTGGTACTTCCTCCTGCACAACTCCTAATAAGGAATTTACATGTGCTCTCCTCGGCTCATGCCGTGATACATACTTGATTCTTATTCCTCCTGGTGTTGTAAGCAAAATTGTCCTGCTGGCGCAATCAATGTTTCCTCCATACATCGACAGCCAATCCATGCCAAGAATTACATCCAAACCTTGGGATTCCAATATAATTAAATCCGTTGGGAAAACATGCCTTCCTATACTTAATGGCACTTGAAAGCATCCTTGACTGACCATAAACTCAGCTCCCGGTGAACTCACTAGCATAGGTGTCTTAAGCGTCTTAGTGGGCAGGCTAAACTTATCCACAAATCCCCTTGATATGTATGAATGCGATGCACCAGTATCGAAAAGAACAACTGTAGTAAATGCCTTAACCAAAAACTTACCTATTACTGCGTCTGGCTGAGCTTCAAACTCCTCCACGGTAACGTGGTTCACTTGCCCCCTGTTGAAAGGGTTCGGCTTCTTTCCTGAGCTTCCATTGCCATTTCCATTTTGGGCTTCTGGGCAATCATTTGCATAATGCCCAGTCTTACGGCACTTATAACAAGTGATATGGCTCGGGTCTGCCTTGGATGGTGTTGACGGGTTGGTGCGGCTTTGTCCACTGCTTCCTCCATTCCCGTTTCCATTCTTTGTGCCATTATGATTGTGCGAGCTACCTCCTCTGTGAGTATGCTGAAAATGTCCTCTTGACTTTGGGGTAAAGCGTGGTTTCTGCTGAGTTCCAGAATTGTACTTCCCCTGTCCATACTTCCTCTTACGATTATCAATCTGCCGCTGCTTCCCCTCAATCATAAGAGCATGATCTACTAACTCCTGGTAGTTATTGAAAGTGGCTACCATCAACTGCATGCTCATCTCATCATCCAGTCCTTCTAGAAACTTCTCCTGCTTAGCTGCATCCGTAGCAACGTCATCTGGGGCATAACGTGCTAGCTTACTGAAATCATCCACATACTGGCCAACTGTCCGTCCTCCTTGGTGTAAGTTGCGAAACTCACGCTTCTTCATGGCCATAGCTCCTGCTGAAACATGGGCAGTACGAAAAGCTTGCTGAAACTGATTCCATGTGACAGTGTCTACAGGGTAAGTGGCTGTGAAATTCTCCCACCATGCTGCTGCGGGTCCGTCAAGCTGATGTGCGGCAAACTTCGCCTTTTCTCCATCTGTGCGTCCTGCTGTGGTCAACTCCCTGCCTATCTTACGGAGCCAATCATTTGCTACTATCGGCTCGATGCTACTGGAAAACACCGGCGGATTCAACCTTAAGAAACGTGCCAGATGGTCAACAGGTGGTGGTGGTGGTGGGTTGTTGTTGTTGTTGTTGTTGTTGCCCTGGTTTTGTACCAATGTTTGAATCAAGGTGTTCTGCTGCTGAATCAACTGAGTGATCTCTGGCGGGAAAACAAACTCGGGGTCACGTCTCGGAGGCATCTGAGGGTTTAAAGGGGAGATGAGAGTTAAGAATAGAATGAGGTCTAGTGAGATAACACTACCCATATGCACATGAGACAAATCACACAATATCACTCCAATGAATCAAACAAGGGCATACAGCGGTCTAACTATCGTTACAAAAGTGCTTGGACTAAAACTAATTAAATGGTGGAAAATTCTACTACTGTTATGGTGGTCAACTAGAAAAACTGCTCCGATGAAGACTCCATGATATCTGCTCCAGCTTCATCAACATAGTCATCATCGCTGTCGTCGGGATCCGAGTCGGTGTCATCAATGATGATATAGTTACCTGGACAAGTAGGTTCATCCTCTTCTCCTCTGGGTGCTGATCCTCCCATGAATACTCCAATCTTCTCCTTAAGGTCACCGTTCTATCTTACTAGAGCGACGATTTCTTCCATATAGTCTTTACGTGTAGCCTTGAGTTCTTCTTCTAGCTCCTTGATCTTGCTCATAGCCTTCTGCAGATCCTCCATATCTGCGCACATCTGATTTTCCTGGCGTCGGATGTGTTGGTTTAACTCCTGAATATAAGCTGCGATTGATCTGTCCTTCCTGGTGGTGATCATCTCCCAATGCTCATCTCGGCACCCACAAATCTGGTAGATAGTATCCTTGAGGTCTTCTTTGTAAACTTCTCCAATCCGTCCCATGGCGATGTGAGCTGCCATGCTCTTTCCTAGGCTCCATGTTGGTACATCAAAGGTAAACTCTATTGGCTCAGTGGCTGGTGCAAATGTCCTTCCTGGAATGTAGACTTGAATCCTCCAGCGCTCCTCTTCGGGTAAAGTGGCATTGAAAGTCCCGGTGAAACTTGGCACTCCTATGTTCAGGTATCTAGTGGCTTCCTTCAAGTGATATCCAAAAGGTGAGTTCTCATTTGGTTGTGTGAACTTGATCCTTGCATCCGCCATCCTAAAGAATAGAAAAGATGAGGAGTCAGAAATGAGAAGAAAGAGTAGTGATCTAGGGTTTAAGCTTAGTGGCCGTGTCCTACAGTCAGCGTGTGCTCTGATACCACCTTGTAGCGACCAGACCTCAAACAGTCTGATCTCTGTGCTCAGTGTCATCCCTGGATCAGTAATGCTGACATCACACAGTACTTGGAGGATTTATAACAGAGTAGCAATCACACACTTATTACATCGAATGTCTCAAGAGAGGACTTATTGAAATAAATAGGGCTTAAGGCCATCTAAAAACAATAACTGCGGAAGTCTTGGAAGATAAGCGAGTCCATCAACTCCGACGGCATCACTGAGTATAGAACCACGACCTAAAAGCATCTTACTTGACGTCTGAAAAGTCTGCAACATGAAACGTTGCAGCCCGAAAACGGGTCAGCACATGGAATATGCTGGCAATGTAACACACAGAGGATAACAATGGATTAAGCTATACTACATGCATACTTGACTAGTGGAAAAGCCCTATGGTTATAGTTTTGCATAAAGCCAATTTTTCCCTACTGCCAAGGAATAAATTTATTTAACTATCATGGTGGTTGTTAAACATTGAGAATGGTTGACAGCATTCTCAATCCCAATTAAAAGTACTCATTAAACCGGGGACACGGCTAATCATGATTAGTTTATACACTCTGCAGAGGTTTGCGCACTTTTCCCCACAAGACTCAATCGCCTCCGTTTGATTCCTCGCACTTCATGGTGTTTGAGAAATGGATGACCGAGACATAGTCTTTCGGAAGCACTAGCACCTTACATGTGGGTAGACCGGTACACCTACTTTCCCCTACATCTGCTAGTCTACCCGTAAGAGTTCGCACAACTTAGTCAACTATGCCAGAGCCCATAATGGCTTGTGGCTGCACACATAAGTTTCTAGTTTGAATAATATCATGATCCCTTTGAGCCTGGGTGGCGGTCTGAAGAAATACAGGCAAGTCCTGATAGAAACCAGGTGCCTCAATCCACCCAGATGTGTGTTTAAGTTGCCACCGTAAATAAACCATTGATTAACAATCTCACATCTGTCATGGATACACTCACCCAATCCACGTCTACTGGCATAGCATGGCATAATAAGCAAACGTAGAAGTAACTCCCAAAGGTTTGATAATAAAACAGGTAATAGGTACTACCTCAACTACTTCCCATCCCACAATTTAATTAGATCCTAATCATGCAATGTTCGAGGATAGATCTAATGCATAAAAACTGGGTAGTAGAAAAGGTATGATCAAAGTGTTACTTGCCTTGCTGATGATCCGCGAAACCAAGAGACTCGAAGTAACAGGCGGCGCACTCCGGGTATTCTATCGTAGATAAACAACAAACATACAATAAGTACTCATCTAATGCACAGGTAAAACTCGAATAAACGATCTAACCAGAATGTTCAACTTAAGAACTCCGGTTTGCAAAAAGATTCAAATCGAACAAAGCAACGAAAGTCAAACGGCGAAGGAAAACAGCGTCGTTCTACTAATCTGGATCTAGGTCAAATTTTACAGAAGCAAAAACTTATTTAAGTTGATTATTTGGAAAGAGGGTTTCGGGGTGAAACTCCAGGCGCTTGAATTGCCTGATTCCGATAAACGAACGAAAAGTTAAACTAAAACGAAAATTGGATCAGGAATCGCGATCAGAAAAATCGCAGATTAAATCCGAGAAAAATAAAAACGACGAACGGGCTAACGAACGAACGTTCATTAACTAAACTAATCTGACGAATATGTTCGTTAAAACGAACGAACGAGCGAATGCTCGTTAATTAACTAAACCGAAAAATAAAAACCGATCTAACAAAAAACCGAAAAAAACCGAAGAAAAACCGCTCGGTTTTTTATAAAAAAACTGGCGACACGCGAATCAAGGCGGCTGCGAACCTCGGCGGCGGCGGCGGCGAAGTCCGGCGACGCTCCGGCAGCGGCGGCGGAGTCTTGCGGCGGCAGGCGGCGGCGGCGGCGGCGGCGTTTAGGGTTAGGGTTTGGGCGCGGTGGCGACTGGGCTGGCGGCGGCGACGACTTGGGCCTGGGCGGGGCGGCTGACGGGCCTGGGGGCGCCGGGGTGGCGCTTTATATAGCCCCCCCCCCGAGCGGAGTCCCGCTCGGGCACGGCCCAGAGGCAGTTCGCGTTTTTTTAAAATAATTCCGCGCAGAAGAAAAATAAAAAGAAATACTAAACAGACTCCAAAAATCCCGAAATAAATTTTCCCCGGCTTCTAAAATCAAGCTGGACAAGATGAACATTTATTAGGGGCCTAAATGCATTTTTTGAAAAACGTGCATTTTTCTTAAATTCAAATAAAAGGCGAAAAACTCCAAAATAAATCTTATTTGATTTTTTTATTAAATCTTCATTATTTATTTATTTTGGGAAAGTCATTTTATTCCCTCTCTGAATTTTTGGTGGTAGAAATAATTGAAGATAAAATAAATAAAATCAAATGATCCTATTTTCAAAATTTGAGAAAACTCAAATAAGAAAATAACGAAATCCCCAACTCTCTCCGTGGGTCCTTGAGTTGCGTGGAATTTCTAGGATTGAGCCAACAATGAAACAAAATTATGATATGCAATAAATGATGATCTATGTATAACATTCCAAATTGAAAATTTGGGATGTTACAGTGTGGGCCCCATGGCGTTCATCTTTGGCGACAATTTTTCTTTATTTATTCTAAGATATTCCGTGGAGTTTCAGGACTTTTGAAGTTGCGCAGAATAGTCCTTCAATATTTGCTCCTTTTCCAGCCCAGAATTCCAGCTGCTGGCATTCTCCTCTTCATGTAAACCTTGTAAAATAAGAGAGAATAGCCATAAGTATTGTGACATAACGTGAAATAACAACCCATAATGCAATAAATATTGACATAAAAGCATGATGCAAAATGGACGTATCAGGGCTCGCCCCCCACCCTCATGGACAGGTTGTGGCCCCCCTGGCCTTGATTCTTTCGCCAGTATTTTTCATATTTTCCAAAAGTTATCTCCGTGGATTTTCAGGTCATTCCGAGAACTTTTGTTTTCTACACAATAAACAACACCATGGTAGTTCTGCTGAAAACAGCGTCAGTCCGGGTTAGTTTCACTCAAATCATGCAAGGTAGAGTCCAAAACAAGGGCAAAAGTGTTTGGAAAAGTAGATACGTTGGAGACGTATCAACTCCGCCAAGCTTAAACCTTTGCTTGTCCTCAAGCAATTCAGTTGATAAACTGAAAGTCATAAACAAAAACTTTTACAAACTTTGTTTGCTCTTGTCGTTGTAAATATGTAAAGCCAGCATTCAAGTTTTCAGCAAAGATTATGAACTAACCATATTCACAATAACACTTAGGTCTCATGTTTACTCATATCAATGGCATAATCAACTAGCGAGCAATAATAATAAATCTCAGATGACAACACTTTCTCAAAACAATCGTAATATGATATAACTAGATGGTATATCGCTAGCCCTTTTTGAGACTGCAAAACATAAATGCAGAGTACCTTTAAAGATCAAGGACTGACTAAACACTGTAATTCATGGTAAAAGAGATCCAGTCAAGTCATACCCAATATAAATTAGTAGTAATGAATGCAAATGACAGTGTGCTCTCCAGCGGGTGCTTTATAATAAGAGGATGATGACTCAACATAAAAGTAAATAGATAGGCCCTTCGCAGAGGGAAGCAAGGATTTGTAGAGGTGCCAGAGCTCGATTTTAAAATAGAGATGAATAATATTTCGAGCGAAATTCTTTCACTATCAACGCAACAACTATGAGATCTCGATATCTTCCATGCTACACACATTATAGGCGGTTCCCAAACAGAATGGTAAAGTTTATACTCCCCCACCACCAGCAAGCACACTCCACGGCCATCCGAAACAACGGGGTACCGTCCATACCAACAACAGTCCTCGGGGAGTTTTGTTTTAACTATTTTTTTTGGTTTGATCTTTTTGATCATGGGACTGGGCATCCCGGCTACCAGCCATTTTCTCGTGAATGAGGAGCGGAGTCCACTCCCCTTGAGAATAACCCACCTAGCATGGAAGATAGAGACATCCCTAGTTGAAACATGAGCTGCTCGAGCATACAAAACAGAATTTCATTTGAAGGTTTGGAGTTTGGCACATACAAATTTACTTGGAACGGCAGGTAGATACCGCATATAGGAAGGTGTGGTTGACTCATATGGAATAACTTTGGGGTTTATGGAGTTTGGATGCACAAGCAGTATTCCCGCTTAGTATAGGTGAAGGCTAGCAAAAGACTGGGAAGAAACCAACTGAGAGAGTGACAACAGTCATGAACATGCATTAAAATTAATCAACACTGAGTGCAAGCATGAGTAGGATATAATCCACCATGAACATAAATATCGTGAAGGCTATGTTGATTTGTTTTCAACTACATGCGTGAACATGTGCCAAGTCAAGTCACTCGAATCATTCAAAGGAGGATACCATCCCATCATACCACATCATAACCATTTTAATAGCATGTTGGCGCGCAAGGTAAACCATTATAAGCTCCTAACTAATTAAGCATGACATAAGCAACTATAATATCTAATTGTCATTGCAAACATGTTTATTCATAATAAGCTGAATCAGGAACGATGAACTCGTCATATTTACAAAAACAAGAGAGGTCGAGTTCATACCAGCTTCTCTCATCTCAATCAGTCCATCATATATCATCATTATTGCCTTTCACTTGCACGACCGAATGGTGTGTATAATAATAATAGTGCACGTGTATTTGACTAAGCTAGAATCTGCAAGCATTCAATTCAAGAGAGAAGACAAGGTAATATGGGCTCTAAGTTAAACCAACAATCATGCATAGGAGAGACACTAAGCATTTTCAGTATGGTCTTCTACTCTTGACCCCCAAAGGAAAGAAAAGAAATAAAACTATTTACACGGGAAAGCTCCCAACAAGCAAAAGAAGAACGAGAAATCTCTTTGGGTTTTCTTTTAATTACTACTACAAGCATGGAAACTAAACTAACTAATTCTTTTGATTTTCTTAAGGTTTGTCAAACACACAAGAAGAAAGCTAGAAAAATAAATTAAACTAGCATGGATAATACAATGAAAGAGTATGAGCACCGACAACTAGAATAGTGTGTGAACATGAATGTAAAGTCAGTGAGAAATACGTACTCCCCCAAGCTTAGGCTTTTGGCCTAAGTTGGTCTAATGCCAAGGATAACATTGCTGATATCCGAAGTTATAACCGGGGTCGTACTGAGATGCAGCAGCCAATGCCTCCTGAGCTGCGACATGTTGGCGAGCTGCCTCCGCTCTCCTCTCGTGTTCGGCTGCCTCCTCCCTGGTAACAACATATCTTCGTTTTGCCTGGTAATCAAAAAGGGAAGGAGCAGGGAGAGTAACATGGACAGTGCAGCGTCTGTCAAAGATTAGTCGATACTGAAGGAATTGTTCATTCCTCACAAGAAAATGGTGCCTGACCATAGCATCAAAATCTAAATAAGCGGCAGGCAACTCTATATAACCCTCACGTGGGGATATACCAAGATAATTAGCAACACGGGTTGCATAAATTCCTCCAAATAAATCTCTAGATATACCATTATTATGCAACATACGTGCAACTATTGCCCCCAAGTTGTAATCTTTATTACCTAATACAGCACTCTTGATGACACAAAGATCAGGGACGCACATGTGACATGCTTCATCTTTACCATTAATGCATCTACCAATGAAGAGAGCAAAATAATGTATAGCTGGAAAATGAATGCTCCCTATGGTAGCTTATGCTATATCCCTAGATTCTCCCACAATGATACTATCAAGGAAGTCTTTATATTTAGCTTTGTGGGGTTCATTAACATTGCCCCACTACGGGAGTTTGCAAGCAGTTGTAAAATCTTCTAAGTCCATGGTATAAGATTGATCATAAATATCAAACAGGACATTCTGAGAATTACGCGAAGATGTATATTTGAACCTTCTCACGAATGAATCAGTCAATTGGTAGTACTGAGGACACTTATCTTGTATGAAGTCCTCAAGATCGGCATTACGCACATATGTGTCAAATTCATCCTTGATGCCTGCATTGACCATAAACTCTTCTGACGGCAATTCACAAGATCGCACTTTAGCTTCCCTTGGTGGTTCATCGTCTTGCTCACGCATAGCACGCCTGGGTCCTCTCTTTGTTGAGGAACCACCTTGGTACATTTTCCTGGACATATTTCTTCCTGTGAAAAATTTCTAAATTTTTTAGTAACTTCAAAATAAAAGTGAATCAAACTAGACAAGATAGATAGAAACTACTCCCACAAGTGCCTAGAGCCTATATCATGCATTAGAATTACTTGGGACCTCATAAATTTGACATGCAAGCTCAAGAACAGGGTCACCTAGGAAGCAAAAATTTGCAATGAATAAAGCACTAGAACAAAAACTAATTGGACCAATGGAGGAGTCACATACCAGGCAACAATCTCCCAAAGCAGTTTTGTGAATGGAGCTTTGAGCAAGGAGATCGAAAATCACAGCAAAATGAGCTAGAACTCATGCTTGAGCTGGATGGGGATTTTTTGGGAGGAAGATGGAGTGTGTGGGTGTAGGAATAAGTGGAGGGGGCCACCGTGGGCCCACGAGACAGGGGGCGCGCCCAGGGGGAGTTGGCACGCCCTCCACCCTCGTGGCCAGGTGCTTGCCCCCCTGATGTGTTCTCAGTGCCTAAAATCCTCAAATATTCCATAAAAAATCATACTAAATTTGCAGGGCATTTGGAGCACTTCTATTTTTGGGATATTTTTTTATTGCATGGATAATTCAGAAAACAGACAAATAATACTATTTTTGCTTTATTTATTCTAAATAATAGAAAGTAAAAAGAGGGTATAGAAGGTTGTGCCTTCTAGTTTCATCCATCTCATGATCATCAAAATGAATCCACTAACAAGGTTGATCATGTCTTGTTAACAAACTCATTCCAAATAGCATGGAACCGGAGAAATTTCGAATAGCACTAGGTTACCTCAACGGGGATATGAACATCCCCAACAATAAGAATATCATACTTTTTCTTGACAGTAGGAAGAGGAAATTCAAAACCTCCAATAATGATAGTTGGAATTTTTCCAATAGAATTGATGCTATGAACTTGAGGTTGTTTCCTCGGAAAGTGTACCGTATGCTCATTACCATTAACATTAAAAGTGACATTGCCTTTGTTGCAATCTATAACAGCCCATGAAGTATTCAAAAAGGGTCTACCAAGGATAATCGACATAATATCGTCCTCGGAGATATCAAGAATAACAAAGTCCGTTAATATAGTGACATTTGCAACCACAACAGGCACATCCTCACAAATACCTACAGGTATAGCAGTTGATTTATCGGCCATTTGCAAAGATATTTTAGTAGGTGTCAACTTATTTAATTCAAGTCTATGATATAAAGAGAGAGGCATAACACTAACACCAGCTCCAAGATCACATAAAGCAATTTTAACATAATTTCTTTTAATGGAGCATGGTATAGTTGGTACTCCTTTATCTCCAAGTTTCTTTGGTATTCCGTCGTTAAAAGTATAATTAGCAAGCATGGTGGAAATTTCAGCTTCCAGTATCTTTCTTTTATTTGTAATGATATCCTTCATGTATTTAGCATAAGGATTTACTTTAAGCATATCAGTTAAGCGCATACGTAAGAAGATAGGTCTAATCATTTCAGCAAAACGCTCAAAATCCTCATGATCCTTTGTCTTGGATGGTTTAGGAGGAAAGGGCATGGGTTTCTGAACCCATGGTTCTCTTTCTCTACCGTGCTTCCTAGCAACAAAATCTCTCTTATCATAACGTTGATTCTTTGATTGTGGGTTATCAAGATCAACAACAGGTTCAATCTCTACATCATTATTATTGCTAGGTTGAGCATCAACACGAACATTATCATTAACATTATCACCAGGTTCATGTTCATCACCAGATTGTGTTTCAGCATCAGAGATAGAAATATCATTGAGATTCTCAGGTGCGTCTACAACAGGTTCACTAGAAGCATGCAAAGTCCTATCGTTTTTTATTTTTCTTCTTTTTAGAAGGACTAGGTGCATCTAAATTATTTCTCTAAGAATCCTGCTCGATTCTCTTAGGGTGGCCTTCAGGATACAAAGGTTACTGGGTAATTCTACCAGTTCTAGTAGCCACTCTAACAGAAAAAACATGTTTATTATTTAATTCATCGAGCAAATCACTTTGAGCTTTAAGTACTTGCTCTGCTTGAGTGGTAACCATGGAAGCATATTTGCTAATGAGTTTAAGTTCACCTTTAACTCTAGCCATATAATCACTCAAGCGTCCAATCTCGAAAGCAGTATTCTTTAATTCTCTACCAACATAAGCATTAAAACTTTCTTGTCTAGCCATAAAGTCATCAAATTCATCTAAGCATTGGCTATGAAATTTAGTGGACAGGATTTCAACTTAATCATATCTATAGAGAGAATTTACCTTTACTACCTATATCGGGTTATCAAGACAATGTGTTTCTTCGACAGGCGGTAAATTAAGACCATGTATTCTTCAATAGGAGGTAAATTCTTAACATCTTCAGCTTTAATACCTTTTTCTTTCATTGATTTCTTTGCCTCTTGCATATCTTCAGGACTGAGAAATAGAACACTCCTCTTCTTTGGAGTAGGTTTAGGAATAGGCTCAGGAGTTGGCTCAATTGGCTCAGGAATTTCCTCAGGAAGAGTCCAATTATTTTCATTAGTCAACATATTATTTAATAGCAATTCAGCTTGGTCGACTGTTCTTTCCCTGAAAACACAACCAGCACAACTATCCAAGTGGTCCTTGGAAGCATCTGTTAGTCCATTATAAAAGATATCAAGTATTTTATTTTTCTTAAGAGGATGATCAGGCAAAGCATTAAGTAATCGGAGAAGCCTCCCCCAAGCTTGTGGGAGACTCTCTTCTTTGATTTGCACAAAATTATATATTTCCCGCAAGGCAGCTTGTTTCTTATGAGCAGGGAAATATTTAGCAGAGAAGTAATAAATTATGTCCTGGGGACTACGCACACAACCAGGATCTAATGAGAATGGAAATATCTTAAGGATATAATAATAGCGGGACTTCTCATCATTAGTAAACAGGGTGGCTATATCATTCAACTTGGTAAGATGTGCCACAACAATTTCAGATTCATAGCCATAAAAAGGATCGGATTCAACCAAAGTAACTATCTCAGGATTGACAGACAATTCATAATCCTTATCGGTAACAAAGATAGGTGAAGTAACAAAAGTAGGATCATATTTCATTCTAGTATTTAGAGTTTTCTATTTAAGTTTAGCTAGTAATTTCTCAAGATCAGATCTATCATTGCAAGCAAAAAGATCTCTAGCAGTTTCTTCATCCATAACATAACCCTCAGGAACAACATGCAATTGATACTTAGGAGGAGAACCTTCATCATCACTATCATCAATAATTTCATGTTCAATAATTTCAATCTCTCTAACCCTAGCAAGTTGTTCATCAAGATATTCACCTAATGGCACAGTAGTATCAAGCATAGAAGTAGTTTCATCATAAGTATCATGCATAGTAGAAGTGGCATCATCAATAACATGCGACATATCAGAATTCATAGCAGTAGCAGGTTTAGGTGTCGCAAGCTTACTCATAACAGAAGGAGAATCTAGTGCAGAGCTAGATGACAGTTCCTTACCTCCCCTCGTAGTTGAGGGAAAAAATCTTAGTTCTTGTGTCTTTCAAGTTCTTCATAGTGATCAGCAGATATAAGTCCCAAGTGACTCAAAGAATAGAGCTATGCTCCCCCGCAACAGCGCCAGAAAATAGTCTTGATAACCCACAAGTATAGGGGATCGCAACAGTTTTCGAGGCTGGAGTAATCAACCCAAATTTATCGATTTAACACAAGGGGAGCCAAAGAATATTCTCAAGTATTAGCAGTTGAGTTGTCCATTCAACCACACCTGGATAACTTAGTATCTTCAGCAAAGTATTTAGTAGCAAAGCGGTATGATAGTAATGGTAACAGTGGCAAAAGTAACGATAGCAGTTTTGTAATGATTGTAACAGTAGCAATGGAAAAGTAAATAAGCAAAGCACAATATGTGAGAAGCTCGTAGGCATTGGATCGGTGATGGATAATTATGTCGGATGCGATTCCACATGTAATAGTTATAACATAGAGTGACACAGAACTAGCTCCGGTTCATCAATGTAATGTAGGCATGTATTCCGAATATAGTCATACGTGCTTATGGAAAAGAACTTGCATGACATCTTTTGTCCTACCCTCCCGTGGCAGTGGGGTCCTAGTGGAAACTAAGGGATATTAAGGCCTCCTTTTAATAGAGTACCGGACCAAAGCATTAACACATAGTGAATACATGAACCCCTCAAACTACGGTCATCACCGAGAAGTATCCTGATTATTGTCACTTCGGGGTTGTCGGATCATAACACATAATAGGTGACTATAGACTTGCAAGATAGGATCAAGAACTCACATATATTCATGAAAACATTATAGGTTCAGATCTGAAATCATGGCACTCGGGCCCTAGTGACAAGCATTAAGCATAGCAAAGTCATAGCAACATCAATCTCAGAACATAGTGGATACTAGGGATCAAACCATAACAAAACTAACTTGATTACATGGTAAATCTCATCCAACCCATCACCGTCCAGCAAGCCTATGATGGAATTACTCATGCACGGCGGTGAGCATCATGAAATTAGTGATGGAGGATGGTTGATCATGACGACGGCGACGAATCCCCCTCCCTGGAGCCCCGAACGGACTCCAGATCAGCCCTCCCGGGAGAGATTAGGGCTTAACGGCGGCTCCGTATCCCAAACGGGATGAAACTTTCTCTCTGATTTTTTTTTCTCTGTGAAACGGAATATATAGAGTTGGAGTTGAGGTCGGTGGAGCATCAGGGGGCCCACGAGACAAGGGGGCGCGCCCAGGGGGAGGGGTGATACGTCTCCAACGTATCTACTTTTCCAAACACTTTTGCCCTTGTTTTGGACTCTAACTTGCATGATTTGAATGAAACTAACCCCGACTGACGTTGTTTTCAGCAGAACTACCATGATGTTGTTTTATGTGTAGAAAACAAAAGTTCTCGGAATGTCCTGCAAATCCACGGAGGCACTTTTTGGAATTAATAAGAATTTTTGGTGAAAGAATTAATGGCAGGGGGCCACAGGCTGTCCACGAGACAGGGGGGCGTGGCCTCCTATCTCGTGGGCCCCCTGGACCTCCATTGACGTCAACTCCAACTCCATATATTCACGTTCGGAGAGAAAAAATCAGAGAAAACGTTTCATCGCGTTTTACAACACGGAGCCTCTGCCAAGCCCTAATCTCTCTCGGGAGGGCTGATCTGGAGTCCGTTCGGGGCTCCGGAGAGGGGGATTCGTCGATGTCGTCATCATCAACCATCCCCCATCACCAATTTCATGATGCTCACCGCCGTGCATGAGTAATTCCATCGTAGGCTTGCTGGACGGTGATGGGTTGGATGAGATTTACCATGTAATCAAGTTAGTTTTGTTAGGGTTTGATCCCTAGTATCCACTATGTTCTGAGATTGATGTTGCTATGACTTTGCTATGCTTAATGCTTGTCACTAGGGCCCGAGTGCCATGATTTCAGATCTGAACCTATTATATTTTCATGAATATATGTGTGTTCTTGAACCTATCATGCAAGTCTATAGTCACATATTATGTGTATGATCCGACAACCCTGAAGTGACAATAATCGGGATACTTCTCGGTGATGACCATAGTTTGAGGAGTTCATGTATTCACTATGTGCTAATGCTTTGTTTCGGTTCTCTATTAGAAGGAGGCCTTAATATCCCTTAGTTTCCGCTAGGACCCCGCTTCCACGGGAGGGTAGGACAAAAGATGTCATGCAAGTTCTTTTCCATAAGCACGTATGACTATTTACGGAATACATGCCTACATTACATTGATGAATTGGAGCTAGTTCTATATCACCCTATGTTATAACTATTGCAGGAGGAATCGCATCTGGCATAATTATCCATCACTGATCCATTGCCTACGAGCTTTTCACATATTGTTCTTCGCTTATCTACTTTTCCGTTGCTACTGTTACAACTACTACAAAAACCGAAAAACATTTATCTTTACTTTTGCTACTGTTACCTTTATTATCATACCACTTTTGCTACTAAATACTTTGCTGCAGATACTAAGTTATCCAGGTGTGGTTGAATTGACAACTCAACTGCTAATACTCAAGAATATTCTTTGGCTCCCCTTGTGTCGAATCAATAAATTTGGGTTGAATACTTTACCCTCGAAAGCTGTTGCGATCCCCTGCACTTGTGGGTTATCAAGACTAATTTCTGGCGCCGTTGCCGGGGAGCATAGCTCTATTCTCTGAGTCACTTGGGAATTATATCTGTTGATCACTATGAAGAACTTGAAAGAAGCTAAAACCAAGATTTTGCCCTCAACTACGAGGGGAGGTAAGGAACTGCCATCTAGCTCTGCACTAGATTCGCCTTCCATTATTAGTAGGCTTGCGACACCTAAACCTACTACTGCTATGAATTCTGATATGTCGCATGTTATTGATGATGCCACTTCTGCTATGCATGATGAAACTACTTCTATGCGTGATACTACTTTGCCATTGGGTGAATTTCTTGATGAACAACTTGGTAGAGTTAGGGGGAATGAAAATATTGAAGAACCTATTATTGATGATAGTGATGATGAAGGTTCCCCCAATGATTATGTATTACCTGTTGTTCCTAAGGGTTATGTTATGAATGAAGAAGCTGCTAGGGAAATTTTTGCTTGCAATGATAGAAATGATCTTATGAAATTATTAGCTAAATGGAAGCAGCAGTCTCTTAATGCTAGAATGAAACCCGATCATGCTTTTGCTACTTCACCTATCTGTGTTACTGATAAGGATTATGAATTCTCTGTTGATCCTGAGATTATTACTTTAGTTGAATCTGATCCTTTTTATGGCCTTGAATCTGAAACTGTTATGGCACATCTTACCAAGTTAAATGATATAGCCACCCTGTTTACTAATGATGAGAAGTCTCGCTATTTATATATCCTTAAGATATTTCCGTTCTCATTAAAGGGTGATGCTAAGACTTAGTATAATTCTCTTGCTCCTGGTTGTGTGCGTAGTCCCCAGGATATGATTTATTACTTCTCTGCTAAATATTTCCTTGCTCATAAAAAACAAGCTGCCTTGCGGGAAATATATAATTTTGTGCAAATCAAAGAAGAGAGTCTCCCACAAGCTTGGGGGAGGCTTCTCCGGTTACTTAATGCTTTGCCTAATCATCCTCTTAAGAAAAATGAAATACTTGATATCTTTTATAATGGACTAATCGATGCTTCCAAGGACTACTTGGATAGTTGTGTTGGTTGTGTTTTCAGGGAAAGAGGAGTCGACGAAGCTGAAATACTATTGAGTAATATGTTGACTAATGAAAAGAATTGGACTCTTCCCGAGCCAGTTCCTGAAGTAATCCTGAACAATTGAGCCAACTCCTGAGCCTATTCCTAAATCCACTCCGAAGAAGAGAGGTGTTTTAATTCTCAGTACTGAAGATATGCAAGAGGCAAAGAAATCAATGAAAGAAAAAGGTATTAAAGCTGAAGATGTTAAGAATTTACCACCTATTGAAGAAATACATGGTCTTAATATACCGCCTGGAGAACTACATTTTCTTGATAACCCGACACAGGTAGTAAAGGTAAATTCTCTCTATAGATATGATAAAGTTGAAATACCTTCTACTAAATTTCATAGCCCATGCTTAGATGAATATGATGACTTTATGGCTAGACAAGAAAGTTTTAATGCTTATGTTGCTAGAGAGTTAAAGAATAATGCTTTCGAGATAGGGACGCATAAGCAATAATCTGGCTAGAGTTAAAGATGAACTTCACCGTGCTAGCAAATATGCTTCTATGGTTGCTACTCAAGCTGAGCAAGTACTCAAAGCTCTAATTGATTTGCTTGATGAATTAAATAATAAAAATGACTTTGTTGTTAGAGTGACTACTAGAACTGGTAGAATGACTCAGGAACCTTTGTATCCTGAAGGCCACCCTAAGAGAATCGAGCAAGATTCTCAGAGAAATAATTTAGAGGCACCTAGTTCTTCTAAAAAGAAGAAGAAGAAAAATGATAGGACTTTGCATGCTTCTAGTGAACCTACTGTAGACACACCTGAGAATCCCAATGATATTTCTATTTCTGATGCTGAAACACAATCAGGTGATGAACATGAACCTAGTGATAATGTTAATGATAATGTTCATGTTGATGCTCAACCTAGCAAAAACAATGATTTAGAGATTGAACTTGATGTTGATCTTGATAACCCACAATCAAAGAATCAACATTATGATAAGAGAGATTTTGTTGCTAGGAAGCACGGTAAAGAAAGGGAACCATGGGTTCAGAAACCCATGCCCTTTCCTCCTAAACCATCCAAGACAAAGGATGATGAGGATTTTGAGCGCTTTGCTGAAATGATTAGACCTATTTTCTTACGTATGCGTTTAACTGAGATGCTGAAAGTAAATCCTTATGCTAAGTATATGAAGGATATCATTACAAATAAAAGAAAGATACCGGAAGCTGAAATTTCCACCATGCTTGCTAATTACACTTTTAAGGGTGGAATACCAAAGAAACTTGGAGATCCGGGTGTTCCAACTATACCTTGCTCCATTAAAAGAAATATGTTAGAACTGCTTTATGTTATCTTGGAGCCGGAGTTAGTGTTATGCCTCTCTCTTTATATCATAGACTTGAATTGAATAAGTTGACACCTACTGAAATACCTTTGCAAATGGCTGATAAATCAACTGCTATACCTGTCGGTATTTGTGAGGATGTGCCTGTTGTGGTTGCAAATGTCACTATCCTAACGGACTTTGTTATTCTTGATATTCCCGAGGATGATAGTATGTCTATTATCCTTGGTAGACCTTTTCTTAATACTGCAGGGGCTGTTATTGATTGCAACAAAGGCAATGTCACTTTTCATGTTAATGGTAATGAGCATACGATACACTTTCTGAGGAAACAATCTCAAGTTCATAGCATCAATTCTATTGAAAAAGTTCCAACTATCATTTTTGGAGGTTTTGAATTTCCTCTTCCTACTGTCAATAAAAAGTATGATATTCTTTTTGTTGGGGATTTTCATATCCCCGTTGAGGTGACTTAGTGTTATTCGAAATTTCTACGGTTTCATGTTATTCGGAATGAGTTTGTTAACAAGACTTGATCAACCTTGTTAGTGGGTTCATTTTGATGATCACGAGATGGATGAAACTAGAAGGCACAACCTTCTGTACCTTCCTTGTACTTTCTGTTATTTAGAATAAATAAACCAAAAATAGTATTATGTGTCTCTTTCTGAATTATCCGTGCATTAAAAAAATAGTCCAAAAATAAAATTGCTCCAAATGCCCTGCAAATTTAGTATGATTTTTTTGTGGAATATTTGAGGATTTTAGGCACTGAAAACACTGCAGGAAGGGCAAGCACCAGGCCACGAGAGAGGAGGGCGCCCCCCCCTATAGGGCGCGCCCCCCCTGTCTCGTGGGCCCCTGGTGACCCCCCTCCACTTATGCCAGCACCCACACACCTCATCTTCTACCCAAAAAATCCCCATCTAGCTCAAGCACGAGTTCTAGCTCGTTTTGCTGCGATTTTCGATCTCTTAGCTCAAAGCTCCATTCACAAAACTGCTTTGGGAGATTGTGGCTTGGTATGTGACTCCTCCATTGGTCCAAATAGTTTTTGTTCTAGTTCTTTATTCATTGCAAATCCTTGCTGCATAGGTGACCATGTTCTTGAGCTTGCATGTTAAATTTTTGAGGTCCCAAGCAATTCCAATGCATGATATGGGCTCGAGGCACTTGTAGGAGTAGTTGCTATCAATCTTGTTTAGTTTTATTCACTTTTATTTTGAAGTTACTAAAATTTCAGAAATTTTCAGAAAAAGAAATATGCTTAGAAGAATGTACCAAGGTGGTTCCTCGGCAAAGAAAGGGCCAAGGATTGCTATACGTGAGCAAGATGTTAAATTGCCGAGGGACACAAATGTACGAGCTTGTGAGTGGCCATCCGATGATTTTATGGTCGAAGCAGGCTTCAAGGAGGAATTTGATGCGTATGTGCGTAATGCCGAGCTGGAGGACTTCTTACAAGATAAGTGTCCTCAATATTATCAATTGACTGATTCCTTTGTGCGTAGGTTCAAATATATCTTTGCGCGTAATTCTCCTAGTGTCAAGTTTGATATTTATGATACATCTTATACCATGGATTTAGAGGACTTCACAACTGCTTGCAAACTCCCGCAGTGGGGTAATATTAATGATCCTCGCAAATCTGAATTTAGAGATTTTCTTGCTAGTATTACTATGGGAGAATCTAGGGACATAGCACAAGCTACCATAGGGAGCATTCATTTTCCTGCTATACATTATTTTGCTCTCTTTATTTGTAGATGCATTAACGGTAAGGACGAAGCATGTCACATGTGTGTCCCTGATCTTTGTGTCCTCAAGAGTGCTGTGTCAGGTTATAAAGGTTATAACTTGGGGGCAATAGTTGCATGTAGGTTGCAGAATAATAGTAGAAGGGGAGATTTATTTGGAGGAATTTATGCAACCCATGTGGCTAACTTTCTTAACATAGCCCCACGAGAGGGGGATATGCTTTTACCTCCTGTTTATTTGGATAAAGAAGCTATGTTCGATCATCATTTTCTTGAGAGGAATGAACAATTCCTCCATTATCGACTAATCTATGACAGATGCAATGTCGTCCCTGTTACTCTTCCTGCTCCCTACCTTTTTGATTATCAGGCAAAAGGAAGATATGTTGTCACCAGGGAAGAAGCAACTGAATATGAGAGGGGAACGGAGGCAGCTCGCCAACACGCTGCTGCTCAGGAGGCGGTCGCCTCTGCATCTCAGTACAACCCCAGTTTCACTTATGGATATCAGCCAGGCAGTCATTGGTATTAGACCAACTTAAGCCAAAAGCCTAAGCTTGGGGGAGTACGTATTTCTCACCGACTTTACATTCATGTTCATAGACTAGTCGTCGGTGCTCATACTCCTTCATTGTATTATCCATACTAGTTTAAATTTCTTTCTCTAGTTTTCTTCTTAAGTGTTTGATAAACTTTAAGAAAAACCAAAAAAATTAGTTAGTTTAATTTTCATGCTTGTAGTAGAAATTAAAATGAAAACCCAAAAAGATTTCTAGTTCTTCTTCCTACTTGTTTGGAGCTTTCCTGTGTAAATAGTTTTATTTTATTTTCTTTCCTTTGGGGGTCGAGAAGACTATATTGAAAATGTATAGTGGCTCTTATATGCATGATTGTCTATTTAACTTAGAGCCCATATTACTTTGTCTTCTCTCTTGAGTTGAATGCTTGCAGATTCCAGCTTAGTCCAATGCACGTGCACTCTTATTATTATACACATCGTTCGGTCATGCAAGTGAAAGGAAATAATGACGATATATGATGGACTAATTGGGATGAGAAAAGCTGGTACGAACTCGACCTCTCTTGTTTTTGTAAATATGATGATTCATCGTTCCTGAGTCAGCTATTATGAAGTAAAGATATTTGCAATGACATTTAGAGATTATAGTTGCTTGTGCCATGCTTGATTAGCTATGAGTTATAATGGTTTACCTTGTGCGCCAACATGCTATTAGAATGATTATGATGTGATATGATGGGATGGTATCCTCCTTTAAATGAATTGAGTGACTCGACTTGGCACATGTTCACGCATGTAGTTGAATCAAATCAACATAGCCTTCATGATATTTATGTTCATGGTAGATTATATCCTACTCATGCTTGTACTCAGTGTGAATTAATTTTAATGCATGTTTGCAACTGTTGTTGCTCTCTCAGTTGGTCGCTTCCCAGTCTTTTGCTAGCCTTCACCTGTACTAAGCGGGAATACTGCTTGTGCATCCAAACTCCTTAAACCCCAAAGTTGTTCCATATGAGTCCACTATACCTTACTATATGTGGTATTTACCTGCCGTTCCAAGTAAATTTGTATGTGCCAAACTCCAAACCTTCAAATGAAATTTTGTTTTGCATGCTCGAGCAGCTCATGTTACAACTAGGGCTTCCTATATCTTCCATGCTAGGTGGGTTATTCTCAAGAGGAGTGGACTCCGATCCTCATTCACGAGAAAGGGCCAGTAACCGGGATGCCCAGTCCCATGATCTAAAAAGATCAAAGCAAATCAAAATAATTAAACAAAACTCCCCCAGGGCTGTTGTGTGTTGGAGGCACTCGTTGTTTCGAGAAAGCCATGGATTGATGCTTGTCGATGGTTGGGGGAGTATAAACCTTTTCCATTCTGTTTAGGAACTGCCTATAATGCATGTAGTATGGAAGATACAACCATCTCATAGTTGTTGCGTTGACAGCAAAAGTATGCCGCTCAAAATATTATTCAATCTCTATTTTAAAATCGAGCTCTAGCACCTCTACAAATCCCTGCTTCCCTCTGCGAAGGGCCTATCTATTTACTTTTATGTTGAGTCATCACCCTTCTTATTTAAAAGCACCCGCTGGAGAGCACACTGTCATTTGCATTCATTATTATGGGTTTATATTGGGTATGACCTGACTGGATCTGTTTTACCATGAATTACAATGTTTAGTCAGTCCTTGATCTTTAAAGGTGCTCTGCATTTATGTTTTGCAGTCTCAGAAAGGGCTAGCGAGATACCAATTTGTTATATCATGTTACAATTATTTTGAGTAAGTGTTGTCATCCAAGTTTTATTATTATGGCTCGCTAGCTGATTATGCTATTGATATGAGTAATTGTGAGACCTGGGTGTTATTGTTAGTATGGTTAGTTCATAATATTTTCTGAAACTTAAATGCTGGCATTTCATGTTTACAACAACAAGAGCAGACAGAGTTTGTAAAAGTTTTTCTTTATCACTTTCAGTTTATAATCTGAATTGCTTGAGGACAAGCAAAGGTTTAAGCTTGGGGGAGTTGATACATCTCCAACGTATCTACTTTTCCAAACACTTTTGCCCTTGTTTTGGACTCTAACTTGCATGATTTGAATGAAACTAACCCGGACTGACGCTGTTTTGAGCAGAACTACCATGATGTTGTTTTATGTGTAGAAAAGAAAAGTTCTCGAAATGTCCTGGAAATCCATGGAGGCACTTTTTGGAATTAATAAGAATTTTTGGCGAAAGAATTAATGCCAGTGGGCCCACAGGCTGTCCACGAGACAGGGGGCGCCCCCCTAGGGCGCGGCCTCCTATCTCGTGGGCCCCCCTCGACCTCCACCAATGTCAACTCCAACTCCATATATTCACAAACGGAGCCGCCGCCAAGCCCTAATCTCTCTCGGGAGGGCTGATCTGGAGTCCGTTCAGGGCTCCGGAGAGGGGGATTCGTCGCCGTCGTCATCATCAACCATCCTCCATCACCAATTTCATGATGCTCACCGCCGTGCATGAGTAATTCCATCGTAAGCTTACTGGACGGTGATGGGTTGGATGAGATTTACCATGTAATCATGTTAGTTTTGTTAGGGTTTGATCCCTAGTATCCACTATGTTCTGAGATTGATGTTGCTATGACTTTGCTATGCTTAATGCTTGTCACTAGGGCCCGAGTGCCATGATTTCAGATCTGAACCTATTATATTTTCATGAATATATGTGTGTTCTTGAACCTATCTTGCAAGTCTATAGTCACCTATTATGTGTTATGATCCAACAACCCCGAAGTGACAATAATCGGGATACTTCTCGGTGATGACCGTAGTTTGAGGAGTTCATGTATTCACTATGTGCTAATGCTTTGTTCTGGTTCTCTATTAAAAGGAGGCCTTAATATCCCTTAGTTTCCGCTAGGACCCCGCTTCCACGGGAGGGTAGGACAAAAGATGTCATGCAAGTTCTTTTCCATAAGCACGTATGACTATTTACGGAATACATGCCTACATTACATTGATGAATTGGAGCTAGTTCTATATCACCCTATGTTATAACTATTGCATGAGGAATCGCATCCGGCATAATTATCCATCACTGATCCATTGCCTACGAGCTTTTCACATATTGTTCTTCGCTTATTTACTTTTCCCTTTCTACTATTACAACTACTACAAAAACCCAAAAACATTTATCTTTACTTTTGCTACTGTTACCTTTATTATCATACCACTTTTGCTACTAAATGCTTTGCTGCAGATGCTAAGTTATCCAGGTGTGGTTGAATTGACAACTCAACTGCTAATACTCAAGAATATTCTTTGGCTCCCCTTGTGTCGAATCAATAAATTTGGGTTGAATACTTTACCCTCGAAAGCTGTTGCGATCCCCTACACTTGTGGGTTATCAAGGGGGCGCGCCCCCACCCTCGTGGACAGGGTGTGGGCCCCTGGCCTTGATTCTTTCGCCAGTATTTTTTATATTTTCCAAAAGTTATCTCCGTGGATTTTCAGGTCATTCCGAGAACTTTTGTCTTCTGCACAATAAACAACACCATGGCAGTTCTGCTGAAAAGAGCGTCAGTCCGGGTTAGTTTCATTCAAATCATGCAAGTTAGAGTCCAAAATAATGGCAAAATTGTTTGGAGAAGTAGATACGTTGGAGACGTATCAGCTGCCCTAGTGCTCGACCCAATAATCGATGGATACCATCTCACTAGAGTCGTTATGGACGGCTGCAGCAGTCTAAATCTGATATATCAGGACACTGTTTGCAAGATGGGGATAGACCCGTCAAGAATCAAGCCAAGAAGCATGACCTTTAAAGGAGTTATACCAGGCGTAGAAGAACGTTGCATGAGCTCTTTAACATTAGAAGTCGTATTCGGCTCTCCCGATAACTTTTGAAGCGAAGAGCTAATCTTCAACATAGCTCCGTTCCGAAGTGGCTATCATGTGTCTGGCTTCCTCTTGAAGATCCATTTATTCCCAATGGCTTGGTGATCATCGGGAAAGTCCACCAAAGTCCATACTTTGTTCTTATATATGGATCCTATCTTAGATTTCATGGCCTCAAGCCATTTATCAGAATCAGGGTCATCATAGCTTCTTCATAGTTCGTAGGTTCATCATGGTCTAGTAACATGACTTCCAGAACATGATTACCATACCACTCTGGTGCGGAACGTGCTCTGATTGACCTACGAGGTTCGGTACTAACGTGATCAAGTTTCATTATCATCATCATTAGCTTCCTCTCTAGTTAGTGTAGGCATCACGGGAACGGCTTTCTGTGATGAGCTAGTCTCCAATTTGAGAGAAGGTACAATTACCTCATCAAGTTCTACTTTCCTCCCACTCACTTATTTCGAGAGAAACTCCTTCTCTAG
>NC_041383.1:385298182-385333854 GCF_002162155.2 Triticum dicoccoides | reverse complement strand
GAACCCCTTTTGGTAATCCGATATGTACCCGGTAACCCTAGAACACTTCCGGTGTCTGAATATCATCGTCCTATATATGAATCTTTACCTCTGGACCATTTCGAGACTCCTCATCATGTCCATGATCTCATCTGGGAGTCCGAACAACATTCGGTCACCAAATCACATAACTCATATAATACAAATCGTCATTGAACATTAAGCGTGCGGACCCTAGGGTTCGAGAACTATGTAGACATGACTGAGACACCTCTCCTATCAATAACTAGTAGCGGAACCTGGATGCTCATATTGGCTCCCACATATTCTACAAAGATCTTTATCGGTCGAAACGTTATGACAACATACATTATTCCATTTGTCATCGGTATGTTACTTTCCCGAGATTCGATCGTCGGTATCTTCATAACTAGTTCAATCTCGTTACCGGAAAGTCTCTTTACTCATTTCATAATGCATCATCCCGCAACTAAATCATTAGTCACATTGCTTGCAAGGCTTATTATGATGTGCATTACCGAGAGGGCCCAGATATACCTCTCTGATAGTTGAAGTGACATATCCTAATCTCGATCTATGCCAACCCAACAAACACCTTCGGAGATACCTGTAGAGCATCTTTATAATCACCCAGTTATGTTGTGACATTTGATAGTACACAAGGCATTCCTCCGGTATCCTGGAGTTGCATAATCTCATAGTCGAAGGAATATGTACTTGACATGAAGAAAGCAATAGCAATAAAACTGTACGATCAATATGCTAAGCTAACGGATGGGTCTTGTCCATCACATCATTCTCCCAATGATGTGATCCCGTTATCAAATGACAACTTATATCCATGGTTAGGAAACCTTAACCATCTTTGATCAACGAGCTAGTTAAGTAGAGGCTCACTAGGGACACGGTGTTTGTCTATGTATTCACACATGTATTTAGGTTTCCGATCAATACAATTCTAGCATGAATAATAAACATTTATCATGATATAAGGAAATATAAAATAACAACTTTATTATTGCCTCTAGGGCATATTTCCTTCACTTTAACCTTCTGCTCTGCATCTTCCTCTTCTGTCGTTCCTTAAGTTACTTGTCCAACACCCCAACCTACTGGTATTGGGATTCCTCGGCTAACCAAATAATCAGCGTAGTTGCATTCCCCCACATTAGCAACTTCCCAGAAATACAAATCACACGAATCTTCCCTTTTCTACACGAATCAAATTGGAAGAGCATCAACCAAACTATTAAAAAAATCAGCAACTGAAAGCAGCAGAACAACACTTAAACATATTATTACCCCATGATTCGGGCATTTGTAGAAGACTCGACTAGGGTTGAGGATTGTGGTTGAGATGCGACGGATGACTCTGTGTGATTTGTAGCAGTGGCACCACACCAACGGCAGCAGGTTGCGATGAGCAACCAACTGCGGTGTGTGTGCCGGCGGGGGTGTGATGAGACCCACAGGCGATGGTACTGGTGGCGACTTGGTGCGTATCTGGTTGTTGCCTGCTGAAGAGCAGGTGGATGAGCAGCCAGCGAACATGGTTGTTGCGGCCAAAGCTTCGGATGCTAGGCAGAGTAAGTAGAGAAGAGGAGAAGCGAATGTTGGATATGTCAGTTTCTTTACTTGCAGAGTAGCATAGCATCTGGGTTCCTCCTGATGGTTTCATGACATCTGGGTCGCACGCCACTGTCAACGTAGTTAATAAGCGAGATAACGTCACAAGGAGCAGCAGACACTCGGGACCCAGCAGCGCGTGCAGTATTTTTTTCAGGACGGAGAAGGGTATCAACTGGGTTGTGTGGGAGCTATGACCCATCTAGCCCAGACTTTTATTTCATATGTTTACCACATGACCAGCGCAGTTTTTTTCCTTTTTGAAAATGGCTAGCCCAGCTATTTTGTTTTTTGTAGAATAACTAACATAGGCCTACTTGCTTTTCTACGCCCTACTGGGCCGGAAATCTTTCAAGACGAAGAGGGATGCAGTCGGGCTTGCCCAGAAAATGGGCTATAAGTAATGAGAATGGGATATAAGTAATAATAAATGGGTTGTAAAATGAAAAAAATACAACAAATAGGCAATTAGTTCCAAAATACTTATTTCTTTTGGAATTTGATATTTTAAATTTCATTGTTTTTGTGCGGGTAAAATTTCATTGGATTTAAATTAAGCTATGTTTAGTTTTTAAATTAATTTGAATTTGGCTAGAAATTTCGGGCTGTATGCTATTTGGGACATATTTGGAGGCCGACTTGTGGGTCTCCTAGGTTGACATGTACGAAAGGCTTTGTCAACTTAGTCCACCAACGATTCTGACAGCAGTGACCATGGGATGTTAATCCAACAGCTGTGCTGCCTCTTCAATATCTGATCTTCTTGCTCCAGCCGCCCAAACCAGCACCAGTGGGACTGCCTACTCCCGCCTCCCATGGTCGGTTGTGCTGCTGCACAGGCCACACCGCCCCACCCTACTCCATCGCTGGCTAGGCCATTCCTTTACTCACCCACACCTCCTGTTATTTTCTAGCAATGGAAGCCAAACCAGTAAACCCTCGTACTCCCCACCGCATGGGCAACCACTGCCGAGTCTTCCCCGGCTTCGGGTCGTTCCCTTCCTAGGCCTCACCGTCGTCCACCGCCCTGGTGCTCTCGGTGTGGCATGGTCAACATGGTCAACGAACGACATCCATCAGAAGTGGACTGTACATGGAAAGACTGACAGTAGGGTTCATGGCCGCACGCAAGGAAGTGCCTCCTTATTACACATAAAATAATGATTCCTCCACCTGATAGCAGGGACCCACCGGAAGAGCCTCAGTAGTTCGTGAAAAAAATGTTCCGCCCGCTGACAGCTCAGGCCCACCAGCTAGATCTTCACACGGAAGGAAGTGCCTCCTTATTACGCACAAAAAACGAATACTCCCCCTGCTATCTAGGACCCACCATAATTGGAGGCTGACTTGTGGGCCTACTGACGCGGACGAAGGGCTTTGTAAACTTAGTCAATATTTCTAGCTCCAGTGACCGTACGATGTCCATCAAACAGTCTAGTGCTTCTTCAACATCTGGTCTTCTTACTCCACCCGCCCAAACCAACGCCAGTCGTGTCGCCTGACCGCCCACCCTACTCCAACCTCTAGCCAGGCCATCCATCTACTCACCGACAACCCCTGCTATTCTGCGGCGATGGCAACCTCACACCGCAGCCGAACCAGTCAACCCTCATACTCCTCTCCACGTGGGCATCCACTGCCGCGTCTTCCCCGGCTCCACATCGTCCCCTTGCTAGGCCTCGCCGTCGTCCACCCACTACTATAGGATGTTGCTAACGCGACACTATGATCAAAGACCCTTTGACGAAACTTTATGTGATGCATTAATCGAAAACAGTGGTGTAAAAAACCGTCAAAAAGGTGCAAAACATTTGCGATGACGGATGCATCAAACACGGTTCAGATTTTAGTTCCGTGTGTGATGTAGGGCATGCAGTTCAATGCAATTAACCATTTGCGATAAGGAGCAACAAAAGAAACGGGCAGCCAGATGAAGGTGTGTGCGATAAACAGCATACGGTTCACTAGGATGAATTGTTTATGATTAGGCAATAGAAAAGAAACGGTCAGCCAAATCAAGGTGTGTGCGATATACGGCATGCGGTTCACGCGGATGAACTGTTTGTGTTGAGACAAGAGAACATAAATGATTCAATATAACAAGATGTGTGTGATACGCGGCAAACAGGTCTGTAATCAGAAATGTGTGCGAAGACCGATAATAACACAAAAGATTGCTGCTAACAATACGTGTGTGTTGTGCAATGGGATTGCATACATAACAACAACATATATATTATATGCATGATTAACCAAATTAAACATCCAATTACATAGGTGGCTACTACAACCATGGCATTTGCACACACCAAAGCAAACTATTACATGCATAATTTCATAGGTGGCTACTACACACATGACACTTCCACACACCAATTAAGTAAATTATATATTACATGCATGATTAACTAGCACAAATGATCATCTAATCATCATCTACTTCTTGTGAAGCTTTCTCTGCTTGTGGCTCGATCCGGGCTTGTCGATTTGGGTAATGAGGCACTTCCTCATGTCAACGATCCGCCTGTACATCTCGAAGCATGTGTACACGCTCTTGGCCATGAACCTCAGGTGAGGTTCATCTAGTGTAGCAACCCGATCCAAATGGATTGAAGTCTCTATGCTTAAGTGTCATCCTTGGATCGCTATGCTGACACACAGTACTCGAGGAATTATAACAGAGTTAAATCACACACTATATTATATCGAGGTCCTCAAAAGAGTATTTATTACAATAATATGGCCAAAGGCCATCTAAAATAAAATAACTGCGGAAGCATCAAAGGCAAATGAGTCCATCCAACTCCACAGCAAACTGAGTGCAGAACAACGACCTATCGCACCTTTAATCCTCGTTGGAAAAGTCTGCAACATGAGACATTGCAGCCATGTAGGTCAGCACATGGAATATGCTGGAAATTTCACACCATAGAATATTAATGAAAAACAGATTGTCTCTATATGCAAATTTAGCTGGTGGAGGCTATAAGTTTAATTTTTGCATAAAGCCAATTTTACCCTACAACAAAGGAATAAATTTTTATTTACTACAAAATTAAAATGCCATTATTGAGAAGGTTCCTCCAACTCAATCCCAAAATTCCCAAGTTATTAGTATCCCAATAATTTGATTAAAAAGAGTGATGAGATCAACCAATAATTCACTTCTAGACAATCAAGTTGTCCATAACCAGGGACACGGCTAATCATGATTAGTTTTTACACTATGTAGAGGTTTGCGCACTTTTCCCCACAAGACTCGACCACCTCCATGATCGGAAGATCGAGACATAACCTTTCTCAAGTATTCCCTCCAAACCCTGGGTAGACCGGTACACCTACTTTCCCCTACATCAGCTAGTCTACTACGGAAAGAGGTCACACAACTGACTCAACTATGCTAGAGCCCATAATGGTTTGTGGTTGCACACGGGAGTTTCTAGGCATGAAATATCTTATGATCCCTTTGAGCCTGGGTGGCGGACCTAGGGTAATCACACTGGTACTCCGGGATTCCCCTTGGGCAAGCACTGGTTACTCTAGGTGCCCCAAACAATCCAACCACATGTGTATTAAAGTTGCCACCTTAGGTTATCCCAAAATTATTAACTCTCACAACTTGCATGGATCACACATACCAATCCCTTTCTACGAGCATGCCTAAGAAAGATATGATATAACGAATATTCCCAGGGTGATCAAAGGTCATAGGTTCCTACCACATGAACTACAAAGCATAACCACATGTTCCCAATCCTACTCATGCAATCTTTGAGGGTGAAACTAATGCATAGTAAAACCTGGGTATTGAAAACTTTTATCAAAGTGTGAACTTGCCTTGCTGTCCTTCATGAACTATAAAGATTCGTAGTAGCAAGCTTCCCACTCTAGATGATCTAGCGTAAGCAAGCAATAACATACATAAGCATACAAGCAAAGATCCAAAAAGAAAACGAATGAAAGACTTCAAAAAACTCCAAAACATCCAAATAAAGTTTTTGTACAGAACGGAATTTTTGCTGCAACAAAAATAAATGGTTTTGGTTTTAACAGAAAGTACATTCCACAAACTTTGATTTGCAAAAATAATCACTCAAAACAGAGTTACAAAACTCGAGATATGACCTAACGATGTTTGAATTCAGATCTGTTTGAATTTAAATTTTAAAACTTTCAAAAATAATTTTCGTTTGGTTCTATGGATAGAGGATATTTTTATGAACTAGTAGGAAAAAGAATAAACTAAATCGGATCTATAGATTAAAAGATATACTACAAAGAAGAATTGATATAGAATCTGAGATTGGAAAAATACTGGAAAAGGAGAATAGAAATTCAGCCAGATGCCAAGTGGCGCTCTCTGATTGGCTGGCTGGGTGCTCACCGGAGTTGTCGCCGACGATGAGGAAGAAGGCGGCTCCGATGTGCTTCAGCGAAGGACGGGTGCGGGACGGTGTAGAGAACGAAGACGTGAACCACTTGAACAAGTTGTGGTTGTAGATTGCTTCTGTACACGCGGTGAGAGGTCGCCGGAATTCATGAACTCCGACGAGCAATTGGCGAGGTTAGGGAGGGGGAAAAGCTCCAGAGGGAGAGGGCTTCGGACGAGTGGTGAGAGGGGCTCCCAGGTTGCTTTATATAGGGCTTGGGGAGGTTAGAATCCGAGAAGATTGTGGTGTTTAATGGTGGTTGTTACTTGGGCTTCTAATGGCCATTAGAGGGGGAATTAAGGCACAATAGTGAAGGGGAAGGGTAGAGGTAGGCCATGGGGTTCCGTTCAGAGGAGTTTCGGGGCGAGGGAGAGGAAGGGGAGGGGTGGGGCGCTAGGTTGGGATGTTGCCTTGCTTGCGTGCGTACATACTGGAGGTTGAAGACGACCCTGTCGTGAAGAAGGCTGTTGGGCCTTGGCTGCCCACGTTTTTTTAAAGTTTTTTTTACAGAAGCACTTTAGGGCTACAAAATATAATAAAATAACTCCTAAAAATCCCAGAAAAAAATCACATAGATATATGGTCTTATATATGACCTTGTGAACATTTATCCGGCCTAAAATGCAAGTTTTCGAAAATAAACTTTTTGTTATGATAATAAAATTAATTGCAAATAAAACCCAACAAATATATTTTGGTTCCAAATTCAAATTCCAATATTTTCCTTCTGATTTTGAATAAGTCATTTTATCTTCTCTCTTTATTTTATTTTTGATATAATGGAAATGATTTTTTGATGAAACCAAATGTGATCCAAATTCCCAACTTCGAAATTTCAAAAATGATTTTAGGGAAACTCCAACTCTCTCTTTTGGTCCTTGAGTTTCTCAAAGTTTCTTGGCTCAAAAATCAAATAATACAAATGGGGCAAAAATGCATAAATCATGGATATCTATTGATAAACATCCAAATTGAAAATTGGGATGTTACAAACCTACCCCCCTTAAAATGAATCTCGCCCTCGAGATTCGGGTTGGCTAGCAAAAAGGTGTGGGTGGTCCTGTCGGAGATCTTCTTCTCGTTCCCAGGTGGCTTCTTCCTCGGTATGGTGACTCCATTGAACCTTGCAGAACTTGATGACCTTGCTGCGGGTAACCCTGCTTGCAGTTTCGAGAATCCTGACGGGCTTCTCCTCATAGGTCAGATCACTATCCAACTATATGGCCTCCAGTGGCACTGTATCTCTCAAAGGAATATCGGCCATCTCTGCATGGCACTTCTTCAACTAGGAAACATGAAACACATCATGAACTCCCGACAAGGCTTTGGGTAATTCCAACTTGTAGGCAACTTCACCCATGCGTTCTAAAACTCTGTACGGCCCCACAAATCATGGTGCTAACTTTCCTTTGACTCCAAATCATTCAACACCTCGAAGTGGCGACACACGAAGATATGCTCTATCTTAGACTTCATAAGTTACTTCCTTGCATTTAGTATCAGCATAACTCTTCTGTATGGATTGGGCTATTCTGAGTCTATCACGGATCAATTTGACTTTCTCCTCTAAATCTCTAATTAAATATGGTCCGAATAATTTACAGTCTCCAACTTCATCCCACATCAATGGTCTCCTACACCTCCTTCCGTACAAAGCTTCAAAAGGGGCCATCTTCAGACTAGCTTGATAGCTATTGTTATATGAGAACTCTGCGTAAGGAAAATTATCATCCCAACTAGATCCATAATCTAGTGCACAAGCTCTCAACATGTCCTCCAGAATCTGATTGACTCTCTCAGTCTGCCCATGTGTCTGCGGATGAAAAGTTGTGCTGAACTCTAGCCTGGTACCCAAAGTTTTGTGTAATTGATGCCCAAACTTTGAGGTAAATCGTGTTCCTCTATCTAATACGATGGTCCTTGGAACTCCATGCAGGCATATGATCCTGGTCGTGTATATCTTGGCCAACTTAGCACTTGTATATGTGGTTTTCACGGGGATGAAGTGAGCTACCTTGGTCAAGCGATCAACCACCACCCAAATAGAATCATAGCCTGATCGGGTCCTGGGTAATCCTATAATGAAGTCCATGCGAAGCTTGTCCCACTTCCAATCTGGTATCGGCAAGGGCTGAAGTTATCCTGCTGGTTTCTGGTGCTATGCCTTAACCCTCTGACATACGTCACATACTGCAACATACTCGGCAATATCCTTCTTCATACCTGTCCACCTGAAACTTTCCTTCAAGTCCAAATACATCTTGGTGTTGCCTAGGTGTATCGAGTAAGGTGAATCATGAGCCTCCTAAAGAATCAACTTCCTGATCGCTGGGTCATTGGGTACATAAATACGCTTCTCAAACCATAAGGTTCCATGTTCATCCTCACAAAATCCTTCTGCCTTTCCTTGGTTCATCCTTCCCTTTATCTCCGCAATACCTTTGTCTAACTTCTGGGCTTCTCGGATCTTTCCCAACAAAGTGGATTGAATTTCCATTGCGGCAACAAAACCTCGTGGTACTATCTCCAATCGAAGATCTCTGAGATCATCAATTAACTCCTGAGGTAATCCTCCTGCTGTGAGGGTATTGACATAACTCTTGTGGCTCAATGCATCTGCCACAACATTGGCATTTCCTGGGTGATAGTGCAATTTCATGTCATAATCCTTTATGAGCTCCAACCATCCTCTCTGCTCGAGGTTCAACTCCTAATGTGTGAAGATGTATTTCAAACTCTTATGATCCGTGTAAACATCACAACGATTCCGATAAGAAAATGTCTCCAGGTCTTGAGTGCGTGCACTACGGCTGCTAACTCCAAATCATGTGTGGCATAATTCCGCTCATGAGGTCAAAGCTGACGTGAGGCATATGAAACAACTCTTCCTTCTTGCATAAGAACACCTCCAAGTCCCTGACGAGAAGTGTCGCAATATACTTGGAAATTCTTGCGTATATTCGGAAGAATTAGCACTGGGGCTATGACCAAATGTTTCTTCAGCTCCTGGAAATTGGCCTCACATTCGTCGGTCCAAACAAACTTAGTGTCTTTTTTTAATAACCCTGTCATGGGCTTCGCGATCTTGGAGAAATTCTCAATAAATCTCCGATAATATCCTTCAAGTCCAAGGAAACTACAAATCTGTCCGACTGAAGTGGGTGTTTTCCATTCAGTGACGGCTTCAACCTTTGAGGGGTCAACTGCTATTCCTTCTCCTGATATAACATGTCCGAGAAATCCAACTTCCTTCAACCCGAATTCGCACTTGCTGAACTTTGCGTAAAGTTGATGTTCCCTGAGCTTCTCGAGAACCAAGCGCAAATGTTCCTTGTGTTCCTCTTCATTCTTCGAGTAAATCAATATGTCATCAATGAATACCACAACAAACTTATCCAAGAACTCCATGAATACCTTATTCATTATACTCATAAAATAGGCAAGGGTGTTAGTCAAACCAAAAGACATGACCGTGTACTCATAAAGCCCATATCTCGTGGTAAAAGCTGTCTTGGGTATATCCTGTTCTCAAATCTTCAGCTGGTGATATCCTGATCGAAGATCGATCTAGGAGAAAACTTTTGCTCCTTGTAGCTGGTCAAACAAATCATTGATCATTGGCATAGGGTACTTGTTCCTGATTGTCACCTCATTCAGCGCACGATAATCTACAACCATTCTCAAGGATCCATCCTTCTTCTCAACTAAAAGCACTGGGGCTCCCCAAGGTGATGAACTTGGTCGAACATAACCTTTCTCCAATAATTCCTTAATCTGCTTCTTAATTTCCTCCAGATCATTTGCGGGCATCCGGTACGGTCTCTTGGATATTGGTCCGGTGCCGGGTAAGAATTCGATCAAAAACTCTACGTCCCGATCCGGTGGCATGCCGGGCAATTCCTCGGGGAATACATCGGGATAGTCCTTCAGAGCTGGTACTTCCTCTTGAACAACTCCTGAAAGAGAATTCACTTGAGTCCTGCTTGGCGTATGCCTCGACACGTACTTGATCCGTTTCCCCTCTGGGGTGGTGAGAAGAACCGACTTACTTGCGCAATCAATGTTTCCCTCGTACTTGGATAGCCAATCCATACCTAGAATCATGTCCAATCCTTGGGATTCTATGATAATGAGGTCTGTGGGACACACATGTCTCCCTATGGTCAATGGCAGCTGAAAACATCCCCGGCTAGCCATATACTCTACTCCTGGGGAACTCACTAACATAGGTGACTTAAGGGCTACAGTCGGCAACTTAAACTTATCCACAAACCCCCTTGATATGGATGAATGCGATGCACTAGTGTCAAAAAGAACAAGGGCTGTAAATGAATTAATCAAGAACTTACCAACAATGATGTCAGGCTGGTCATAAACTTCCTCCACATTGACGTGATTCACCTAACCTCTGGTGAAAGGATTGGGCTTCTATCCAGAGCTTCCATTTCCATTCCTGTTCTTTGCCTCAGGGCAATCGGTGGCGTAATGTCCAGTCTTCCCGCACTTGAAACAGGTAATGTGACTCAGAACCTTCTTTGCTGGTGTAGCGGGGTTGGACTGATGCTGATTGTTGTTTCCTTTGTTCCCGTTGCCATTCATATGGCCATTATGGTTATGTCCATTTCCTCCATGATGAAAATTTCCTCCATGGTTATGGTGAGTGTGTCCACCATACTTGCCGGATCCTGATCCATTATTTCCCGAGTACGGGGTATAGCGGGGCTTCTGTTGAACTCAAAAATTGTACTTTCCCTGTCCGTACTTCCTCTTGCGATTCTCCGCCTGCTGCTGCTTGCCTTCCAGAATGCGAGCCTTGTCGACCAACTCTTGATAATTGTTAAAGGTAGCCACGGTCAACTGAAGTCCCAAATCATCATTTAGTCCCTCCAAAAATTTCCCCTGCTTAGCGGCATCATCGGTCATGTCTCCGGGAGTGTACCTGGATAACTTGCTGAATTCCTCGACATAATCACCAACAGAACAATTTCCCTGGCGTAAGTTGCAGAACTCACGCTTCTTCAGACTCATAGCTCCGGCTGAAACATGTGCGGTTCGGAACGCCTGTTGGAACTGATCCCAAGTAACATTGGCTATGGGAAATGTAGTGGTGTAATTCTCCCACCATGAAGCTGCTGGTCCATCCAGTTGATGTGCGGCAAACGCACCTTCTCAATGTCAGTGCATCCTGCGGTGGTCTTCTCCCTTCCGATCTTGCGAAGCTAGTCATCTGCGACGATCGGTTCTGTGCTGCTAGAGAACATGGGTGGGTTCAACCTCAGGAAACGGGTAAGGTTGTCGACCGGGGGTGATGGCGGTGGGTTGTTGTTGTTGTTGTTGTTGTTGTTGTTGTTGTTGTTGTTGTTGTTGTTGTTGTTGTTGTTGTTGTTGTTGTTGTTGTTTTTGTTGTTGTTCTGGTTCTGATTCTGGATGAGTAGTTGCATGAGGGCATTCTAGTTCTGGATCAATTGGGTAAGTTCCTGTGGGAATTCCGGGTCACATCTCGGAGGCATCTGTCCGGTTTAGAGTGGATGAGAAATTAGAATAGAATAAGGGCCTAAGGAGAAAAATCACTACCCATATGCTTATGATAGCAAGAAAACTCCAAATCAAGCAATTCAAACGTACCACACCACACAAGCAAAACCTATAGGTAAGGTCATATCCACAAGAGATATGATCTCTTCATACTACCGCAAATCATTAGTTGGACTCAACTTGGTAGTGGTGGTCTGAACTAAATATCCTCAAATCAATGTCAACTCTAGCATCTTCTTCGTCAATGTTGTCTTCATAGGTTATGGTCTCATCAGACTAGGCAACTTGGTGATGGGGTTCAACTAATATTTTATTGAAGTACAGAAGAGATAGAAATGAATAGAGAAGAGTATAGACCAACTGGTATATAAGGAAGCCGTAAAATATAGTTTTCTTCCTATGGTTTTCTATTTCCTAGTGGTCGCGTCCTACAATCAGCATGTGCTCTGATACCATCTTGTAGTGACCCGATCCAAATGGATCAAAGTGTCAGTGCTTAAGTGTCATCCTTGGATCGGTATGCTGACACACATAGTACTCGAGGAATTATAACAGAGTTCAATCGCACACTTTATTATATCGAGGTCCTCAAAAGAGTATTTATTACAATAATATGGCCAAAGGCCATCTAAAATAAAATAACTGCGGAAGCATCGAAGGTAAATGAGTCCATCCAACTCCACGGCAAACTGAGTGCAGAACAACGACCTATCGCACCTTTAATGCTCGTTGGAAAAGTCTGCAACATGAGACGTTGCAGCCGTGTAGGTCAGCACATGCAATATGCTGGCACTTTCGCACCATAGAATAATAATGAAAAAAAGACTATCTCTATATGCAAATTTAGCTGGTGGAGGCTCTAAGTTTAATTTTTGCATAAAGCCAATTTTACCCTACAACAAAGGAATAAATTTTTATGTACTACTAAATTAAAATGCCATTATTGAGAAGGTTCCTCCAACTCAATCCCAAAATCCCCAAGTTATTAGTATCCCAATAATTTCATTAAAAAGAATGATGAGATCAACCAATAATTCACTTCTAGATACTCAAGTTGTCCATAACCAGGGACACAGCAAATCATGATTAGTTTGTACACTCTACAGAGGTTTGCGCACTTTTCCCCACAAGACTCGACCACCTCCATGATTGGAAGATCGAGACATAGCCTTTTTGAAGTATTCCCTCCAAACCCTGGGTAGACCGGTACACCTACTTTCCCCTACATCAGCTAGTCTACCACGGAAAGAGGTAACAAACCTTACTCAACTATGCCAGAGCCCATAATGGCTTGTGGCTGCACACGGAAGTTTCTAGGCATGAAATATCTTATGATCCCTTTGAGCCTGGGTGGCGGACCTAGGGTAATCACACGGGTACTCCGAGATTCCCCTTGGGCAAGCACTGGTTACTCCAGGTGCCCCAAAAATCCAACCAGATGTGTATTAAAATTGCCACCTTAGGTTATCCCAAAATTATTAACTCTCACAACTTGCATGGATCACACATACCAATCCCCGTCTACGAGCATGGCTAAGAAAGATATGATCTAATGAATATTCCCGGGGTGATCAAAGGTCATAGGTTCCTACCACACAAAGCATAACCACATGTTCCCAATCCTACTCATGCAATCTTTGAGGGTGAAACTAATGCATAGTAAAAACTGGGTATTGAAAAATTATGATCAAAGTGTGAACTTGCCTTGCTGTCGTTCGTTGAACTGTAAAGATTCGTAGTAGCAAGCTTCGCACTCCGGATGATCTAGCGTAAGCAAGCAATAACATACATAAGCATACAAGCAAAGATCCAAAAAGAAAATGAATGAAAGACTTCGAAAAACTCCAAAACATCCAAATAAAGTTTCTGTAAAGAACAAAAATTTTACTACAACAAAAATAAATGGTTTTGGTTTTAACAGAAAGTACATTCCACAAGCTTTGATTTGCAAAAAGAATCACTCAAAACATAGTTACGAAACTCGAGATATGGCTTAAGGAAGTTTGAATTCAGATCTGTTTGAATTTAAATTTTAAAACTTTCAAGAATATTTTCGTTTGGTTCCCTGGATAGAGGATATTTTTATGAACTAGTAGGAAAAATAATCAACTAAATCGGATCAATAGATTAAAAGATATACTAGAAACAAGAATTGATATAGAATCTGAGATTGGAAAAATACTGGAAAAGGAGAAAAGAAATCTAGCCAGATGCCAAGTGGCGCTCTCTGATTGGCTGGCTGGGTGCTTACCAGACTTGTCGTCGGCGACAAGGAAGAAGGTGGCTCCGATGTGTGAAGGATGGGTGCGGGACGGTGTAGAGGACGATGAGGTGAACCACTTGAACAAGTTGTGGTTGTAGATTGCTTCCTGTACATGCGGTGAGAGGTCGCCGGAATTCACGAACTCCGATGAGCAATTGGCAAGGTTAGGGAGGGGGAAAAGCTCCAGAGGGAGAGGGCTTCGGACGAGTGGTGAGAGGTGCTCCCAGGGTTCTTTGTATAGGGCTTGGGGAAGTTAGAATCCGAGAAGATTGTGGTGTTTAATGGTGGCTGTTACTTGGGCTTCTAATGGCCATTAGAGGGGGAATTAAGGCGCACTAGTGAAGGGGAAGGGTAGAGGGAGGCTAGGGGGTTCCGTTCAGAGGAGTTTCAGGGCGAGGGAGATGAAGGGGAGGGGTGGGGCGCTAGGGTGGGATGCTGCCTTCCTTGCGTGCGTACATACTGGAGGTTGAAGACGACCCTGTCGTAAAGAAGGCTGTTGGGCCTCCCTTGGGCCTTGGCTGCCCATGCTTTTTTAAATGATTTTTTATAGAAGAACTTTAGGGCTACAAAATATAATAAAATAACTCCTAAAAATCCCAGAAATAAATCACATAGATATATGGTCTTATATATGACCTTGTGAACATTTATCCGGCCTAAAATGCAAGTTTTCAAAAATAAACATTTTTCCTTCTGATTTTGAAGAAGTCATTTTATCTTCTCTCTTTATTTTATTTTTGATATAATGGAAATGAATTTTTGATGAAACCAAATGTGATCCAAATTCCCAACTTCGAAATTTCAAAATTTATTTTAGGGAAACTTCCAACTCTCTCTTTTTGTCCTTGAGTTGATCAAAGTTTCTTTGATCAAAAATCAAATAATACAAATGGGGCAAAAATGCATAAATCATGGATGCATATGAATGATCTATTTATAAACATCCAAATTGAAAATAGGGATGTTACATCCAGTCGCCGCACCCAGGCCCTGTGCCAGGATACGACACTTGTTCTCTGGGCATCCTGCTTCATCTTTTCGTACTAGGGGTCGATGATGGCCGAGGCGAGTTCGACCAGGGAGTCCTTCTTCATGCTGCCCCAGACCCTGTAGTGGTCATGGATTTTGACAAGGTACTCGCAGGACAAGCCCGTAACACTGAACGCTTTTACATCGTCGATGGTTTCCACCCTGGCGAACTTGTAGTCGGTGCTGTTGACAAACCTGTTGAAACAGTCGCAAGGCTCTCTAGCCATGCAGTAGTGGTAGATGAGGACATGATGGCGCACGCACAACTGGGCGACGGCAACCTTTTGATCTATGCCGGGACTACCGTCGGTGTACTGGAGGTCGATGTCGACCACCTTGTACTTGTCTCCAGCAAGCAACTACTCAACAATGTTTATATAGTCGTCCACCACAGTCGGGTCGATGGTGTACACCACTGAGAGATCCATCTCCCTCACGTGGGTCTCCACTTTATGCTCGCGGAACTCCATTGGAGCGCCGCTAGACATCCCATCTCTATGTGTTGTTGTGGGTGTGCTTGTTGTGTTGTGGGGCGCGATCGAAAGGTTGAAGAGACTAAGGCTATAATGGCCACGAGAATTAAAGGGGAGGCCGGACGACACGTCCTGATGGCAGTTCTAATTCGCAGCGTGTAACTCCATCGTGCCGCACGTAAATGCATCGTGTGGCAACGCGCGTGGCGCAACCGCATGCATATGGGGCCCCCAATGTGATCATGCGCAGTCCCAACCACTGGCAGAGCGCGTGCGAAGGGACGCGAGCAGAGCACTCCGCGGTCGCCTCAACGGCGAGCAACCATATATATGCATATAGCAGTTGAACACGCAAGGAAAAGTTGTCCACAACCCGAGCGTGCCGACGGATGCGAGCAGAGCGTGTCGCGGCGCCTAACGGCAAGCACAGCGCGCTGCGGCGCCTAACGGTTGAACTGTTTGTATAGATTAAGCACGACTGCTTAATCTATGAATGAAATATATGCTTAATTACTGAATTTTAGTTGCAAAAATTAGATAGTGCTAGTGATTTTTAGCTGCATATTTTGACAAATCTCCATTGGAACCGCTGGATGTCCTCTCTGTATGTATCATCGTGAGTGTGCTTGTTGTGTCATGCGCCGGCCCAAAACACTGGCAGCACAAGTTATAAATTGACAGGATGGACTACTAGTTATAGTGATGCATATAATTAAGCAAAGGGATCACACATGTCTGTATTGACTGAAACGAGAATGCAATAGCACAATAAGAATTAAGGAGGCAAGAAGAAAGATGCATCCATCAACGTATGACCTCCTCCTCCTCAACTTAGTGCGCCGGGCCACCGACCGGCGGCTTTTGTGGCGAGGTCAAGGTGCTTCTTAGCAAAGGCATCCAAGGCTTCCAGCCGGTTGAAGAAGGCCAACGTCGTAGTGTCCTCACTAGCCTTGTACATACCTATGTACACAATTTGCTCGTACACGTGGATGTGTAGGTCGATGAATTCTTGTAGGGCGAGACGCCTCGCGGCGAGCGCGACCTCCAGGTGGACATTCTTCGTGGCATCGGCGGGCAGTTGCAGGGCCACCAATGCTTGAAAGAGGTTCCGACCATGGAGGAGGATTAGGGTAGCAGGTAATGAGGAGCCCGGGCGCGCGGGATGGAGGAGTACGGCGATGTCATCCACGAGCTTGTTGACGACGACGAACTTGTTGGTGGTGGCAACGATCATCTGGTCCAACAGAGAGTCGTAGCTGGCGTCGACGGCGGCCATCCACCAGCCGATCGCCAACACCATTTGGATACGATCCTGGGTGCCATGCCGCAGGCCGACGCCGTGGACCGTCTGGCACAGCCGCTAACCGCTCGCGCGCATCGCCGCCATGGGTCTGGAGTGAGCATTTTTGCGCTTAGTGTAGGTGCTTAGGCAAATGCTTAGGTATGTACGATGTGGTGGATGCATTGGAATGGAGGGGCGCCTTTATATCGTGCTGCTTCTTTTCCCGGTCCTCCTCCCATTACTTCCCTCATGCATTCATGATGCTAATTGAAGGAGGATGCATCATTGGCCGTTCAACATTTCAGGAACCGCTAATCTCTCCCTCGTCTACATTAAAGTCGTATCGGGAACTGCGCCGCCCGCTGCATGCCCGGCTAAACATGCATCCCCTCCTCCATCTATGCTTAATTACTGAATTTTAGTTGCAAAAATTAGATACTGCTAGTGATTTTTAGCTTCATATTTTAACAAATCGCGGTGTTACAAGGTTGACAAATGGCAATGTTACTAGATCAACAAATGACAATCTTTCTAGTTTGACAAATGGCAACATACCCAATATGACAAATGCAAATCTTACCAAATTGTTTGGAAAGTGGTTGCACACGGGTCATCCAAAACAATCGTTTACGTTGAAGAGATGCACAACACTTTGCATACGGGTGTTCTTTCTAAAATGTTTGTGATCAATAGCCATTAAAACCTATAGCCATTAAAACCAACACACGTGGCATCATGTGAATGGTTAAAATTTGAATTATACACATAAATGCATTGAAAAACTCAACTAATGCATAGAAATGTCCAAGCAAACCCCGAAAAATCCCAAAAATTGACATAACACTCCTGTTGTTCAATGTTGACACGAGAAAAAAATTTCAAAGCAATAAGAGGCAATGGATATCGTTTTGTCCCCAAAGGTGGGACGTTCCCTACCAAAACCATTAGGCTTGTTCTGAGAAGCTCTGGTTTGTGAGAAGCATATCCCCAGACCTGCCCCAAATGGGACAAAAATTTACCACGGCATGTTGATGTCGCTCCATGATAGCATGCATGCCAAGTTTCATGAATTTCAGACGAGCTTTGGATTTACTAGAATTAAAAAACCAGGTGTATATATATATATCTCAATGTTTGCGGCCGAGTGACGGTGGCAGGGTGTTTGACATTCATTCTCATTTCTTGCATGAGACCTAATTAAGCATGCAACCAAGGACATAGATTTGAATTTTCACCAATTTATACGCATTAGAGCATATGTGTGCATGTAGTTCAAATTTGAAATATGCACATGAATGCATATAAAACTCAGTTAATTTATAAAAAAGTACAAGCGAACCCCCAAAAAATCCCAAAAATTGACACAACACCCCTGTTGTTCTATGCTGACACTAGGAAAAAATTGAAATCGAGAAGAGGCAATGCATCTCGTTTTGTCCAGAAAGGTGAAATGTTCCCTACCGAAACCATCGGTCTTGTTGTGAGAAGCTCTGGTTTGTGAGAAGCATATTCCCAAACCTGCCCCAAATGGGACAAAAAAATTACCACGTCATGTTGATGCCGCTCCATGACAGCATGCTGATTTTAATGAATTTCAGACGAGCTTTGGATTTATTAGAATTTAAAAAACAGGTATATATCTCAATGTTTGCGACTGAGTGACGGTGGCAGGGTGTTTGACATTCATTCTCATTTCTTGCAAGGGACCTAATTAAGCATGCAACCAAGGACACATATTTGAATTTTCAACTAATTTATATGCATTAGAGCATGTGCATGTAGCTCAAATTTGAATTATGCACATGAATGCATAGAAAACTCAGTTAATGTGTAAAAATGTCCAAGCGAATCTCAAAAAATCACAACGCCCCTGTTGTTGTATGTTGACCCTAGGAAAAAAAATTGAAATCTAGAAGATGCAACGGATATCGTTTCGTCCAGAAAGGTGAAACGTACCCTACCGAAACCATCATGCTTTTTGTGAGAGAAGCTCCGGTTTGTGAGAAGCTTATACCATAACCTGGCCCAAATGGGACAACATTTTTTTACCCTAGCATCTTGATGCCGTTCCATGATAGCATGCCAAGGTTCAAGAATTTCAGACGAGTTTTGTATTTACTAGAATTACAAAAGCAAGCACCTAAACATTTGCCGGAGAGCCACGGTGCCGTGGTGTTTGAAATTCATCCCCATTTCTTGAATGGGACGTAAGCATCAATTCATGGACACATATATCATTTTACAACCCATTTTGGTGCACCGAAGCATGTGCATGTGGTTTAATTTTGAATTGTGCACCTGAAATTCCTAGAAAACCAAGTTACCATATAAAAATGTCCAAACGAACCCTAAATAATTCCAAAAATTGTGACGACACACCTATAGTTGCATGTTCACTATAGATAGAAGTTCTAGCAATTAAAACACCATCCCTTGCAGCTATGACCCCATTATGTAATTCAAATCAAGATGAAAAATCAAGTAGATCTCACACAGTTTATTATCACCAACCGTGTGAGATGCAGTACAAAATATACTGGAGCACCACCGGTGTATAGTACGCCTATGTCTTACTCAAGAAGGTTCGTCGACTACAGTCCACAACCCACTTTGAATAAGGGAACGTGTCTGATGACACTTTGCGTGCCAGTTTTTTCACTGAAGCGATTCCAAATTTTCGGCTTCCGCGGAGATATCTACCTCCCCGGACCCTCCCCCTTACCAAAAGCCACATTTCCCCTGTTTCTGCCTTCCTTTCCAAGTTGGAACCTTTGCTCCTTGCTTGCAGCACTGCCTCCTCGTCGGCGACCCTCCTTCACGCTGCTCGGCCTCGCCTATCCAGGCAGGTAATCCACACCCCGAACCCCGTCCTCCTCCTCCTTACACATCCCACATGCCCCGACCGCCGGCGCGAGCGTGACACCTTCCACCCAAATCACCGACCCCTCCACCAAATAAGCACCGTCGTAAGCCATGGTATACGCAGTATAGCCAGGATCTCAAGGAGCATTTGGCAGCAGAGAAGCAAATCGCGGCCGCACGCGCGGATGAGGTCGCGATGGCTACCATTCGTGTCGACCCCCAGATCTTGGAGGAGCACCTCGCCGTCGAGGCCACCGTCGACGCCTCGCACGCCAACGTCGTGGTGCGGTTGGCTACTTTAAACGATAGTTCATGGCGTTTTCTCGAGGCCACCGTTGGTGCCTTCGACGAAGACTATGAGGTATTTTCTCAGCGTGCATGTGCTTACCTCATCTCGAGAGCCATCAGGTTAGTGCCTGGAGTGGCTCAGGAAACTCACCACTACGACGAGGGCACCCACGATGCGAAGGCCTCGCCCTCTTCCATGTCCAAGGATCCAATCATCATTGATATCTCCGACAATGAGTATCTTGTCTTATTAGCTCACTATAATGACCCATGTTCAGTTAGCTAGCTACTACCTTTCCTTAAATTATTTTAGTGAATTGTGCTATCTACTTTTACCATGCAATCTTCTACTCTAGTGTATATGTTTTATATGTCGTTGAATGTGGTGTTCAGTTAACTGTTAGGTTCAATTCTGCAAATGTGATGTTCAATTCTTTAGGGTGCAATTTTCCAAGTTGTCAAGCATGCTTGGTTTGGTTAACTGTCTGATCTTCTATTAGGAGTATGTTATATTGTGCAATGTGATCCTCAGTTAACGTTTGGTTCATTTGTTGTGGTGTCTAGTTAACTGTTTGGTTCAATTCTGCAATGCGATGTTCAGTTGTTGTGTGTGCATTCTGTTATTGTATACCTTGTGAGAAATAAATCGAATTTGGTTGTACTAAATACATGAGAAACAAATACAATTGCTATATTTTCAAGTTGTTAAGCATGCATGGTTTGGTTAACTGTCCGATCTTCTATTAGGAGTATGTTATATTTGTGCAATGTGGTGCTCAGTTCACGGTTGGTTCATTTGTTGTGGTGTTTAGTTAACTTCTTGGTTCAATTCTGCAATGTGATGTTCAATTGTTGTGGCTGCATTCTGTTATTGTATACCATGTGAGAAATAAATCGAATTTGGCGGTACTAAATACATGAGAAACAAATACAATTGCTATATTTCCAAATTGTTAAGCATGCTTGGTTTGGTTAACTGTTTGATCTTCTATTAGGAGTATGTTATATTTGTGCAATGTGGTGCTCAGTTAACAGTTGGTTCATTTGTTGTGGTGTTTAGTTAACTGCTTGGTTCAATTCTGCAATGCGATGTTCAATTGTTGTGGCTGCATTCTATTATTGTATACTATTATACCTTGTCTTTTTTATTCCTTTACCCCATTTCCAATATAGAGAAGATATTAATGCACATCTTTGTTTTCAGGCCTTTCCAAAACAGTTCACCGATGATTACTTCTCAAACCACCTGTATGGATAGGAGGCTAGGATGGTTTTCATACAACACCCACGGTTTAATATTGAAGTGTTCCTGAAGAAGACGAAGGATGTACGGTCAATCATCCACAGGCACTGGCCTAAAGTTGCAAAGACCTTCGACATCAATGAATGCTCAATATTCGCCTTCCGCTTCAGCAGTTTTCCCGATGAGATGCATCTGTCTATGTACCGTCTATGATGCTAATTTCGAAAGGTTCTAGATGTTGCACATGAAACGTGGTGCTGATGCAGTTGTGTAATGGGATAGCTGAGTGCTGAAGCTATATCATGTTGTACTCTGATGTATTTCAATTATGAAATCCTGCTTCCTTAATATGGGAATGAAATATACTATGTGTTTAATATGAATGTCAATTAGATTAATAAATGGATTATTAATAATAGGGCAATTAGCCTGCTAATTGGTTTTTGCTATTGCAAATGGTTATTGAGAAAATACCATGGGCGATGACCTAAGGCAACGCACACAGTTTCTTCTATGCACCATGTGTGATGCATTCAATAATGCAAACGATTAAATTATTAATATTGTGTGTGATGGGAAGGCCATCACAAATGATTTAATGGGGAAAATTGTGTGCGATGTACGTACGAACGGAAACGCTTTCGTTGCAGCGACTGTGTGGGATGTATGGACGAACGAAAATGTTTCGCGGGGACTGACTATGTGTGATGAACTTACGACCGGAAATGATTTCGCCTATATAATTATATATTTAGCATTACTATATGTATAACCATATTTGCTCGCTCGCCGGTCGCACACGACCTCATTTTACCGAGCATGTGTGCCAGGAGGGTATATCCCCGACGATTTCTGGGTCGTGTGTGAAGGACCCCCTAATCGCCCATACTCACTAGGCGATGGTTCTGAATGCCATTGCGGAAAGGGGTTTAAAACTGTTTGTATAGCATCGACGCGTACCAGTGCCCGCCTTGGTGCTCTCGGCGCAGCGTGGTCAATATGGTGAAGGAATGACTTCCATCGGAAGAGTACTATACGTGGAGAGGCTGACAGCTGGGTCCATGGCGGGAGCAAGGAAGTGTCTCCTTATTACATGCAAAATAATGATTCCTCATCTGACAGCAGGGACCCACCGGACGAGCCACCATATTTCATGAAAAAAATGTTTCCCCCCTGACTGCTGCGACCCACCAGCTACATATTTGCACGCAAGGAAGTGTGTCCATATTACGGGCAAAAAAATGATTCTTCCCCTGACAGCTAGGACCCACCAGCTATATCTTCGCATGTAAGGAAGTGCTTCCTTACCTCCCTAACAACTGGGACCCACCCGGTCGAACCGTACGTAGGGTTGTCTGTCTGGTCGCGGACGTGTATGTACATACTGGTAGATCGGTCTATCTACAAGCTGCATCGATGAACCATGGCCGGGTAAGGACGGGCGCGTGTCATAGTAGAGGCGCGGACATAGCATGTCACGCAGTCCCGTCTATATCATGTACACGTACATATAGCCAGGGGTGCAAGAAAGGAAATACAGCCACGTGTGTACATACGTGCAGGGTCTCGAACGCCTACTCGCGCATACGTACGACCAGGGCTCGTGTACATGGAGAGGCAGCGGAGAGCAGCAACGGCGTCATCTTTGTCGGCAGCCAACCGGCTGGGTCGGAATGAAGAACCTGCCTTGTGTTTATCGGGAGGCAACGGAATGCGTCATGTTTGTCGGGAGCCGGCTTGGACAGAACAGCCGAAACGAGGCATGACGTACCGCAGAACGGAGGAAACGTCCTTCTGTTTGACTGCCTATGGTCGAAACAGGATCGTGTTCACCGGGAGGGGTCTAGCATACCATAAAACGAAGGAAATGGACTTCGCTTCGACCTCCTACGGTCGAAATGGGGTCTTGTTGATCGGTAGGGGTGTGGCGTACTGCAAAACAGAGAAAATGAACTTCTCTTTGACCTCCTACGGTTGAAACGGGGGTCCTGTTCATCAGGAGGGGTGTGGAGTACCACAAAACGGGACTCCACGGGCTACTGTTCATCCACCATTTACTGCCTCGCTCCAGCCTCCATGGGCTACTGTTCATCCACCGTCGACCTCCTCCAGCCTCCACCCGCGACTGCTCATCCATGACATCTCACTCCTGCCTCCACCAGGTACTGTTCATCCACGGGCTCCTGTTCATCCAGCCTCCACCAGCTACTATTCAACCAGACCTCCACTGGCTACTATTCATTCAGACCTCCACCGGCTACTGTTCAACCAACCCTCCACGGGGTCCTGTTTTCATCCACCCCCAACCGGCTCGATCGGGGTCCTGTTCATCCAGCGGCAACGGCCTCTACTACCATGGGGTCCTGTTCATCTAACCCCCATCGGGAACTGTTCATCCAACCCCCAACAATGCTCACTGTTCATCAAGCGGCAGCAGGTTCGATCTGCTTCAGTTAGCAGCAGTAGCGAAGGAATCGCTCGGTCGGGTTCAGTTAACAGCCGGGAATCGTCAATCGCTCGGGTTTAGTAACGCGTAGCCAGTGCAATCGCTCGGGTTCAGTAGGCGAACGCCTCGCTCGGGTCCAGTTAGAGTCCAATGCCTCGCACCCCGCGCGTATGTCTATGAGAGAAACGCACAATCCCTCTGTGCATCGCTCGGCCCCGACCACCCACTGTAAATCTCCCTAATATTTTCCTCGCCCTCGCTTCTCTACCACGGTTTTTTCCGTCATGGACGGCCCAAAGAATGTCATGCAGCTGCGTCTCCGGCCCACCCAAGACGAAAAACCCATTTTTTGTCATGATTTTTTGTCATAGAAGTAGGAGTCCACCACATCTATGATGATACCAGGTTTTGCCATAATTATCATCATAGAAGTGTCATAAGCATGATAGAAAAAAATTCATTCGGCCCAAAATTTCACGGATGTGTCTTTCTTTTGTAGTGTGTCTTGTTGGCCTCTCTCTCTCTCTTTCTGCTCCTGGGGGCTGATGGCAAATGAGGGCTCTGATGACTCCAAGCCATGCTCTATTGTTTCATTTGTGGCTTGATTGGTGAAATTTGGGTTGTGTTGCTATCATGCAGTACCGAGTATCCTTCCTATCTCTATTTTTTTGCTAGGTTGTCATGTGGATGTTGTTGTTGTTGTCTATAAGGGCATTATTAATTTAACACCGGGCAGGCCTCTTATCTAAAAGATATGAATAAGTATAAAATGAATAATATTGTCATCAGCTGAAAATTTCTTCTAAAATTTGTATAGATGTTGGAACAAGCAGGGTATTGTTTTCCCAAAAAGTTAAAAACTTTTAAAATATTTTTATGGAAAAAAACTTTTGAAATGTTGAATTAGGGGTTTAATGCACCACTACGCCCTATAATAGTGCGTCAAACACTCACACATGCATGAGCAAGTTGACATGCTTCGAAGTGCGATGTGTGTGTGCTACCCATGCTTGTTAAAGCCTTTTTGCCCAACCTCGGGATATCTTTACACATCTCACACTCAAAATTACTCCCTCCATTCGGCATATAAGTCGGATGCATATTTGTGGGTTATAAATTTGACTAATGCAAATGCTTTTTTTTGCAGAAATCTAATGAAAAGGATGTTTTTCTTAAAATATATTGCGGATTTTGGATTCATCGTCAAATAAATTTTCTGAATACATATTTTTATGACACATTATACACATCTCATTAGTTAAAATGAAGACATAAAAGCCTATGCCCGACTTATATATAAATGAAGGGAGTAGTAGGAATATCAACAAGCTTTGTTTCGCATTTGCAGTGGCTAAGCTTTGTTTCCCTATTAGATTTGTTTGGTGTGTTTCTCCTAGTTGTCTTTTGCAAATCGAGTTGCCCGTGGTTAGAAAATGGCGTCTGACAATAATAAATATGCTACTTTAGTCCAATTCATGCCCGAACGATCCATGGCTTCTTAACTCAAAGATGGGCTCTTTTTGAACCTTTTATCTAATATTTTATTAGAACAATTTACACCTTCAATGAATTTTGTAAGCACACTCTCAATGCTTGTCTTTTAGCATGCTCTCAATCATAGACAAAATGTTGATGTGGAGATAGGACTCAGCCCCTTCCCCGGGTGGTGGCGATGGGATCATTTCTACTAGTGTTTACAGTAGAGTAGTGTAGCTATAGTGCGTGAAGACGAATGGACTAGTTTCGCCCCTGGTTGAAGTGACACCATAGGAGAGAGAGGAAATATGTATGTTAGTGAAGATATTGTTGTTAGCTCGTTTCCTATGCACCATAATTAATACTATGATCATGTGTGACATATCTTTCATTTTTTTTCTCCTTCATTTCTCTTCATAACTAGGCCACAAGGTTGAGATGAACCATATCCCTGAACTAATTAAATTCAAAATCACTTAGATGCACAAGTATAATGAAATAATGTAAGCAGGGTATACGGGTTTAAATATTATATTTTTTTGAGTTGGAGGTGACATAAGAAGAGAGAGTGAAAGTGCGGTTTGTAGATTAAGGCTCTGTTGGGTGGAGCTGCAGTTAAAAATGACAGAGCTACAGTTTTCTCGCTCCGCGGATTTTGGGAGTTGCTGGATTACCGAAAACAAGGTCTAAGAGTCACAGTAGGCTAGACTCCAAAAATTTTTATGAGAGTGTAAGAGGAGACAATATTGACAAGTAATGTAGCTAACAATTATAAATATTGACTATTAGATTGGTTATAAATGACATGTCAATGTGCTACAGCTGGCTCTACCGTCATGCTTTTTCTATGAGACAATGCATTGGGTGGTTGTCTCCAAAAATGCCATCGTCTAAATGATGTGTTAAGAGTGGATGCATTGTGAGATTGAAATTTGAACCGGGCATATATGCCTTCATCCATGCGACGTGGCCGATAATTACAGGTACAACAGTTGCGTGAATGTATGTGCGTAGACAGAGGTTTTTTTTAGGGGAAAACCAAGTTTTATTCATCAAAAACCACAAATTGTGGGATACATCTTGGATCAAGAGGTTGGCCAAACCAAACGTGGCGCCCCGGACCCAGTGAAAGCGATGACTTGGCTAGACTATGTGCCTCCATATTGGATGCACGAGACTCAAAAATGAAATTACAATGGAAAGAGTTTGCTAGAATTCGAATTTTGCTAATGACAGCTCCGGTGCTGCCTCTACAGCCCTTGTTGATGTTGCTGATAACTTGCTTGGAGTCGGAGGAGATCACAAAATTTTGTAGTTGGAGATCAGCCGCCAGTGCCAAACCCTCTCGGCAGTCGATCGCTTCCAGAGCTTCCGGGTCGTCCAATCCTGCAATCACCAGAGATGAGCTGCCAAGATAGGCGCCGGTTTCATCCCAGCACACCGCCGCAGCTGACCCCCTACTGCCCCTGCGGACCCCCAGCGTCCACATTGATCTTTGCACGGCCTTGAGGAGGGGCTTTCGGCCTTCCGCTCCTTCTCGGTGTTCCCGCTCCAGTCACCTGGGGTGGTTTGACCTTCAGTATGTCTAGCTCATCAATAAAACTGGTGATGAAGCCGTGTGTAGAGTGAGGGCTTTGAAAAATCCCTTCATGAATTGCCTTCCGTCTCACTGCCCAGATTTCCCATAGCGTAACTGAAAGCCGCACAAAAAGCTCGTGTGACATTGTCTCCATCAATGTGAACAGCCATTGTTTGGCGTTTGGTTCAGTTATCCCTGCAAGATTTTCCGTGATCTCCACGTCCATCAGTGACCATATGCATCTGGACATTGAACACTCAATTAGGGAATGCCTCCAGGAGTCTTGCGCGCCACAGAGGCCAGAAGCACTTGAGTCACTCATGTGTCTGTGTGCCCTCACATCGTTGGTTGGGATTGAGTGTTTGGACAAACGCCAGAGAAACATCCTCACCTTACCCGGCACTTGAGTTTTCCAGAGTTTCTTCCATGCACCCTCCTCTCTGGCCGTGCTGGAAGATCCAGCCGTGCTTTCCAGCCATGCCTCTCTTCTAGCTCTTGTCGAAACCATCATGCGGTAGGCTGATTTAACAGAGAAATTTCCATTCTTTTCATAATGCCAGCTCCAGAAATCCGGAATGTTCATGGTGCACAAAGGGATAGCCATTATTACGCAAACATCCATTGGCATGAAGACTTCCGACACGCTCTGTCTGTCCCATTGGGCTGACGTGGCATCTATGAGCTCCGAGACAAATTCTGGTGGGTTCTGTGAGATGCACCCATACGGCCTCATCATTTCCTCGCACGGCAGCCAGTTTGCTTCCCAGATTCTGGTCGTTTCCCCATTGCCTATTCTTTTGATCAGACCCAGCTTCAGGGTGTCCCGCCCCTCAATCAAACTCCTCCATATTTGGCTGGGTGATTCCCCAAATTAGAATCAAGTACCGAAGTGTTTGGGTAGTAGATACTTTTGAGTAAACGAGCACATAGGGAATCAGGGAATTGCAACAGGCGCCATGCCTGCTTGGCCAGTATAGCCAAGTTGAAAAGTTCAAAGTCTTTAAAACCCAAACCCCCCATGCCTTTGGGTTGTGTCATAGTCTTCCAGGAAACCCAGTGTGGCTTGCGCTTACCATCTTTACTGCCCCACCAGAATTTCCTAATGAGAATATTGAGGTACTCACATAAACCCCGTGGAAGCTTAAAGCACGACATTGAGAAAACCGGGACCGCCTGTGCCACAGACTTGACAAGTATCTCTTTTCCTGCTGAAGACATAGTATTTTCAATCGAACCTTGAACTTTGGCCCATAAACGATCCTTGAGGTATTTGAAAGCTCCATTCTTGGAGCTCCCAACATCAGATGGCATCCCCAAGTATTTTTCATTTAGAGTCTCATTCGGTACACCCAACAGATTCTTGATCTCCGTTCTAACCGTCTTAGGAACCCCCTTGCTGAAAAAATGGAAGACTTGCTATGGTTTACTCGTTGTCCCGTAGCCTGGCAATATATATCCAGCACTAGGTTCACCTCAGTAGCGGCCATACCATTAGCCTTAAAAAATAGCAGGCTGTCATCTGCGAATAACAAGTGGTTAACTGATGGCGCCAATGGTGCCACCTGCAGGCCACTCAAATTTGATGACTCGTCTCGAGATTTTAGGAGGCACGAAAGGCCCTCTGCTGCTATTAAGAACAGGTATGGGGATATTGGGTCCCCTTGTCTGATTCCACGTGTTGGAGAAAATTCCTCAAGCTTCTTACCATTAAACTGGACAGAGAACTTCACTGTTGTTACTAGTCCCATAACAATATTTATCCATCTTTCTGTGAAGCCTAGTTTCACCATTATTGCCCTTAGGTATTCCCACTCCACCCTGTCATAGGCTTTCGCCATGTCCAGTTTCAAAGCGCAAGACTAGTGCTTTTTTGCTTTATTTCTTTTCATGAAGTGTAGGCATTCATAAGCCGTGATAATGTTGTCTGTAATCAATCTCCCAGGCACAAAGGCTGACTGCTCTTCAGAAATTATATCCAGAAGTACTAACTTGAGCCGGTTTGCAATTACCTTAGAGGCAATTTTGTATAAAACGTTGCACAAACTTATCGGCCGGAACTGAGTTAGCAATGTAGGATTTTTTACCTTTGGGATCAGAACTAGGACTGTGTCATTTATGCTGGCGGCTGACTCGTTGCCCTCAACAATCCTCAAAACTGCTCTTGTGACATCATCTCCGCAAATCTCCCAATGGCGCTGAAAGAAGTGTGTTGGGAACCCATCCGGACCCGGAGACTTCGTAGGAAACATCTGAAAAAGAGCCGTCTTGACTTCCTTGTCAGTATAGGGGGCATTAAGAATCTCGTTCATCCCCTGAGTCACCTTGCATGGCACCGTCGAGATCACTTGGTCCATGTTCTGTACACCTTCAGAAGTGTAAAGTGTTTTATAAAACGAGGACGTTAGGGCTTCCATCTCAAGTAAATCTTCTGTGAGCTGACCATCGTCCCGCTGGAGTGCTTTTATCTTATTCTTTCTCCTTCGCCTACTGGCTCTGAGGTGAAAATAATTAGTGTTCTTATCCCCGTGCATTAGCCACTCCAATCTGGCTCTTTGGCGCCACAAAATTTCTTCACGATGGTATAATTCAACCAATGTTTCCGTAATTTTTAATTCCTCATGATTGGGTCCGGATCTTCCTGGGGATTTGCACAATTCCTGTATCCTACGGAGCAGGCCCGCGATCTATAGCCTCACGTTTCCGAAATGATTGCGATCCCACTGGGACAAATCGCCTGAGACACGCTGCAGCTTTTGTCGCACCGAATCCACTGAATCCCCATGTTGCTGCTGTCCCCACCCTTCCGAAATTACTGTTGTGTGTGACTCGTCCCTCTCCCAGCAGAGCTCGTACTTAAATGGTCTCGGTCCGCGCGCACATGCATGCACGTCGTGGAAACTCAAAAGCAGCGGGACGTGATCAGAAGTAGTAGCTATCTTGTGTTCCATTGTAGCATCTGGGAAGGCCAACAGCCACTCCGGATTTGCTACCCCTCTGTCCAGCCGGACCCTGGTGTATGTGCCACCTGTCACCTTTCGCTCAAAGGTCCATTTGTTTCCACTGTACCCCAAATCGGTAAGACCACAAATATCAAGGGCATCCCGAAAAGAATCCATCTGTGCTTGACTCCTAGCCGCCACACCATCATGTTCATGTGCATGTAGAACCTCATTAAACTCTCCCGTCACCACCCATGGCAGATTATGTGTTCCCACAATTCATGTAAGCATGTTCCAGGTTTTGTAGCGTTCATTTACCTGAGCCTCACCATAAAAAAAGTAACTCTGGTTTTGATCTCCACCATTTCTTCGACAGATACATCAATGTGATACTCTGAGTAACCAAGAATTTCTAGCTTTATTTCCTCATTCCAAAAGATACAAAGTCCTCCACTCCTACCCGAGCTACTCACTGCAAAACTTTTATTGTAACCTAAAGTCCCTGCTAAATTCTCTACTCGAGAGCCCTCCAACTGTGTTTCAACAATACAATCTATGAAGGGGGCAAATCGCCTCGTGAGGTCACGAAGCTCATTGACTGTCGCGGGTTTGCCAGCCCTGCGACAGTTCCAACACAGGAGACTCATTGCGCCTGGCGCGACCCCGCTAGGGGGCCCGCCAAACGCGCATCTGGGTTTTTGGTAGGAGCTGAACTTTTTGATGTGGCCGTCTCATTAGCACTTGAACTGGGTTTGGTCCTCTTCGACTCCTGTTTCGAGGAGGGACTTACTGGCACTTTCGGTGATGGAAGCATTGCGGCTTTGCTCGTCACAACTGACGTGGGGGGAAGCTGTGGTTTGAGACTAGCCGGCACCATAGCCCCCCTTTTCCTATTCTGGTCGGCATCTTCCATCATAACATCTCGTTCATGATCCTCTTCTTCCATGTTCTCTTCTAGTTCCATAGTGTTATATTGGGTGGCGCCGCGGCCCCGGCCACCACTATAGCGACGTCGACCCCTTCCACTCCTTTTCCCTCTAGATTCACCAGGGCCTTGCCCCGGTCCTCTAAACCAAGAAGCTTTCAGGTCCTTGAACAACAGCGCCTCCTGTGGCCAAAAGCCATCTCCACATTCCTTGAAAAGGTGACCTAAGTAGCCACATACAGCGCACCGGTCCGGCAGCCTTTCAAATTTAACCCTGAAGATTACACGTTGCATACCTTCCTTCTTCTTGATCACCAGGGAAACGGCATTCTTCAGGGGTTTAGTCACGTCGATCCTCACCCGAATGCGTGCGAAGTTCCCTTCAAAGTCCTGAGATTTTGGCTCAGCGTATATGAACTCTCCCACCGTGGCTGAGAGCGCTTTAATCTTTGGATAGAAACCGTCGGGCAGGTCGTGGATTTGCATCCATATTTCTATCTTTGTGAGATCAATCAGGGAGGGCTTGGTGAAACCATCATAGGGAGTAATGACCACCGCTTTTCCCTTGAACGCCCAGGGGCCATCTTGCATAACCCGCTCCCAGTCGCCCAGGCACAAGAATTGCAGCGTGTACAGATTGTCCTGCAGCGGTCTGATCTTCACCTCCTTAGCCAGGTCCCAAGCAACCCTCATATTCTTGAAAAACCAATATTTTCTATATGTTTTCTCAGTATGAACCCTAGCTAGGGCCATCCATCTGATTGATTCTTCAGGGAGTTCCTCCTCCTCAACCACAACATCTTGCAGGTCTCCTTCCTTCAATCCGAGCTCTACCATCATCGCTACCAGATCAGCATCTGCGTCGTCCATGGGCGCGCCGTCATCCTTAGATCTCTTGCCTGAAGAAACTGGTTCCGCAGGCGGTATTGTCCCCATCGCTTCCTCCGATCCCGCCATCGTCGAGGCTCGCAAGCCCCAGATCACCGGCGAGGGGAGAGAGGCAGGGTAGATCAGGTTCTCTATGGTGGGGGGTGAAGAAACTCGCCGCCGCCGCCGAGAGGAAACAAAACCCTAACGAGAGGGGAAATAGCTAGCGTAGACAGAGGTAGCCCTCTCATCATCCTGCTAGTACTAGGGTTGGGCTGGCCGACATTTTGTGGGCTTTGCAAGCAACCGGAGTGACCCTCAACCTCAAGCACCGCCACGTAAGCTGTCTACGTGTCACCCGCTGTGCGTCATGCGTTTCCCACCGACCCGCACCCGCAAAAAAGGTCGACACGCTGAAAAATGGTGGACACGACCACTTCAACGCGGGATTAGGGAGTTTTCGATGATTAGCGACTCCACCGTCTGATTGACATTCCTTGGCCTGACAATTGCACTAATCACCTTTCTAAGTACTGTACTACGCCCGGAGTACGTGTTAAATTATTAATGTACCGACTTCTGCTTGCTTGCCCAAAATGGTAGTATGTCGGAGCTAGTGATCACTAATCACTCTTTTTTCTCCACATAGCAGAACAACAACTTTTGAAATAGACACATAAGAGCATCTCCACTCCCCCCCCCCCAATACCCCCTCAAGGGCATTTTTGTATCGTCGGCGAGAAAAAAAGGGCTCACGCCCCAGAACCCCACTTTTCGCCGGTCGCCGATGGATCCAGGCTGTAGAGAATGATTTGGTGCATCGGTGATTGATCGATTGTGCACTAGGCACATATATATATGTACAAGGGGTACGACCGGTATCTTGTCTCCTAAAATACACGTACATAGAGAGGGAGACAGACACTATAGGTACTGCATACAAAACCCAAACCTACGTACATGTACACATATTTAACACCCCCGCGGTCAAAGCGTCGCCGGTGACGCAAAGACTAGACCGAAAGCCCTCGAAGGTCGAGGTGGGTAGTCCCTTCGTCATCACATCGGCGAACTGCTGATCGGTGGGCACATGTAGAACACAAACACGACCAAGTGTGACGTGCTCCCGGACGAAGTGCATGTCAAGCTCAATGTGCTTCGTCCGTCGGTGATGGACAGGGTTGGCAGCAAGGTACACCGCGGAGACGTTATCACAGTAGACGAGTGTTGCCTTGGTGACCTCACATAGCAACTCCTGAAGTAGCTGTCGTAGCCAAGAGCATTCCGCGACGGCGTTGGCCACGGCCCAATGCTCAGCCTCGGCGCTCGATCGTGAGACCGTGGGTTGTCGTTTAGATGACCACGAAATCAGAGAGGGCCCGAGGTAGACGCAGTAGCCGGAAGTGGAGCGTCGAGTGTCGGGACACCCAGCCCAGTCGGCGTCAGAGTGGGTGACAAGGCTGGTGTCCGGTGATGCCGTCAGGGTGAGACCCATGGCTATGGTGCCACGTATGTACTGAAGTATACGTTTCATGAGAGCCCAATGGGTGTCACAAGGAGCATGCATGTGAAGGCACACCTACTGGACAGCGTACTGAATGTCCGAACGCGTCAGTGTGAGGTACTGAAGCACACCGACGATGGAGCGGTAGAAGGAAGCGTCGGACGCCGGAGAGCCCTCGGCGGCGGACACCTTAGCCTTCTGATGGTGTAGGAAGAAGCCAGTAGCCCGGCCCACGACCTCGATGCCGAGGAAGTAGTGGAGAGCCCCCAAGTCCTTGAGGGCGAACTCGGTGCCAAGGCAAGCTGTGATCTGCTGAAGTAGCGCTGGCGAGGATGCAGTCAGGATGATGTCGTCGACGTACAGTAGGAGGTACGCGGTGGCGGGGCCCTGGTGATAGACAAACAGGGAGGCATCGGACCGTGTGAACTGGAACCCCTGCTGCTAGAGGAAGTCTGCGATCCGCTGGTACCAGGCCCGAGGTGCCTGCTTCAACCCGTAGAGAGAACGGGAGATTAAGCACATGTGGTCCGGATAGTCGGTGTCGACGAAACCAGTCGGCTGCTAACAGAACAACTGCTCGTCAAGATGGCCATGCAAGAAAGCATTAGACACATCGAGCTGGTGGACTGGCCAGCCGCGAGAAACAGCAAGCTGGAGAATAGCGCGAATTGTGCCCGGTTTGACAACCGGGGCAAAGGTGTTGGTGAAGTCAATGCCGGCACACTGGCGAAAGCCGTGCACCTCCCAATGCGCCTTGTAGCGCTCGAGAGAACCGTCAGGGCGAGTCTTGTGGCGGAAGACCCACTTGCCAGTGATGACATTGGCATGGGGAGGCCGTGGAACAAGCTGCCATGTATGGTTACGCTGCAGGGCGTCAAACTCCTCACGCATTGTAGCTAGCCAGTTCGGATCCCGAAGGGCTGCGCGAGCGAAGGTGGGGAGCGGGGATGGCGCCGAGGTAGAAGCCGCGCACGCGTATTCGTCTGACGGGTAGCGCGTGCTAGGACATAGTGTCCCAGTCCGAACTCGAGTGACCACACCGGTGAGAGGTGCGGCTGCGGCGACGGGGGCCATGGCGGGGGGCAGCCACGGGGGCGGCTGAGGGGGCCGCGGCAACGGGGGCTGCGGCGGAGGCGACCGAGGGGAGCGTAGGCAGGGCCGAACTCGGGGCGTGGCTGGGCGGTCCGCCAGAGGTGAAGGCAGGGATGAACCGCGCCGCGGGAGACTCCAAAGTGACGGTACCTGCTGAAACAAGAACACGAGCTCATCAAAGTACACATGCCACGAAGTGAAAACGCGGTGGGAGACTAAATAATAGCACCGGTAACCTTTCGTGTTGGGAGGATAACCAAGGAAAATGCAAGGAAGCGACCGGGGAGCGAGTTTGTGAGGAGCAGTGGACGCGGTGCTAGGATAACAGAGACACCCGAAAATGCGAAGACCATCATAAGATGGAGCCGCACCGAAGAGGAGCTGGTGAGGGGTGCAGTTCCAGCGGGAACGACAGGGGCGAATGTTAATAAGGAGGCTGGTGGTCGTGAGCGCGTCCGGCCAAAACCGAGGGGGCACGTAGGAGTGGAAGAGCAACATGCGGACACAGTCATTAAGAGTGCGAAGGACGCGCTCGGCGTGACCATTCTACTGAGACGTGTAGGGGCAGGTGAGGCGAAAGATGGTGCCGTGGGATGCAAGTAAATTGCGGACGACGACGTTTTCAAACTCCTTGCCGTTGTCAGTTTGCAAGGCGAGAATAGAACGACCGAACTGTGTGGTGACATATGAATAAAAAGATGTGAGTGTGGCAAGAGCATCGGACTTGCAACGGAGAGTGAATGTCCACACATAATGAGAAAAATCATCCAATATCACCAGATAGTATAAATAGCCTGTGTTGCTAGCAACCGGGGACGTCCAAACATCACTATGCAATAACTGAAACGGAAAGGTGGAATTATTTGTAGACTCGCCAAAGGGAAGATGAGCACGATTGCCAAGACGGCAAGCCTCGCAAGTGTGATCGTCGACCTTATTACATGAGAAAGAAAAACACTGAAGAATCTGACGCATAACGGTGGAGTTGGGATGACTTAGACAGGCATGCCAAAGATCGACACTGGCGGCGAAGGCAACGGGACGATGGGTGGTGGTGGTGCTGGAGGGATGCACTGGCTAAAGCTCGTCCGGGCTATCACATAGGTGGTGTACAATCCGTGTACGGGCGTCCTTCACAGAAAAACCGATATCGTCGAATTCAAGAGTGATAGGATTCTCACGAGCAAGGCGACGAACAGAAATGAGATTAGTGACTAAGTCAGGAGACACAAGAATATGCACAGGAGTAGAAGTAGAAGGAAAAGACATATGACCGACATGTGTAATGGGTAGGGAGGAACCGTTACCAACGGTGATACAGGTGGGACTATGAACGGGAGTGGCAGACGTGAGGTTACCGAAATGAGCAGACATGTGAGCAGTGGTGCCCGAGTCCATGTACCAGTCACCACCGCCACCATAGGAGCTCGGTGGCGGGGCGGAGTGCAGTGCAGCGAGTAGGGCTGGGTCCCACGGCGGCGGCACCTGAGGAGGGTAGAACCCTCCGTAGGCCGGCGCGGGAGCAGCCCCAAGGGCGAAGCGACGGCGGCACCGTAGGCGGGTGTGGCCCCATAGGCCAGCACAGCGGCGGCGCCGTAGGCCGGCGCGTACCCGTAGGCGGGCGCAGGCAGGGGGACGGCACCATAGCCGCTGTAGGAAGCGGCGTTCTGCGCAGCGAAGAGGGCCTGGTGGCCCGCCGAGCGAGGCCCAAGGATGCCTGGAGCCAGAGCCCGAGGGACCGGCATCGAGTACGCATGGACGACGCCGGTCCATGGGTTGGTGTTGTATGTCCATGGGGGAGTCACCTGCTGCT
>NC_041383.1:385292441-385297961 GCF_002162155.2 Triticum dicoccoides | reverse complement strand
GGCGGCTGCTGGCGCGGGCGGCGGCGGCTGCTGGCGCGGGCGGCGGCGGCTGCTGGCGCGGCGCGGGTGGGGCGATCGGTGGAGGGGCGCCATGTGAGTTGCCGTCGGCGAGGGCGTGATGCTACACACGCTTCTTGACCCCCTTCATCCGGCCCTCCTCCAACCTCAAGTATGCCATGAACTTGGGGAATGAGGGCTCCGGCATCAAGGTGAGGTTGGAGGCGGCATTGCCGAAGTCCTCGCTGAGGCCAGCGGTGAGCGTGCTGAGGAGGAGGTCATCGTCCACCTTGGCTCCAATGTCACGGAGCTCATCCGCTAACGTCTTCAGGCGGTGGCAGTAGTCATCAATGGATTGTTCATCCTGGTGACAGTCAAAAATTCCTGCTGCAATAAAACGCGGCACTGAAGCTTGTTGTCGGTGAAGAGGCCGTTTAGCTTGACCCACATGGTGCATGCATTGTCGCCGGCGCTCACGACCAAGTGGAACAAGTCCTTGGAGATGGTGGTTAAGAACCATCGGATGATCATGGCATCGATCGCGGTCCACTCGGCGTTGTCCACCATGGCGCGGGAGTCCATGGTGCCATCCACATGATCCACGAGGTTGTTCTCGCGGAAGAGCAGCAAGAAGTACGTCTTCCACGCGAAGTATGTGGAGTTGGAGGCGTCGTGGACCACGGGGACGCGTGCATGGACGTTGTGTCGCGGATCTCAGCAGGGTCAATGGCGAAGGGGTTGGAGTAGGTGGAGGCGTTGCACGACATGGCTGCGAGGTCGTGAGGAGGGAGACAGCGTGGCGGTGGAGGACAGGCGGCACGGCAGGAGGACGGTGTGGCATGGAGGGGAGGGCGCGCGGGGGGAAGGAGGCACGCGGGGAGGAGGGGCGGTGGCGGCGGCATGGGGCGGCGGCGGCGGTGGCGGAAGATCGCGGCTGCGGCGGCGGCCCGAGGCGGTGGCTAGGGTTAGTGGAAGTAGGAGGATCGACTTGCGATAGATACCATGTAGAGAATGATTAGTTGCATCGATGATTGATTGATCATGCACTAGGCACATATATATAGGTACAAGTGGTGCAATTGGTATCTTGTCTCCTAAGATACACGTACATACAAAGGGAGATAGACAATACAGGTACTGCATACAAAACCTAGACCTACGTACATGTACACATGTTAAACGTAGGCCGAACCCGGCACGCTGGGGCACCGAAGAAACATTTTGGTGCGAAAGACTGGTGGACCCGTCGAGTAAGCAACGAGGCGTGTTCATCAGCCTCATTGCCTCGTTTCCCGCAGGGAATCAATGCGAAGGCTACCGCCTGTCAGCCTTCCATTGATTCCTCAGGGTGGCGCAGTGAAGGCGCGCCGCCACGCGTCCACAAGGCTGCCGCTTGCTCGCTGCCCACTCGCCACTATAAGTATCGCTCTCCCTCGCTGCTGGCCACACACTCCCTCGCCGCAGCCCCTGTCTCGTCGTCGACGACCCATCTCTCTCCTCATGTCTACCTCTCTCCCCGTCTGAAGCCACCGCCGATGGCACACCAGTTCCCCAGCGAAGGAGCGGCGGCCAACGGCTCCGGCCGCCGCCACCTCCACAAGTGGGAGGCGTGCCTCCTCCACGAGGCGAATTACCCGGCGCTGCCTGACATGCACATGCCGGGCTCGTGGAGGCTCAGCACCGGAGGCGTCCCCGTCCCCCTGCCACCCACCGACGGTGACCGCCGCGACGCTGAGATAGCACGCGTTCGGATGTCCCTACCGGAGGAGGTGCGGAGCCTGGCGGAGTACGCCACCGACAACCACGCTTGGTGGACGGCATACTTCCGTCACCGCCACGAGGAGCATCTCATCTCCACCAACAACATGCCGGTGAGGGGCCGTTACAAACACCGACGGGCGACGCCTGTGGTGGGGCGTCCCTGGGCGCACGCTCCACGCCATCCTCAAGCACCTCAAGGGCAGCAACAAGCCACCTCTCAAGTACCCGGCGGCCCCGGGTCCGGTCCCCTGTCGGAGCGGCAGATCTTCTTGGCTGCTGAGGCGCATGGCAGGCTCCTCCTCCTCCTCCCGCTCCTTTGGGCCGCCAGGAGAAGGCCGTGTTGTCGCCCCGCTCGCCCCGGTCAAGGCCGAGCCCGTGGAGATGCCGCTCAGGCGGCGCACGCGCGATGGCCCCTCTCGTCCCTCCTCCCGCCTCATCAAACCGAAGCCCGAACCGGGGCTCGTCGCCATCAAGCCCGAGCTAGGGCTCATCGCCGTCAAGAAGGAACACGATGCCATGGCCGCCGACGAGGAGGCCGCCCTCAAATGGGAGCGGGATGACTACGCTAGCTAGAGTTGGAGCGCCAGCGCCCCCTTGACGAGATCGCCGCTCGGCGCCGCGGCCGCGACGTGGCTGGCATCATAATCCTCAAAGACAGCGACGACGTGGCACCGCCGCCCACCAACCCCGTCCGGCAAGGCGACCCAGGGCAGGGCTGCAGCAAGGACGGCGGCATGCAGGGCAACGACGCCGGCGACGACAGCGACGGGGGCGACAACACGGCTTTCTACAAGCTCTTCGGCATGTAGAAGGCTCGGGACGGCGGTGGCGGCGGGGCGGCAGCGTAGTTTTAGGTTTTCAGTTATGTCTTTTGAATTATGTACAAATATGAACGAATTTCGTTCAAATTATATAAATTTTAGCAGAACTTTCTTTTTTCAAAAAAGGACGTCTGCGGCCAACTTTGGGCGGCGAGTGGGAACCCGACCGCCCCCACGACGAAAATAACGCCGGCTCACCCTCAGAAGGCACAATTTACATTCCTGGGGTGCCGAACGAGTGGAGATGCTCTAAGCTAGCTAGAACTAGTGGGGAGCCGCAGTGCTAGCTATAGAATAGAAGGGTCACTTGGTGGAATTTGCATATTAACGTGGCACGTTCTGCGTAGCATGATTGCGAGGTTTAGGTCACGACCAGAGTTAGAGATCCTCTGGGTAAATAAGCATGTGTCTGGCTCACAGAATCCTTGGTTAGTTGGCTTGAGAGCAAGTACAATAGAGCTGAGTTAGTGGGCTATAAGGAATAAATTAGTATATTTCTGCTTAGTTGGAGGAAAAAGAAGAGGAGAGAGAAGGTAAGCGGGCTCTTCGTGAAGAGCCAACTCTAGCACGTGCTTCTAGGCACTTTGTGAGAATGAAAGATGGGCCACATAATAAAAAAGTAGTACACTCTTTTGATCCACTATTGTACATGTTGGCTATAAGATGGGCTTTAGATGACATGGCACTGGCTTATAGCCAGCAGCTGGCTATACTATAACCATGCTCTGATCCAGACATATACTGCACGCAGTGATATCATCACCCGGATCGGCACACGTGGCACCTAAAGACACATTATTATTCACTTTACACCTGCAATTTTTGTACCCCCCCACCCCGTAGGTACAGGGTGAGGTGGACCTATCAGTGTCAAGTCACCGCTGCAGGCCACCTTCTTGGGATCCAGCCGAGCGTACGAGGGGATGAGAGCGAAACCAAGTGAAAGAAAGTAATAGACGTACTCCGTGGAGCTATTGGAATCTGGCGTGTGCCAATCGCCGCTAGCCACGTTATTTCTCACGTGGGATGTCACTGTTTTTTTCGTTCTGGAACACTATTGTTTTTTTTGGTGAAAGGGAGATTTTATTTCATCAATCAGGACGACATAAGTCGTTCTTGCAAATATCAGGGATGTTTCCTGGTCTCGAACCCAGCCACACCGTAGTGCGACCTTCTGTCCCGGTCAAAGAAGGCCAGATAATGGCTTACACCATTTTCTTTCCTGCGAATATGAGATAGTTTGAACATTCTCCCATGTTAAAAAAACATTCTCCCTTCTCTCAAAAGCATTTGGATTTGATCAGCCAACATGGAATAGCGAGACTGGTCCCTATACGGACCATCGATCATGTTAAGAGCAACAAGGCAGTCCGTCCCCACTTTGGCCTTGTGGTGTCCCTGGTCGTCCTCCCCCATCCCGTGGAATCCATCGGTCTCGCCAAATTCTAATGGGCCTACCGTTCCCCATGCACCATACTTAGCCAGACATGAGAAGTTGTAGCCCGTGTTTGACTGCCTGCCAAGTTGCCGAAGCTCCTCCTGAGAAAACCGTATCTTCCAAGCTTCCATTCGGGTAGTACCTCGCCTTCAAAACACGAGCACACAGACTCTCTTGTTTGGTCAAGAGTCGCCATATTTGGCGAGCGAGCAAATATTGGTTAAACAGGTGTAGGTCGCAGAAGCCAAGTCCCCCTTGCGCCTTTGGTTTTATCTAATGGATCCAAGCATGCTAATGCATCTTTCTCTTCCCCTTCTCAACTCCCCAGAAGAAATTACGTATCATTCTCATGAGGTCCTCACAAGTGGATGTCGGAAGTATAAACACGCTCATAACATATTGATGCGAAGCATCCCTACATCATCCCCATGGACATTCCCTCACCGCCACAAGCGCAAAGAGGACCAATGACAAGAGCAAGATCACGTGCCATCGAAACCAAGGTTAACTCCTTCCTCTTCGAGTCTCATTCGGTTTCACATGAGAATTTGGTTCTACCTCAAACGGAGATGTTATGCATTCTTAGGTACCAAGAAGTTGACCGTGAAGAAGCTAGGATGGAGGTACAAGCAACTATGGAAGAGGAAGGGAGAGAAATGCACGAATATATGGAAGCTCTGGACACCCAGGGTGCCCGGACCCTTCCGCTCCCGGGTGCCCGGCCTCCGGCTAGGAGCTGGCCCTGGACGCCCCGGGTGCCCGGCTAGGAGACCCCCAGGGTGCCTGGGCGCTGCCCCGCCGCCCCGGGTGCCCGGGCCACTACCCTGGGCCACTACCCCGGGTGCCCGGCCCCTTCGCCTGGCGTTGGCCTGGACCGGCCCGGGTGCCCGGCCAAATGGCCCTGGGTGCCCGGCCCTCCTTCAGTCGCGGCCTGGCGCGTCCCTGACCGGCCCGGGTGCTCGGGCCCCTCCTCTTGGTGACCTCCGGGTGCCTGGGCCCCTTTACACCGGGTGCCCGGACATGGTCGGTTGTGCCTACGCGAATTTAGGGTGAAATGACCCTTGTAACCCCTTTTTCTTCCCAATTCATCCCTAGCCTATAAGTACTCATTATCTAGCTCATTTTTAGCGTCAGCAAAGTATTTAAGAGATATTAGAGAGCTTTGCTCCTTGTATCCCCCTCCTCTTGGAGATCAAGACCCCTCTTTGGGAAGAATCCTTGTGGATTATTAAGGCCTCCTCTTGGAGAAGATCAACATCAAGACCTCATCTCCTTGCAGTGTGAAGAACTCTACCCTAGTTGCTATTTTCCTTGAATTGTTCTTGTATACTTGTGGACCTCATGTATGCTACTCTAGTGGATGTGTGATTTGGGTATGTTTGAGTGATTTCCCCCTTGTGTTCTTGTGTTTGTTCATCCTTTCCCCCTTCCTCCAAGTATGAAAAGACCTCACCTAGGGCTTCACCCAACAACATCTCGATATCATGAGCAAAGTTGATTCAC
>NC_041383.1:385278803-385292110 GCF_002162155.2 Triticum dicoccoides | reverse complement strand
CCAACAACACCTACGTTTTGGCCATAACTTTCACCTCCCAAGTCCATTATTGTGTTCTTTAGATCGTTTTGTAGCTCTTCATATACCCCATCCACATATATCATCACCACCACCATTTGCCTCCATCAAAATTTTCATCATAAAAGCATCCACCTTCCGCATTTGACCGATTTTGAGTTGTAGTTTCCATTTCCTAAGGTGTTTCGGCTACTTGGGAACGGTTTGACATCGACGAGACCGCTCCTCATAGTCGCATCGACCTCGACTTCGACAATGACCACTTCATCCTCATACCAACCGTAAGCAAGGACGGTAACCTCGATGACACTTCGTACATTTCCTTGCCATTTCATTGATAACCCGAGCCAATTTGCGTCACTTACCTATCGAGGCTAGCGAGTTGAGAATTGTCGGGCCACACTTTTGTGCATCTTAGTGACACGCCTACTCTGCATAGCCGCTTGAGCGTGCAAATTATCTTGCTATCATCATTGTGCCCTAAGTCTCTCCCGTGCATATCTTACATACTTGTCTCAGATCATACTTGGCTCGAGCATCAAGCATAGTGAAAAAAAGTTTTGAGCAAAAGAGGAGAAACAAAGGGCTTGTAAGCATTAGCATTGAGCCATTTTGCATCGCTACATCATCTTGGTCACCACATACATAGCATATTTGGTATTGAAGACGGCATGTTTCTCTCATTGGTTGGTGCACAAGCGTATCTAGCCCATTTGAGCAATCGAGCTAGGGTCTCTCTTGCATCCATACAATAAGACCAATTTCCGTGGTCACACATCTTGAGCTCACTCCTTGGTTGTGCGGGTCCCATCTATCTTCCGTGTGTGTGTTCCTAGTGATATTCTTGGGTTTGATCTATTTGCTTTACTTGCAATTTTGTGAATCTTCTCAACTTTATCGATATCTTGACTAACATTTGCTTGAAATTTTGTGCCACTCATCCTAACCAAGCTCCTCCATAAGCTTTACTTGTGTAGGTGTGACAAACAAACCCGGTACCAATTCTACTATTATAGCATTACATTGAGTGATACTCGATACATCATCAATCCTCGGAAAAGGTAACATCGGTATTGTTCTCTCATTTTCCTACTCACCACCACTTGGTTATGATGGATAGGCCAAGTTCTTCGGTGAACCCACGTTTTGAGGAGAAAGGTGATGAATGCGACTACGTCACCAAGAACCACTTCTTCGTCGCCCAACGTGCTCTTCATCAAGAAAGTGAAGCTTTGGGTGAGCTCATCGAGCAACTCGCCATCAACTGTCGTCAATCGGAAGCAAGGAACCGTGAATACCTCAACGCCAAGATCACCACACAAATGGAAGAATTCCGCAACATGACCGTGAGCCGCGCGTCTTCCTCAACCTCTTCACCAAGACGGTGCCACTCAAGCCACCGCTCAAGTCGTCAATCTTTGGCCTACTCTTCTTCCGATGCAAGTCCTCACCGACATCGCTTTCACCAACGTACGATCCACAAGATCGCCGAGCTCAAGGAAATCCATTCCATGGCAATGGTTTACAAGAACGAGTCCGAGCACGCGAAAGGGTGAGACGCCAAGCACAAGACCAGAGGACCAAGAGCAACATCCACAGGTGTAACATCAAACACCTCAATATGGTGATGCAATTCGACAAGCACAAGAGCACCTTGAGGCACAAGCACTCAAAGCACAGCACACACTCCGCGAGCACACTAGATCCATCGATGAGCGCAACCGCCAAGTGCGTGAATAAGAAGAAGCACTTCGTCAAGCACTACAAGAAGAAGCCGCCCGATGTGTAGAGCAACAAGAAAGGCGAACCCAAGCGCATATGCCTTGTCCTCCTCCAAGACAAGAGCAACACCAAGTGGAACGAGTGCTAGAAGACCCTCCTCCATGCCAAGAGCTACATCAAGAGGAATGATCATTTGCGGACCTTCCTCCATGGCAAGACCGACATCAAAACTGCCACTATGATGAAGAACTCCACTACGACAAGCTCAAGTTCACCATGCCCAAGTTCTCTAGAAGCAATGATCCCGAACAGTATCTCTCATGGGCATTGAAAGTTGACAAGATATTCTATCTTCACAAATACGACAAGGAAAATAAGATCGCCATGGCCTCCCTCGAGTTTCAAGACTACGTCCTCATTTGGTGGGACAAGTGATCGAGCGACGACAAGCAAGAGGCAAACTACCCATCACAACTTGGACACAAATGAAGGATGTAATGCGAGCTCGCTTCATGCCTACACACTACACCCATGATCTTTTCAAGAAGTTGCAACTCCTCAAGAAAGTCATGAAGAGGGTGGAAGAATACTACCAAGAAATGGAGATTGCCATGATAAGAGCCAATGTTAAGGAAGATGACGAGCAAACTATGGCACACTTCTTGAACGGCCTCAACCACCCAATCAAGCGGATTGCCGACTTCCAACCCTACTCCAACCTCCTCGAGTTACTTCACCAAGCAACCAAGGCCGAGAAAAAAGTACAAGATGACTTCAAATACGCCAAGTACTCGTCCAAGACCTATGGCTCATACACTTAAGATCCCACGGCTTCGGCACCTCCTACCTCGACTAGAACATCACCAAGTACTGGAGACAAGTCAAGTTCCAAGCAAGTTACGCCTTCCTCAACTTGTCCTCCAGCAAGCAACTACAAATCCAAGACTCCCCCATCATCGGCGCCACCGAATGATCCCGTCAAGACAATTTCTCTCAAGTGCTTCACATGTGGTGGCCAAGGACACAAGTCCTTCCAATGCACCAACATGCGAACCATGATTTTCAACGATGATGGCACATACGACTCACTGAGTGAAGAAGAAATGGAATCCCTTGAGCACGTGGCCATGCACTGGTGCGTGAACGAAGATGAATATTATCAAGTCTTTTGTGACAATGTTTCAAGTCCCGCCCTTGTTGTCTCCAAGGTCTTGACACTCCAACCCCAACAAGATGAAGACCAACAGTGCCACATCTTCCACACCAAAGCGGGCATCAATGGGCGTTCTGTGTAGGTCATCATCGATGGAGGAAGTTGCCACAATTTGGAAAGTGAAGAGCTATGTTCCAAGCTATAATTGGTCAAGAAGAAGCATCCTCATCCCTACAAGGTCCAATGGCTTAGCGACTCCGGCACCATTCAAGTGGAGCACACCATGCAAGTTTCATTCTGTTGGGAAACGTTGCATGGAAAACAAAAAAATTCTACGCACATGCAAGATCTATCCTTGGAGATGCATAGCTACGAGAGGGGGAGAGCATCTTCATACCCTTGAAGATTGCTAAGCGGAAGCATTTATCAACGCGGTTGATGTAGTCGTACACCTTCATGATCCGTCCCGATCAAGTACCGAACGTACGGCACCTCCGCGTTCAGCACACGTTCAGCTTGATGACATCCTCGCCTTCTTGATCCAGCAAGGCGGGCAAGGTAGTAGATGAGTTCCGGCAGCACGACAACGTGGTGACGGTTGGTGATGAAGAACAATCTCCACAGGGCTTTGCCAAGCACTACAGAAACTAGATGGAGGATAAACTAGAGGGAACAGGGTTGCCGGCACACGGCTTGGTGAATCTTGATGTGTCTTGGGTGCTAGCCCTGCCCCTCTATTTATATGTTGATCCCTAGGGTCAAATTTTGGAGTAAAAGCCTCCTCAAAGTTGATTTTGACCGAAGGGAAGAGTCCTTCTCGGACTCCAGGGATAGACGCCATGGTTCCAGGCATCTACCCCCTAGACGCCAGGGTTCCTGGCGTCTAGCCTCTAGTCTCTGCAAAACTCCCTTTTGTACTTTCCAAAAGCCTCATGGGCTTTCCCCTTTGGCCCAAATAAAGTGTTCTCATAACCAAACATTTTGGGAAACATCCCGAACCCCTTCTGGTGAATTTCAGAAACCTTCCGGAGATCAAACACTATCATCCCATATATCAATCTTTACCTGTGGACCATTCCGGAGCTCCTTGTCATGTCTGTGATCTCATATGGGACTACGAAGAAAATTCAGTCACCAACATACATAACTCATATAAAACTATATCGTCAACGAGCGTTAAGCATACTGACCCTATGGGTTCGAGAACTATGTAGACATGACCGAGACACCTCTCCGGTCAATAACCAATAGTGGAACCTAGATGCCCATATTGGCTCCTATATATTCTATGAAGATCTTTATCGGTCGAACCTTTATGACAACATACGTAATTCCCTTTGTCCATCGGTATGTTACTTGCCCGAGATTCAATCGTCGGTATCTTCATACCTAGTTCAATTTTGTTACCGGCAAGTCTCTTTACTCGTTCTGTAATACATCACCTCATGACTAACTCCTTAGTCGTTTGCTTGCAAGCTTATGATGTGTATTACCGAGAGGGCCCAGAGATACCTCTCCGATACTCGGAGTGACAAATCCTAATCTCGATATATGCCATCCCAACAAACACCTTCAGAGATACCTGTAGACCATATTTATGATCACCCAGTTACATTGTGACGTTTGATGGCACACAAGGCATTCCTCCGGTATCCGGGAGTTGTATAATCTAATAGTCGAAGCAATATGTATTTCACATGAAGAAAGCAATAGCAATAAACTGAAGCATCAATATGCTAAGCTAATGGATGGGTCTTGTCCATCACATCATTCTCCTAATGATGTGATCCCGTTATCAAATGACAACACATGTCTATGGTTAGGAAACCTTAACCATCTTTGATCAACGAGCTAGTCTAGTACAGGCTCACTAGGGACACGGTATTTGTTTATGTATTCACACATGTATTTAAATTTCCGATTAATACAATTCTAGCATGAATAATAAATCTTTATAATGAATAAGGAAATATAAAATAACAACTTTATTATTGCCTCTAGGGCATATTTCCTTCAGTCTCGCACTTGCACTAGAGTCAATAATCTAGTCCACATCTCCATGTGATTAACACCAATAGTTCACATCGCCATGTGATTAACACCCAAAGAGTTACTATAGTCAATAATCTAGTTCACATCACCATGTGATTAACACCCAAAGAGTACTAAGGTGTGATCATATTTTGCTTGTGAGAGAGGTTTAGTCAACGGGTCTGCTACATTCAGATCCGTATGTATTTTCCAATTTTCAATGTCTACAATGCTCTAGACGGAGCTACTCTAGCTAATTGCTCCCACTTTAAATACATATCCAGATTGAGACTTAGAGTCATCTGAATCAACATCAAAGCTTGCATCAATGTAACCTTTTATGGCGAACTCTTTATTACCTCCATAATCGAGAAATATCCCCCTAGTCCTCTAAGGTAACTAAGGATAAATTTGACCGCTGTCCAGTGATCTATTCCTGGATCACTATTGTACCCCCTTGCCAAACTCATGGCAAGGTACACAACAGGTTTGGTACACAGTATGGCATACTTTATAGAACCTATGGCTGAGGCATAGTGATGACTTTCATTCTCTCTCTATCTTCTGCCACGGTCGGTTTCTGAGTCTTACTCAACTTCACACCTTGCAACACAGGCAAGAACCCTTTCTTTGACTCATCCATTTTTAACTTCTTCAAAATCTTGTCAAGGTATGTGCTTTGTGACAGTCCTATTAAGCGTCTCGATCTATCCCTATAGATCTTGATGCCCCATATATAAGCAACTTCACTGAGGTCTTTCATTGAAAAATTCTTATTCAAGTATGAATTTATGCTATCCAGAAATTCTATATCATTTCCAATCAATAATATGTCATCCAAATATAATATCATAAATGCTACAGAGCTCCCACTCACTTTCTTGTAAATACAGGCTTCACCGTAAGTCTGTATAAAACCATATGCTTTGATCACTACATCAAAGCATATATTCCAACTCCGAGATGCTTGCACTAGTCCATAGATGGATCGCTGGAGCTTACACACTTTGTTAGCACCTTTAGGATCGACAAAACCTTCTGCATGCATCATATACAACTCTTCTTTAAGAAATCCGTTGAGGAATGTAGTTTTGGCGTCCATTTGCCAGATTTCATAATCATAAAATGCAGCAATTGCTAACATGATTCGTACAGACTTAAGCATCGCTATGGGTGAGAAAGTCTCATCGTAGTCAACTCCTTGAACTTGTCACAATCCTTTCGCGACAGGTCGAGCTTTGTAAATAGTGACATTACCATTAGCGTTTGCCTTCTTCTTAAAGATCCATTTATTCTCAATGGCTTGCCAATCATTAGGAAAGTCCACCAAAGTCCACACTTTGTTCTCATACATGGATCCTATCTCAGATTTCATGGCCTCAAGACATCTGTCAGAATCTGGGCTCATCATAGCTTCTTCATAGTTCGTACGTTCGTCCTGATCTAGTAACATGACTTCTAGGATAGGGTTACCGTACCACTCTGGTGCGGAACGTGATATGTTCAACCTACGAGGTCCACTAGTAACATAATTTGAAGTTTCATGATCATCATCATTAACTTCCTCTCTAGTTGGTGTAGGCATCACGGGAACAGATTTCTCTGGTGTGCTACTTTCCAATTTGAGAGAAGGTATAATTACCTCATCAAGTTTTACTTTCCTCCCACTCACTTCTTTCGAGAGAAACTCCTTCTCTAAAAAGGATCCATTCTTAGCAACAAAGATCTTGCCTTTGTATATGTGGTAGAAGGTGTACCCAATGGTTTCCTTAGGGTGTCCTATGAAGATGGACTTCTTCGCTTTGGGTTTGAGCTTATCAGGCTGAAACCTTTTGACATAAGCGTCGCTTCCCCAAACTTTTAAGAAATGACAGCTTAGGTTTCTTGCCAAACCACAGTTCATACGGTGTCATCTCAACGGATTAAGATGGTGCCCTATTTAACGTGAATGCAGTTGTCTCTAATGCATAACGACAGTGGAAAATCGGTAAGAGACATCATAGAACGCACCATATCTAATAAAGTGTGGTTACAATGTTTGGACACACCATTACGCTGTGGTGTTCCAGGTGGCGTGAGTTGTGAAACTATTCCACATTGTTTTATATGAAGGCCAAACTCGTAACTCAAATATTCGCCTCTACGATGAGATCGTGGAAACTTTATTTTCTTGCTAAGATGATTCTCCACTTCACTCTGAAATTCTTTAAACTTTTCGAACATTTCAGAATTGTGTTTCATCAAGTAGATATACCCTCAAATCATCTGTGAAGGTGAGAAAATAATGATACCCGCCGCGTGCTTCAACACTCATCGGACCACATACATCTATATGTATTATTTCCAATAAGTCATTAGTTGGCTCCATTGTTCCGGAGAAAGGAGTTTTACTCATCTTGCCCATGAGGCATGGTTCAAGTATCAATTGATTCATAATCTAGTGATTCCAAAAGTCCATCTGCATGGAGGTTCTTCATGTGCTTCACACCAATATGACCTAAACGGCAGTGCCACAAGTATGTTGCACTATCATTATCAACTTTGCATCTTTTGGCATCAATATTATGAATATGTGTATTACTAAGATCGAGATTCAATAAACCATTCACATTGGGTGTATGACCATAGAAGGTTTTATTCATGTAAACAGAATAACAATTATTCTCTAACTTAAATGAATAACCGTATTGCAGTAAACATGATCTAATCGTATTCATGCTCAACGCAAACACCAAATAACATTTAGGTTCAATACTAATCCCGAAGGTAGAGGGACTGTGTAATGGTGATCATATCAACCTTGGAATCATTTCCAACACATGTCGTCACCTCGCTTTTAACTAGTCTCTGCAACTCCTTTCGAGTTACTAATCTTAGCAACTGAACCGGTATCATATACCCAGGGATTACTTTGAATACTAGTAAAATACACATCAATAACATGTATATAAAATATACTTTTGTTCACTTTGCCATCCTTCTTATCCGCCATGTTTTTGGGGTAGTTCCAATAACATATATCACATCATGTCTTGACCAAATCACGTCACAACATACCCTGCAAAAACAAGTTAGACGTCCTCTACTTTGTTGTTGCAAGTTTTACGTGGCTGCTATGGGTTTCTAGCAAGAACCATTCTTACCTACGCATAAAACTACAACGGTGTTTCATCAAGTTTGCTGTTTTAACCTTCTTCAAGGACCAACCGCATTTAAATTCGATTCAACTAAAGTAGGAGAAACAGACACCCGCCAGCCACCTTTATGCAAAATTAGTTGCATGTCAGTCGGTGGAACCGGTCTCATGTGCGTGGACATGTAAGGTTGGTCCGGGCCGCTTCATCCCACAATACCGCCGAATCAAAATAAGACGTTGGTGGTAAGCTGACTATCACCGCCCACAACTATTTGTGTTCTACTCATGCATATCATCGACGCATAGACCTGGCTCATGATGCCACTGTTGCAAAACGTTGCATGGAAAACAAAAAAATTCGTCGCACACGCAAGATCTATCCATGGAGATGCATAGCTATGAGAGGGGGAGATCATCTTCGTACCCTTGAAGATCGCTAAGCGGAAGTGTTCATCAACGTGGTTGATGTAGTCGTACACCTTCATGATCCGTCCCGATCAAGTACCGAAGGTACGACACCTCCGCATTCAGCACACGTTCAGCTCGATGACGTCCTCTCCTTCTTGATCCAGCAAGACAGGCGAAGTAGTAGATGAGTTCCAGCAGCACTACGGCATGGCGACGGTTGGTGATGAAGAACAATTTCGTAGGACTTCGCCAAGCACTACAGAAACTAGACGGAGGATAAACTAGAGGGGACGGGGTTGCCGGCACACGGCTTGGTGAATCTTGATGTGTCTTCGGTGCTAGGCCTGCCCCTCTATTTATATGTTGAGCCCTGGGGTCGAAACTTGGAGTAAAAGCCTCCTCAAAGTCGGTTTTTCCCTAAAGGAAGAGTCCTTCTTGAACTCCATGGCTAGACGCCAGGGTTCCCGGTGTCTACCCCCTAGATGCCAGGGTTCCTGGCGTCTAGCCTCTGGTCTCCGCAAAACTCCCTTTTGCACTTTCCAAAAGCCTCATGGGCTTTCCCCTTTGATCTAAATAAAGTGTTCTCATACCCCAAACATTTTGGGAAACATCCGGAACCCCTTCCGATGAATTTCGTAAGCCTTCCGGAGATCAAACACTATCATCCCATATATAAATCTTTACCTCGGACCATTCCAGAGCTCCTCGTCATATCCGTGATCTCATTCGGGACTACGAACAACATTCGTTCACCAACATACATAACTCATATAATACTGTATCGTCACCAACGTTAAGCGTGCGGACCCTACGGGTTCGACAACTATGTAGACATGAACGAGACACCTCTCTGGTCAATAACCAATAGCGGAACTTGGATGATCGTATTGGCTCCTACATATTCTACGAAGATCTTTATCGTCGAACTGTTATGACAACATACGTTATTCCCTTTGTCTATCGGTATGTTACTTGCCTGAGATTCGATCCTCGGTATCTTCATACCTAGTTTAATCTCATTACCGGCAAGTCTCTTTACTCGTTCCGTAATACATCACCTCGTGACTGACCCCTTAATCATTTTCTTGCAAGTTTATGATGTGTATCACTGAGAGGGCCTAGAGATACCTCTCTGATACTCAGAGTGACAAATCCTAATCTCGATATATGCCAAACCAACAAACACCTTCGGAGATACCTATAGAGCATCTTTATGATCACCCAATTACGTTGTTATGTTTGATAGCACACAAGGCATTCCTCCGGTATCCGGGAGTTGCATAATGTCATAGTCGAAGGAATATGTATTTGACATGAAGAAAGCAATAGCAATAGACTGAACAATCAATATTCTAAGCTAACAGATGGGTCTTGTCCATCACATCATTCTCCTAATGATGTGATCCTGTTATCAAATGAAAACACATGTCGATGGTTAGGAAACCTTAACCATCTTTGATCAACGAGCTAGTCTAGTAGAGGCTCACTAGGGACACAGTATTTGTTTATGTATTCACACATGTATTTAAGTTTCCGATCAATACAATTCTAGCATGAATAATAAACCTTTATCATGAATAAGGAAATATAAAACAACAACTTTATTATTGCCTCTAGGGCATATTTCCTTCACATTCAAGATCGGCGCCGACGAGGACACCTTGGGGTGCCATGTGGTTCCTATGTCCGTGTGCCATCTCCTCTTGGGGAGACCTTGGCAATTTGACCACGACGTCATCCACAACGGAAGAACAAACCGCTATAGCCTCAAGATGAAGGGAAAGGAGTACGTGCTATGACCTATGTCTCCAAGTCAAGTGATCATGACAAGCAAGCATCGACCCATCAGGGAGAGACTAGTGAGAGAGTAAACCACCACAAAGAGAGTCAGTGCCACAAGCCCAAAATGAGTGACTCTTCACTAAGAGAGAAAAACTTAGTCCTCCTAGCCACCAAAAGAGAGATGAGAGAAGTGTGTGAGAACCCATCGAGTGTCATCTACTATGTCCTACTATGCAAAGATGAGGTGGCAAAAACTAACCCTTCTAATCCTCTACCTCTAGTGTTCTCTAACTTGTTGCAGGAATTCGCTGATGTCTTCCCCGATGAGCTACCTCCGGGTCTCCCTCCTCTTTGTGGCATTGAACACCGGGTCGACCTCATCCTCGGTGCACCTCTTTCGAACAAGGCTCCATACCGCATCAACCCCGAAGAAATTAAGGAGATCCAGCGGCAAGTACAACAACTCATCGACAATGGCCATGTACGTGAAAGCTTAAGCCCTTGTGCCATTCCGGTTATTCTTGTGCCTAAGAAAGACAGTAGTTTTCGCATGTGTTCTGATTGTAGACCCATCAACGCTATCACCGTTCGCTATAGGCATCACATTCCACACCTTAATGATATGCTAAATGAGCTTAGCGGCCCCACCATTTTCTCGAAAATTGATCTTAAAAGTGGATATTACCAAATCCGCATTCAAGAAGGTGATGAATGGAAAACCGCTTTTAAAACTAAATTTGGCTTGTACGAGTGGTTAGTTATGCCTATGGGTTCATCAGAAGCTCCTGGTACTTCCAAGCGTGTTATGCATTTTGTGCTTCGCCCATACATTGGAGTGTTTGTTGTGGTCTACTTTGACGACATACTCATGTTTAGAAAATCCCTCAAAGATCATGTAAATCATCTTAGGAACGTTTTACAAACTCTTCGAAAATAACGTCTTTATGGCAATATGGAAAAAATGCACTTTTGGTGTTGACAAGCTTGTTTTCTTGGGTTTTGTTGTTTCTTCCAAGGGTGTTCATGTTGACGAGTCCAAAATTGAAGCAACTAAAACTTCGCCACAACCCACTAATTTGCAACAATGTGTAACTTCCTTGGTCTAGCGGGTTTTTATTGTCGCTTTGAGAAAGACTTTAGCACTATTGCCGCATTGTTACATGCCTTGAGTAAGAAAAATGCACCCTTTGTTTGGGGACCTTTGCAATCTACCACATTTTATGAGCTCAAATCCTTACTTACACATGCTCCGATTCTTGCTTTGCCTAATTTCGACAATACTTTTGAGGTCCATTGTGATGCTAGTGGTAATGGAATTGGTGGAGTTTTGATGCAAGAAAAGCGACCCATTGCATACTTCAGTGAAAAACTTTACGGTGCTCAACTTAACTATCCCATCTATGACAAAGAATTGTATGCTTTACTGTGTGTATTGCATGTTTGGGATCATTATCTTCGCCCACATGAATTTTTCATACATACCGATCATGAGACACTTAAGTACCTTAAAGGTCAAACCAAGTTGAAAAAATGGCATGCTAAATGGAGTGAATTTATTGAATATTTCCCTTCTGTGATCAAGTACATTAAGGGCAAAGAAAATGTTGTGGCGGATGCTCTTTCTCACAAATACATGTTAGTTACTCAACTTGAATTGAATGTTGTTCGATTCGAACATATCAAATACTTGTATGAGCATGATGTGCCTTTTGCTACTCCTTATGCTAAGTGTGTGACGTATACATCTTGGGAATGATACTATATCAAAAATGGTTATCTAATGAGAGCTAACAAACTATGCATCCCCGAGTCTTCTCTTTGTTTGTTACTTTTGCAAAAGCTCGTGGAGGAGGACTCATGAGACATTTTGGACGCGACAAGCCTTTTGCCACGCTCTCAAAGAACTACTTTTGGCCCAAGATGTTCCGCGATGTCTCACGCTTCACCAACTGGTGCTCTACATGCCGCAAAGCTAAGTCACAAGCTCAATCCCACGGTTTACATATGTCACTCCCTATTCCACATCAACCATGGGAAGATATTAGCATGGATTTTGTGCTTGGATTACCTAGGACTCAAAATGGCAAGGATTCTGTATTTGTTGTGGTGGACCGATTCTCTAAAATGGCACATTTCCTCCCATGCAATAAGATAGACGATGCTTCATATGTTGCAAATCTTTTTTGTAGGGAAATCTTGAGGTTACATGGAGTGCCAAAGACAATTGCATCGGACCGAGATGCCAAATTCTTAAGCTACTTTGGAAGACGCTATGTGCCAAGCTCGGCATCAAGCTACTATTCTCGACGTCCTATTGTAACATCCCAAATTTTCAATTCGAAATGTTATACATAGGTCATCATATGCATATCATATTTTATTTGCATGTTGGTTCTGATCCTAGAAATTCTAAGAAACTCAAGGACCCACGGAGAGAGTTGGGGATTTCAATTATTTTCATATTTGAATATTCTCAAATTTGAAAAGAGGATAATTCGAATGTTTCCAATATTAAAACAAATAAGAGGAGATAAAATGACTTCTCCAATATAAAAGAAATATTGGAGGAAAATGTTAAACTCAAATAAATATTTTTATTTGGATTTTATTGCTATTTTATTTGAATTAGAAAAATGTGCATTTTTCAAAATTGCATTTTTAGCCCAGAAAAATGTTCATGTTGTCCTAAATATTAGGAGAGGACCGCGAAAATTAATTTTGGGATTTTAGGATTTTTATTCTTTTTATTTTGGATTTTTCTGTTCTGGCGAAATAGTTTTAAAAAAACAAGCGTCGCCCGACTGGGCCAACGGCCCAGCCGCCGCCGCCTTCCCGCCGCGCGACACCGTGCCGTCGCCGGACTCGTGAAGGAGTCTGAGCTCGTCGCGACGTGCCGCTCAACCCCTCCCCAAGCCGGCCACCCCGCGGCCTCCTATAAATACCGCCGCCCGCCTGCCCTCTCCTCCCGCACCGCCACCACCGCCGCCGGCGCCGCCAGTCGCCGCAAGCCGTCGCCGCCTGCGCCGCCCGCTGCCGCAAGCCCTCGCCGCCTGCGCC
>NC_041383.1:385274787-385278437 GCF_002162155.2 Triticum dicoccoides | reverse complement strand
TGCGCCGCCCGCTGCCACAAGCCGCCGACGCCGCCGCCTTGCGCCCGCGCTACCGTCGCCCGACGTCGCCACTGTCCCCCCACGCTGGCGCCCCGCCTCGCCGGACTCACCGGAAGCCGCCACCGTCGACCGCCGGTTTTCGCTGGGTTTTAGATATAAAACCGTTCGTTTTTTTAGGGTTAGATCGGGTTTTCTCAGTTTTTTGTTTTAGAACTATTCCGCGAATGTTCGTTCTTTTAGTTCTTATAATGAACAAATTCGTTCGTTTGTTTCTTTTAGCGAACGTTTGTCCGATAGATTTTTCTTTTTCTGTTTTATTTTTTGCCAGGGACCTATGCACGATTATTTTTCTCGTAGATTAGCCCCTAATTTTCAATCCCTCGCAACTTTTTAACCGTTCGTCCAAATCCAGTGAAACTAACGCCAAAATCTTCGTCTCAAGCCCCTCTTTCCAGTTAATCAACTTGAACAGGATTTTGACAAATTAAAATTTGGTTTCAAGCAGATTTGAATTTGAACTTCTTTTGATCGTAGTTTGAGTTTCGTAGCTCTAATTTGATTGATTCTTTTTGCAAAATCAAAGTTCTTCAGTTGAACTTTCAGATTTGGATCTTATTATTGAGTTTTACCTGTGCATCTATGCTCGAGTGCTTATGTATACTATTGTTTGTTTGAGATAGAATTCTCGGGGTGCGAAGCGTGCTTCTACGAGTCTCTAGGGTTTGCAGATCGTCAGCAAGGCAAGTAACACTTTGATCATATCTTTATTACCCAGTTTTTATGCATTAGTTCCAATCCTCGAACATTGCATGGTTAGGATCTGATTAATACGTGGATTTGGGAAGTAGATGATGAGGTAGAACCTATTGCCCTTTTATTATCAAACCCTTGGGAGTTACTTCTACGTTATACTCAGATTGCTATGCTATGCTCATAGACGTGGATTGGTTGAGTGTATCCATGACAGATGTGAGAGTTGTCAATTAATGGTTAACTTGAGGTGGCTACGTAATACACATCTGGGTGGATTAGTTGCGGGCACCTAGAGAATCTAGTGTTATCCTAGGATATCCCAGAGTACCCGTGTGATCATCCTATGGTTCGCCACCCAAGCTCAAAGGGATCATAAGATTATTCATGCTAGAAACTTCTGTGTGCAGCCACAAGCTATTATGGGCTCTAGCATAGTTCAGTATGTTGCATGGCCTATTTCAGTGGTGGGATAGCAGATGTAGGGGAAAGTAGGTGTAACTGTCCATCCAGAGTAAAGAGTTAATGTTTCTGAAAGACTGTGTCTCGGTCAAACGTTTCTCAAACACCATGTAGTGCGAGAAATCTAACGGAGGAGATCGAGTCTTGTGGGAAAAAGTGCGCAAACCTATGCATTGTGTACAAACTAATCATGGTTAGCGGCGTCCCTGGTTATGGACATCCTGAGTATCTCGTTCTTGGATTTTCATGTTGATCTCATCACTCTAAATTAATTTGTTGGGTTATTAATACTGTTTAATTGGGATTGAGTTGGAGGAACCTTCTCAATGTTTAACAACCACCATGATAGTTAGACAAAATATATTCCTTTGTTGTAGGATAAAATTGGCTTTAAGCAAAAATTAACTTAGAGCCTCCATCAGCCATATATGCATGTAGTGTTAGCATTTATCTTGTTCATTGCTCTACAGTGTTATTTTGCCAACATATTCCATGTGCTGACCCGTTTCGGGCTGCAACATATCATGTTGCAGAATTTTCAGACGAAGAGTAAGGTGTGCTAGGTCGTTGTTATGCACTAAGCTATGCCGTTGGAGTTGATGGACTCACTTTATCTTCCAAGCCTTCCGTTACAAAGAGAACTTATTACAATAAATATGGCTTAAGGCCATCTAATAACGATAACAGCAGAAGGCTTGGAAGATAAAGTGAGTCCATCAAATCCAACGGCATCGCTGAGTATAGAACCACAACCTAAGGCACTTTACTCGTTGTCTGAAAAGTCTGCAACATGAACGTTGCGGCCCAAAACGGGTCAGCACATGGAATATGCTGGCAATGTAACACATAGAGAGTAATGAAAGAGTAAAGCTATACTACATGCAAGTATGGCTTGATGGAAAAAGCTCTATGGTTAGAGTTTTGCGCAAAGCCAATTTTTCCATACTTCAAAGGAATAAATTTTGTTTAACTATCATGGTGGTTGTTAAACATTGAGAGCGTAGACACCCTCTCAATCCCAATTAAGCATCATCATTAAAACCCAACAAATTAATTAAAATAACATGATGAGATTCACATGATAATCCAAGTACTAGATACTCAAGATGTCCATAACCGGGGACACGGCTAACCATGATTAGTTTATACACTCTATAGAGGTTTGCGCACTTTTCCCCACAAGACTCGATCTCCTCCGTTGGGATTCTCACACTACATGATGTTTGAGAAACGGATGACCGAGACATAGTCTTTCAGAAGCGCTAGCACCTTACGATCGGGTAGACAGTACCAACCTACATGCCCTACATCTGCTAGTCTACCACTGTAAGAGTTCGCACAACTTAGTCAACTATGCTAGAGCCCATAGTAGCTTGCGGCTGCACACGAAAGTTTCTAGCATGAATAATCTCATGATCCCTTTGAGCCTGGGTGGCGGTCCATAAAGAAAAACAACAGGCAATCGCTGGAATACCCAGGTGCCTCAATCCACCCAGATGTGTATTAAAGTTGCCACCTTAGATAAACCATTAATTTAACAATCTCACATCTGTCATGGATACACTCACCCAATCCACGTCTACTAGCATAGCATGGCATAATAAGCAAACGTAGAGTAACTCCCAAGGGTTTGATAATAAAATAGGTAATAGGTACTACCTCATCTACTTCCCAAAACCCACATATAAATCAGATCATAATCATGCAATTGTTTAAGGGTTGATCTAATGCAATAAAACTGGGTAGTAAAGGGGTATGATCAAGTGTTACTTGCCTTGCTGATGATCCGCGAAACCTAGAGATTCGAAGTAGCAAGCGGCGCACTCCGGGTACTCTATCGCAAACAAACAATCATATAATAAGTACTCATCTAATGCACAAGTAAAACTCAAATAAGATATCTAACCAAAAAGTTCAACTTAAGAACTCCGGTTTGCAAAAAGAATCATATCAAACGAAGCAACGAAAATCAAACGGCGAAAGAAACAAGCTTCGTTTACTAATCTAGACCTAAGTCAAATTTTACAGTAGCAAAAACTTGTTTGAGTTGGTTAAGAAGAAAGAGGGTTTCGAGACGAAACTCTAGGCGCTTGAATGGCCTAATTATGATAAACGAGCGAAAAGATAAACTAAAACGAAAATCGGATCAGAAATAATCGCGGAAAAAACCGAGAAAAAGAAAACGAACGAACAGGCTAAGGAATGAACGTTCGCTGTCTGCGAAAAAAAACGAAAGTCGTTCGTTAAAACTAACGAACGAACGGGCATTCGCTAAATAACTAAACCGGGAAAAAAAATAGAACCGATCTAATAATAAAAAAACAACTGCGGTTTTATAAAAAAAACGGGCGGTTAACCGGCGAAAACCGGCGCCGGCGGCGGCTACCTCGGGCGACGGGGCGGCGGGGTCGGCGGCGAGCTCCGGCAGCGGGGCTGGC
>NC_041383.1:385266409-385274493 GCF_002162155.2 Triticum dicoccoides | reverse complement strand
GGCGGCCGCGAACTCCGGCGGTGGCGGCGGCGAAACGCGGTGGCGGCAGCGGGAGGCAGGCGGCGGCGCTAGGGTTCAGGGGCGGCGGCTGGGCTGGCGGTGGCTCGGTGCCTCGGGCTTTAAAGGCCCGGCCGGGTCGGAGTCCCAGACGGACACGGCCCGATTAGGTCGGTTCGTTTTTTTAAACATTACGTGCACAAAAGCAATTAGAAGAAATACTAAACGGACTCCAAAAATCCCAAAATAAATTTTCCCTGACTTCTAAAATCAAGCCGATTTAGATGAACATTTATTTGGTGCCTAAATGCAATTTTGGAAAATGCGCATTTTCCTAAATTCAAATAAAATAGCAATAAAATCCAATATAAAATCTTATTTGATTTTATTATTAAATCCTCAGTATTTCTTTATTTTGGGAAAGTCATTTTATTTCCTCTCTCATATTTTTATAATTGAAATAATTGAAGATAAAATAAATAAAATCAAATGATCCTACTTTCAAAATTTGAGAAAACTCAAATATGAAATTAACGAAATCCCCAACTCTCTCTGTGGGTCCTTGAGTTGCGTAGAATTTCTAGGATCGAGCCAAAATGCAATAAATATGATGTTCAATAATGATCTATTTGTATAACATTCCAAATTGAAAATTTGGGATGTTACAAACCTACCCCCGTTAAGATGAATCTCGCCCTCAAGATTCGGGTTTGCTAGAAAATAGGTGAGGGTGGACCTTCAGCAGATCTTCCTCTCGCTCCCAGGTGGCTTCATCCTCTGTGTGGTGGCTCCACTGAACTTTGCAAAACTTGATAACCTTGCTGCGGGTGACTCGGCTGGCATACTCAAGAATCTTAACTGGTTTCTCTTCGTAGGTCAAATCACTATCCAATTGAATCGCTTCCAGCGGCACTGTATCTCTCAGTGGTATATCGGCCATCTTTGTGTGGCACTTCTTCAACTGAGAAACGTGGAACACGTCGTGAACTCCTGACAATCCCTCAGGCAATTCCAACTTGTAAGCAACTTCTCCCATACGCTCCAAAACTTTGTATGGTCCCACAAAATGTGGTGCTAACTTTCCCTTAACTCCAAAGCGCTTAACTCCTTGAAGTGGAGATACACGAAGATAGACTCTATCTCTGACTTCGTAAACAGTCTCCTTGCGTTTAGAATCTGCGTAGCTTTTCTGCCTGGACTGGGCTACCTTGAGCCTATCGTGAATCAATTTCACTTTCTATTCAGACTCCTTAATCAAATCCGGTCCAAACAACTAGCGGTCTCCAACTTCATCCCATGATAACGGGGTCCTGCACCTCCTTCCGTATAAGGCTTCTAAAGGGGCCATCTTCAAACTGGATTGATAACTGTTGTTGTAAGAGAATTCTGCATATGGAAAATTGTCGTCCCAACTAGATCTGTAATCTAGCGCACAAGCTCTCAGCATATCCTCCAAAATCTGATTGACCTCTCGGTCTGTCCATCTATCTGTGGATGAAAGGCTGTACTGAACTCTGGCCTGGTACCCAAGGTTTCGTGCAACTGATTCTAGAATTTTGAGGTAAACTGAGTTCCTCTATCTGATACAATGCTCCTCGGAACTCCATGCAGACATACGATCCTGGTCATGTATATCTTTGCCAACTTAGCACTGGTGTAAGTGGTCTTCACTTGGATGAAATGAGCTACCTTCGTCAAACGGTCAACTACAACCCAAATCGAGTCATAGCCCGAACGAGTCCTGGGCAATCCCGTGATAAAATCCATTCCTAACTTATCCCACTTCCATTAGGGTATTGGCAATGGCTGTAACAATCCTGCTGGCTTCTGATGCTCTGCCTTTACTCTCTGACATACATCACAGACTGCTACAAACTCTACAATATCTTTCTTCATTCCTGTCCACCAGAAACTATCCTTCAAATCCAAATACATCTTGGTATTTCCTGGGTGAATCGAATACGGTGAATCATGGGCCTCCTGTAAAATCAACTTCATGATCTCCGGGTCATTAGGCACATAAACACGGTCTTCAAACCATAGGGTATCGTGCTCATCCTCACGAAATCCCTTAGCTTTACCTTTGCTCATCTTCTGCTTTATGGCGGCAATTTCCTTGTCTGTCTTCTGAGCTTCTCTGATCTTATCCATCAAAGTCGACTGAATCTCCCAATGCTGCTACATAGCCTCTCGGAACTATCTCTAAACATAGCTCACGAAGGTCCTCGTCTAACTCCTTCGGTAACTCTCCGGTCATGAGTGTATTGACATGGCTCTTACGGCTCAACGCGTCGGCTACTACTTTAGCCTTTCCCGGGTGGTAATGCAAACTCATATCATAATCTTTGATGAGTTCCAACCATCTCCTTTGCCTCAGATTCAACTCCTTCTGCATGAAAATGTACTTCAAACTCTTGTGATCCGTGTACACCTCACAATGATTTCCGATAATAAAATGTCTCCAAGTCTTCAATGCATGCACCACAGCTGCTAACTCCAAATCATTAGTGGCTTAATTCAACTCATGAGGTTTAAGTTGTCGTGAAGCATACGAAACAACTCTTCCCTCCTGCATAAGCACTGCTCCAAGTCCTCAACGTGAAGCGTCGCAAAACACCTCGTAATCCTTGCTCTGATCTGGCAGAATCAACACTAGTGAGGTAACCAAACGTTTCTTCAACTCCTGGAAACTGGCCTCACATTCCTCAGTCCATTTGAACTTCGTGTCCTTCTTCAACAATTCCGTCATAGGCTTCGCAATCTTCGAGAAATTCTCAATGAATCTCCGGTAGTATCCTGCCAGTCCAAGAAAACTCCGGATCTCTCCAACTGATGTTGGTGCTACCCAATTGGTCACAGTGACAACTTTGGTGGGATCTACTGCTATTCCTTATCCGGATATAACATGTCCGAGGAAACCAACTTCCTTCAACCAAAATTCACATTTGCTGAACTTGGCATATAACTGATGTTCTCTGAGCTTCTCAAGTACCAAACGCAAATGCTCCTTATGCCCCTCTTCATTCTTTGAGTAGACCAAAATATCATCAATGAACACCACGATGAACTTATCCAGAAACTCCATAAATACCTTGTTCATCATGTTCATGAAATAGGCAGGTGCGTTAGTCAGACCAAATGACATAACAGTATACTCATACAGCCCATACCTGGTGGTAAAAGCCGTCTTAGGTATATCCTGCTCTCGAACCTTCAATTGATGGTATCCTGATTGCAAATCGATCTTGGAAAATACCTTTGCTCCTTGCAATTGGTCAAACAAATCACTGATTATTGGCAGTGGGTACTTGTTCTTGATTGTTGCTGCATTCAATCCTCGATAATCAACAACCATCCGCAATGATCCGTCCTTCTTCTCCACTAGAAGTACTGGCGATCCCCAAGGCGAAGAACTTGGTCGAATATAGCCTTTATCCAGTAACTCCTTAATTTGCTTCTTAATCTCCTCCAAATCCTTTGCAGGCATCCTGTATGGTCTCTTAGATATCGGCCCTGTGCCTGGCAAAAGCTCAATCAACAATTCAATATCTCTATTCAGTGGCATGCCTGGCCACTCTTCTGGAAATACATCAGGAAAATCCTTCACCACTGGTACTTCCTCCTGCACAACTCCTGATAAGGAATTTACTTGAGTCCTCTTCGGCACATGCCGGGATACATACTTGATCCTTCTTACTTCTGGCGTTGTAAGCAAAATTGTCTTACTGGCGCATTCAATGTTCCCTCCATACTTCAATAACCAATCCATGCCTAATATCACGTCCAATCCTTCTGATTCCAATACTATTAGGTCTGAGGGAAACACGTAGTTACCAATCCTTAATGGTCGATCACACCATAAACTAGCCATATACTCAGCTCCAGGCGAGGTTACTAACATGGGTGACCTAAGGGCTTGGGTTGGCAGTTTATACTTATCCACAAATCCCCTTGATATGTATGAATGCGATGCACCAGTATCAAAAAGAACGAGTGCAATAAATGACTTAACCAAAAACTTACCTATTACTGCATCTGGCTGGGCTTCAACCTCCTCCACGTTAACGTGGTTCACATGTCCTCTGTTGAAAGGGTTTGGCTTCTTCCCAGAGCTTCCATTGCCATTTCCATTCTGGGCTTCAGGACATTCATTGGCATAATGTCCAGTCTTCTGACACTTATAGCAAGTGACTTGGTTCAGCTCTCTCTTGGCTGGTGTTGAGGGATTGGTACGATTCTGGCCGTTGCTTCCTCCATTCCCATTAGCATTCTTGGAACCATTATGGTTGTGTGAGCTACCACCTCCATGGGTATGCTGGAACTATCCTCCCGGTTTTGGGGTAAAACGTGGCTTCTACGGAGCTCCAGAATTGTACTTCCCTTGTCCATACTTCCTATTGCGGTTTTCAATCTGCTGCTGCTTCCCTTCAATCATGAGAGCTCTATCTACCAACTCCTGGTAGTTATTGAAACTTGCTACCATCAACTTCATGCTCAGCTCATCATTCAGTCCTTCCAGAAACTTCTCTTGCTTAGCTGCATCCGTAGCAACGTCATCTGGGGCATAACGTGCTAGCTTACTAAAGTCATCCACATACTGGCCAACTTTACATCCTCCCTGGCGTAAGTTGCGAAACTCACGCTTCTTCATGGCCATTGCTCCTGCTGAAACATGGACAGTACGGAAATTCTGCTCAAACTGATCCCATGTGACAGTGTCTACTAGATAGGTGGCTGTGAAATTCTCCCACCATGATGCTGCGGGTCCTTCAAGCTGATGTGCGGCAAATCGCACCTTCTCCGCATCTGTGCATCCTGCAGTGGTCAACTCCCTGGCTGTCTTGCGAAGCCAATCATCTGCAACAATCGGCTCGGTGCTACTGGAGAACACCGGCGGATTTAGCCTAAGAAAACAGGTTAAGTGATCCACAGGTGGTGGTGGTGGTGGGTTGTTGTTGTTGTTCCCCTGATTCTGATTCTGGACTAGCAACTGCATCAAGGCATTCTGCTGCTGGATCAACTGAGTGAGCTCTGGTGGGAAAGCAAATCCATTGTCACGTCTCGGAGGCATCTGAGGGTTTAGAAAAGATGAGAATACGAAATAGAATGAGGTCTAGAGGGAAAACACTACCCATATGCACATGAGACAAATGCAATCAAAACACTTCATTCAAACAAGCAAGGGCATACAATGGTCTATCTATCATTACAAAAGTGCTCAGACTATACAAGATACATGGAAAATACTACTACTGTTATGGTGGTCAACTAGAAAAACTGCTCTGATGAAGACTCCATGATATCTGCTCCAGCTTCATCAACATAGTCATCATCGCTATTGTCTGGGTCCGAGTCGTTGTCATCGATGATGATGTAGTTCTCTGGACAAGTGCAATCTTCGTCTTCTCCAGTTGCGGGAAATCCCATAAACACTCTTAGCTTCTTCTTCAGATCGTCATTCTTCTCTACTAGCGTTGCTATTTCCTCCTCATATCCATCATGTGTAGACTTGAGTTCTTCCTCCAGTTCCGTGATCTTGGTCATGGCCTTCTTCAGATCCATCATGCCTACGCGCATCTGGTTCTCCTATCGTTGAATGTGCTGGTTTAACTCCTGGATGAAAGCTGCAATTGATCTGTCCTTCCTGGTGCTGATCATCTCCCATTGCATCTCGGCGCCCACAAATCTGGTAGATAGTATCATTAAGCTCCTTGTGGTAGACTTCTCCAATACGTCCCATGGTGATGTGGGCTGCCATGCTCTTTCCTAGACCCCAGGTTGGTGCATCAAAGGAAAACTCTATGGGCTCAGTGAAGGGCATGAACGTCCTTCCTGGAACTTGAACTTGAATCATCCAGTGCTCCTCTTCAGGTAAAGTAGCATCGTAGGTCCCGGTGAAGCTTGGTACTCCGATGTTCAGGTACTTGGTAACTTCCTTCAGGTGTCGTCCAAAGGGTGTTTCTTCATCCGGTTGTGTGAACTTGTTCCTTGCATCCGCCATCCTAAAAGAGAGTAGAAAAGATGAAGAGACAGAAATGAGAAGAGAGAGTAGTGAAATTGGACTTTAGCTTAGTGGTCGTGTCCTACAGTCAGCGTGTGCTCTGATACCATCTTGTAGCGACCAGACCTCAAATAGTCTGATCTCTGTGCATCGTGTCATCCCTGGATCAGTAATGCTGACACGCACAGTACTTGAAGGATTTATAAAAGAGTAGCAATCACACACTTATTTCATCGAATGTCTCCAAAGTGAACTTGTTACAATAAATATGGCTTAAGGCCATCTAATAATAATAACAGCGAAAGGCTTGGAAGATAAAGTGAGTCCATCAACTCCAACGGCATCACTGAGTATAGAACCACGACCTAAGGCACCTTACTCGTTGTTTGAAAAGTATGCAACATGAACGTTGCAGCCCGAAACGGGTCAGCACATGGAATATGCTGGCAATGTAAGACATAGAGAGTAATGAAAGAGTAAAGCTATACTACATGCAAGTATGGCTTGATGGAAAAAGCTCTATGGTTACAGTTTTGCGCAAAGCCAATTTTCCCTACTTCAAAGGAATAAATTTTGTTTAACTATCATGGTGGTTGTTAAACATTGAGAGCGTAGACACCCTCTCAATCCCAATTAAGCATCATCATTAAAACCCAACAAATTAATTAAAATAACATGATGAGATTCAAATGATAATCCAAGTACTAGATACTCAAGATGTCCATAACCGGGGACACGGCTAACCATGATTAGTTTATACACTCTGTATAGGTTTGTGCACTTTTCCCCACAAGACTCGATCTCCTCCGTTGGGATTCTCGCACTACATGATGTTTGACAAATGGATGACCGAGACATAGTCTTTCAGAAGTGCTAGCACCTTATGATCGGATAGACAGTACCAACCTACATCCCCTACATCTGCTAGTCTACCACTGTAAGATTTTGCACAACTTAGTTAACTATGCTAGAGCCCATAGTAGCTTGCGGCTGCACACGGAAGTTTCTAGCATGAATAATCTCATGATCCCTTTGAGCCTGGGTGGCGGTCCATAAAGAAAAACAACAGGCAATCGCTGGAATACCCAGGTGACTCAATCCACCCACATGTGTATTAAAGTTTCCACCTTAGAAAAACCATTAATTTAACAATCTCACATTTGTCATGGATACACTCACCCAATCCACGTCTACTAGCATAGCATGGCATAATAAGCAAACGTAGAGTAACTCCCAAGGGTTTGATAATAAAACAGGTAATAGGTACTACCTCACCTACTTCCCAAAACCCACATATTAATTAGATCCTAATCATGCAATTGTTTGAGGGTTGATATAATGTAATAAAACTAGGTAGTAAAGGGGCATGATCAAGTGTTACTTGCCTTGCTGATGATCTGCAAAACCTAGAGATTCAAAGTAGCAAGCGGCGCACTCCGGGTACTCTATCGCAAACAAACAATCATACAATAAGTACTCATCTAATGCACAGGTAAAACTCAAATAAGAGATCTAACCAGAAAGTTAAACTTAAGAACTCCGGTTTGCAAAAAGAATCAAATCAAACGAAGCAACAAAAATCAAACGGCGAAAGAAACAAGCTTCATTTACTAATCTGGACCTAAGTCAAATTTTACAGTAAGAAAAACTTGTTTGAGTTGGTTAAACGGAAAGAGGGTTCCGAGACGAAACTCTAGGCGCTTGAATCTCCCGATTCCGATAAACGAGCGAAAAGATAAACTAAAACAAAAATCAGATCAGACATCGCGATCAGAAATAGTCGCGGAAAAATCCAAGAAAAAGAAAACGGACGAACAGGCTAACGAACGAGCGTTCGCTGTCTGCGGAAAAAAAACGAAAGTCGTTCGTTAAAACGAACAAACAAATGGGTGTTCTCTAAATAACTAAACCGGGAAAAAAATAAAACCGATCTAATAATAAAAAAACAACTGCGGTTTTATAAAAAACCGGGCGGTTAGCCGGCGAAAACCGGCGGTGGTGGTGGCTACCTCGAGCGACGGGGTGGCGGGGTCGGCGGCGAGCTCCTGCGGCGGGGCTGGCGGCGGTGCTGAGGGGAGGCGGCGGC
>NC_041383.1:385248024-385265532 GCF_002162155.2 Triticum dicoccoides | reverse complement strand
GGCGAACGGCAGCGGCGGCGAACTCCGGCGGCGGCGGCGACGGAAGGCGGTGGAGGCGGCGGGAGGTGGGCGGTGGTGCTAGGGTTCGGGGGCGGCGGCTGGGCTGGCGGCGGCTCGGCACCTCGGGCTTTAAAGGCCCGACCGGGTCAGAGTCCTGGACGGACACGGCCCGGTTAGGTCGGTTCGTTATTTTTTAAAACATTATGCGCAGAAAAACAATTAAAAGAAATACTAAACGGACTCCAAAAATCCCGAAATAAATTTTCCCCGGCTTCTATAATCAGGCTGGTTTAGATGAACATTTATTTGGGGCCTAAATGCAATTTTGAAAAACGCACATTTTTCCTAAATTCAAATAAAATAGCAATAAAATCCAAAATAAAATCTTATTTGATTTTATTATTAAATCCTTGGTATTTCTTTAGTTTGGGAAAGTCATTTTATTCCCTCTCTCATAAATTTATAATTGAAATAATTGAAGATAAAATAAATAAAATCAAATGATCCTACTTTCAAAATTTGAGAAAACTCAAATATGAAATTAACAAAATCCCCAACTCTCTCCGTGGGTCCTTGAGTTGCGTAGAATTTCTAGGATCGAGCCAAAATGCAATAAATATGATGTGCCATAATGATCTATTTGTATAACATTCCAAATTGAAAATTTGGGATGTTACAACCCCGCGCCAGGAGGAGATGACGACCATTCCAAGGACATCCGTTCTGAGGACTACATTATCATCGACGACATCGATTCTAACCCCGATAGTAGTGATGATGATTATGAAGACGAAGCTGGAGAAGATATCATGGAGTCTGCCACCGATCAAAATTTCTAGTCGACCACCATATTATCAGTAGTATTCCCCCATGTATATAGTATTAGTCCGAGCGCTCTTGTAACGGTAGTTAGATCGATTATATGCCCTTGTTTGAATTGATTGGTGTGATATGAATGTGTTTGTCTCATGTGCATGTGGGTAGTGTTTTCCCTTTAGACCTCATTCTATTCTGTTTTCTCACCTTTTCTAAACCCATCAGATGCCTCCGAGACGTGACAATGGATTTGCCTTCCCACCGGAGCTCACTCAGTTGATCCAGCAGCAGGAATACCTTGATGCAGCTACTAGTTCAGAATCAGAATCAAGGCAACAACAACAACAACAACAACAACAACCCACCACCACCACCACCTGTTGATCACTTAGCCCATTTCCTAAGGTTGAATCTGCTGGTGTTCTCTAGTAGCACCGAGCCGATTGCTGCAGATGATTGGCTCTACAAGATTGGAAGGGAGCTGACCACTGCAGGATGCATAGATGCGGAGGGAGTTCGTTTTTCCGCACATCAGCTTGATGGACCCGCAGCATCATGGTGGGAGAATTTAACAGCCACGTACCCCATTGACACTGTTACATGGGATCAGTTTCAGTAGGCTTTCCGCACTGCCCATGTTTCAGTAAGAGCTATGAACATGAAGAAGCACGAGTTTCGCAACCTGCGCCAAGGAGGATGCACAGTGGGCCAGTATGTGGATGAGTTTAGTAAGTTAGCATGCTATGCCCCTGATGACGTAGCTACAGATGTCGCTAAGCAGGAGAAGTTTCTGGAAGGACTGAATGATGAGCTGAGCATGAAGTTGATGGTGGCAACATTCAACAACTACCAGGAGTTGGTAGATAGAGCTCTTATGATTGAAGGGAAGCAGCAGAAGATAGAGAGACGCAAGAGGAAGTATGGCCAAGGGAAGTACAATTCAGGAGCTCAGCAGAGACCTTGTTTTACACCGAACTCGGGAGGACACACTCCCCATAACCATGGAAGCCACAATCTCAATGGAGGAAGTTCGCATAACCATAGTGTCCCCAAGAACGGGAATGGGAATGGAGGAAGCAGCAGCCAGAACCGTCCCAACCCGGCAATGCCCGCCAAGAAGGATCTAAGTCACATTACTTGTTTCAAGTGCGGTCAGAATGGACACTATGCCACCGAGTGTTCTGAAGCAAAGAATGGAAATGGCAATGGAAGCTCTGAGAAGAAGTCCAACCCTTTCAAAAGGGGACATGTGAACCACGTTAACATGGAGGAGGTTGAAGAGCAGCCAGATGCAGTTATAGGTAAGTTTTTGGTTAAGTCATTTACTGCAATCGTTCTTTTTTATACTTGTGCATCGCATTCATACATATCAAGGGGATTTGTGGATAAGTATAAGTTTCCCACCAAAGTTCTTAGGACACCTATGCTAGTAAGCTCACCAGGAGCGGAGCATATGGCAAGCCAAGGATGTTTTCAGATGCCATTGACCATAGGTAGGCATGTTTTCCCCTCAGATTTAATAATTCTGGAGTCACAAGGGTTGGATGTGATATTGGGCATGGATTGGTTATCAATGTCTGGGGGAAACATCGATTGGGCCAGTAAGTCAATTATGCTCGCCACCCCGGAGGGAAAAAGGATTAAGTATGTATCCAGGCATGCGCCAAGGAGGACCCAAGTAAATTCCCTCTCAGGAGTTGTTCAGGAGGAAGTTCCTATAGTGAAGGATTACCCAGATGTATTTCCAGAGGAACTACCAGGCATGCCACCAGATCGAGATATTGAGGTTTTGATAGAGCTGTTGCCAGGACCGGACCAGTATCGAAGAGACCATATCGGATGCCCGCAAATGATCTGGAGGAAATCAAGAAGCAGATTAAGGAGTTGTCAGAGAAAGGGTACATTCAACGAAGCTCGTCACCGTGGGGAGCCCCAATACTTTTAGTTGAGAAGAAGGATGGAGTGTTGCGAATGGTTGTTGATTATCGTGCATTAAATGAAGTGACGATTAAGAACAAGTACCCACTGTCGATGGTCAATGATTTGTTTGACTAGTTGCAAGGAGCTAAAGTATTTTCCAAGATCGATCTGCGATCAGGATACCATCAGCTGAAGATTCGAGAGCAGGATATACCTAAGACAGCTTTCACCACAAGGTATGGGCTGTATGAGTACACGGTTATGTCATTTGGATTGACTAACGCCCCTGCCTATTTCATGAGTATGATGAATAAGGTGTTCATGGAGTTCTTGGATAAGTTTGTTGTGGTGTTTATTGCTGATATTTTCGTATACTCGAAGAATGAAGAGGAGCACAAGGAACATTTGTGTTTAGTTCTCGAGAAGCTTAGGGAACACCAATTGTATGCCAAGTTCAGCAAGTGTGAGTTTTGGTTGAAGGAAGTTGGACCTCTTGGACATGTTATATTAGGAGAAGTTATACCAGTAGACCCTACTGCTACCTCTTGAGCACTGCGTTGGTTTTTCCCTTGAAGAGGTAAGGGTGATGCAGCAAAGTAGCGTAAGTATTTCCCTCAGTTTTGGAGAACCAAGGTATCAATCCAGTAGGAGCCTACACGCAAGTCCCTCGTACCTACACAAACAAACAAGAATCTCGCAACCAACGTGATAAAGGGGTTGTCAATCCCTTCACGGTCACTTGCGAAAGTGAGATCTAATAGAGATAATAATAAGATAAATATTTTTGGTATTTTTATGATATAGATTGAAAAGTGAAGATTGCAAAATAAAGTAAATCAGAAACTTATATGATGGAAAATAGACCCGGGGGCCATAGGTTTCACTAGTGGCTTCTCTCAAGATAGCATAAGTATTACGGTGGGTGAACAAATTACTGTCGAGCAATTGATAGAAAAGTGCATAGTTATGAGAATATCTAGGCATGATCATGTATATAGGAAGCACGTCTACGACAAGTAGACCGACTCCTACCTGCATCTACTACTATTACTCCACACATCGACCACTATCCAGCATGCATCTAGAGTATTAAGTTCATAAGAACAGAGTAACGCATTAAGCAAGATGACATGATGTAGAGGGATAAAACTCAAGCAATTGATATAAACCCATCTTTTTATCCTCGATGGCAACAATACAATACGTGCCTTGTTACCACTGTTGTCACTGGGAGAGGACACCGCAAGATTGAACCCAAAGCTAAGCACTTCTCCCATTGCAAGAAAGATCAATCTAGTAGGCTAAACCAAACTGATAATTCTAAGAGACTTGCAAAGATAACCAATCATACATAAAAGAATTCAAAGGAGATTCAAATATTTATCATAGATAAACTTGATCATAAACCCACAATTCATCGGATCTCGACAAACACACCGAAAAAGAGTTACATTGAATAAATCTCCAAGAAGATCGAGGAGAACTTAGTATTGAGATTCAAAGAGAGAGAAGAAGCCATCTATACCTCTACTAATTTGTGACTCCCTAAAAATTATTGTGTTAATCAGAATTTACGAGCCTTAGATTTGAGATGGGACCAAGTTATTACGGTGTAGATTAATTTTCATCAAAAAGAAAAGTTTCGGCCAGATTAGTTGGCTGAAAAGAAAAAAACAGAAAGCCCGCCATCTTTGAAGCCCAAGTAGAGGCCCATAACTCTCTCACGGTAGTACTCTCTCAATCTCTCAGCTCTCTCTTCCTCTCTCATATCTTTCTCTCCAAAACAGATCAGGCCTCGCCCCCATAGGTCTCCTTCCGTCCTTCCGTTCGCCGCCCTTCCCAACTGCAGCATCATCCAGCTTCCCCGACTACCGCCCTTCCTTGCCGCATCTTATCCACGTTGGAATCAATCCGAAAAAACAAGGTACGATTTAATCCATCCTCTACTGCTGCTAGGTAGTCATCCACATTGGAATCGGTCTGAAAAAACTAGGTACGATCGAACTATACTGCTGCTAGGTACCATCCAATCCATCTTCCTCTGCTGCTTGGGATGGAACTTTCAACTTCTTGCCACACAGTAATCCAACATATATTTTCAGGACCAGATGAATATGTCCATTGTAGTTGATGGAGTGGAGGTGTACCATGTGGCACGTGCCATGACGGTTTGAAGCAGATTGGATGGCCGTCTCTATCAACCCGGCTGCCTAGCAAACAACGATGGAGATTTGGTAGCAAAGTTGTTTACATGCTTGACACCATTCAATTTTTTCCGCCACTCACCCCTGTATTTTGAAGAATTTTCTGATTTGGATAACTTCTACTCATATATTTATCTCTAATACATTGTCCAGATGGCTGATGCAAGCTCTGTAATTTTCTAAGGAAGATTTGTGGTAAGTGCATATCTAAGTAAACTGGGATGGACTAATATTTGTTTATCATTTTTATCACTTTATTATATAAAAATCCCTGATGCACATAGTGGGTAGTCATGTACAGCTGATATAGTTGATATTTGATAACAGTTGGTTCAAGGTATGTGGCCTTTTGCATTTTTCCAGACCTATCTATTTTCTGAGTTCTGCTGAGCCGGTAAAGACAATAGATCGAGATATTTTGGTCCCTATGAATTCTTTGTTATTTGAGGACTAAGCATTAAACACGTTCCAGTTTCCAGCCCATTACATGTAGATTAGTTATTTATTGAGTTACTAGAAACTGTTTAAGGTTCCAATTTATTCTCAGTCATGTTGTGAAGGGCTGCACATGTGAATTGACATAGCAAACCACTTATGTTGATATGCCTAAAGCATGTACATTTAGTTTCCTATTATGAAAAATATTCAATCATCAATTTACTGGGTCAAAGAAATCATTCGATATATCAGTTTTTGTTGGTGTTGAAGGCAGACTATACAAAGTGTTCCCAGCTTATTATAATTTGGTATACTGTAGATATGGCGTGTGTAGTTTTTTTTTGTTATGTCTTCCACCAGAAAATGTTATTTCAGAAGGTTGGTGCTGACACCCAATAAGACCCTCCTAGATCTGCCCTCTGTCGAGCACATTACTTGGTGGATATGACGGGCAAACTTCAGTTTCAGGGAGAGTACAGTTTTGGCATGTTGTTATTCTTATGAAGAATAATCTCTCCTTGCACCTAACATACACAGGATTGTTGGATCATCACAAGATTTCCTTTATGAGTAGGGATGTAACTTTATTTCCATAAATTCATCTACAATCATGCATCGATCCATAGGTACACATATTAGATGAAAAAACTGTTATAGGCTCACTATATACGTGAAAAAATCTAGAGCCTATGGAATGTTGAATGGTAAAGAGGGATTTATCATTTCACTTTACTTGACACATTTAATCCTTTTCCCTGGCTTCTAATTGTTGTGAAAGAAGGCTTCTTTAGCTTTTAGTTGGTGTCTAATTAAACTATATTTCAATACCGATGAAAATGTTAATTCATCCAACATTTCAGACTACTTTTGTGCATGCTTCATGTAGGTATTTGTACCTAGCAAACAACCTATGACCGAACAATATATTTTATGCTTTATCTCGATGGTACTCACTAATAAAAATATGGAATTGATGGATAAGTATAATTAATGGATGCATAGTTAGATACTTGATGATGAATAGACTAAATAAATAGATGCATACATGAATGATTGGATTCTTGGTGGAGAAGCCACATATGCCTCCATGTGTCTTCTAGATCATCCCTGAATCAGAGATTGCACAAACTCTTGATGTTCTCAGTTGAGCTCCCTGATATGACTAATGCAGTTTGCTTAGATTTAATATTACATGCTACCACAGGTTGTCTCTAGCGAGCTGATTTGCTTTGTTTGTAGTGAATTAGGCATCTGCTCAAGTCTTGAAGATGACTCTAGAACTAAAGTATTAGGAAATACAGTAGCTTTTAAGATATTCACCATGATGCAAATTTTGTTCTTTGATCTTCTCTGTCAGTGAATTGATCGCTACTTGCAGGAAAAGGTGTTGGTCGACAGGGGTAATAGTGCATCAATGAAGGTCAGAGCAGGTCTGGAACATGATTAGCAAACTTACAGGTTCATTCACAGGCAGACTACGAGGGCTTTGTTCACATTAATTGGATCTTTTCTTGGAAAAAAACTGTGAGGGGTTGCCATATGCCAATATCACCAAAAGTGCGATTTCAGGGAGACAATTTCTTCTTTCTACTTGATCAAGTATACCTCCATGTTGATAGACCACTCAATATTTTTTTAAGCGTCTCTAGATTATAATATGGTTGTGTGTGACCAAAGAACTACTGCAAAGCGTACATAAGTGGTATTGTAGCTTAGAGCAAAGAAAATTGGAAATTCTATTTGGATAGGAAAAAGTTTATAGCTTAGATGATACTAATTCCACCTCCAGTATGATCGTATTTCTCTATAAGATATGGCCATACGATGTCAAATAGCACTCAATTTTCCCATGTATGTTAGATGAAACGCAGAAGGAAAAAAGTCATGGACTCACTTGCAGGCGCCTAATGTGTCCTTTTGTTAAGTAGCAATGCATGCTTCAGCTTATAATCTATTCAATGAATTTGATGGTCTTATCTCATATTTTTAGTTATTCTACAATGTCAAATTTGACATCAGGAATCACGCCCTCCTGTTCTTATAGGAATAACCTCTTGCTAACATTCTGAGACATGTCTGTATTTAGTCTCTCTTCAAATACGCTTGAGTTGATACATTTTCTGTCCTCCTAATTCTGTTTCCTCACCTGAATCAAATGTAAGTTGGTTATACGAAGCCATAAGGAACAAATTTCTTTTTCTGTTCTTCATAACTATTGTTGAATAAATTGGCTGGTCAATGCAATGGTAGTGGCAGGAAACATAAGCACCACACTGCAAATCTTGAAAAAACAAATGGTACACATACAATGCTTTGCTAATGGATGGTGGTAGGACACACATGTGGACCATACAGGTTGAAAACAAGAGAGATACCAATATACTATGTCATTGGTCATATTTTTCTATGAGAAAGCCATTGGTCGTACTAGGATAGGACAATATGTGTAGCATCACTCAACTAGCGTAGTATTGAGTCCATTTATAAGCTATTGCTAGGCAAAGTTTTACTTCAGGAGGAGTCGCCTCTTGGTACACTTATTTATATGACAACTTGAAGTTAGATTGTTTTTCTTGGAGTTATAAAGCAAGGTAATATTATCTCTACTCACATATTTTAATACATGCATGATTTTTATTTCTCCTTCTAACTAAAAAACAACGCATAATCTTGGTTCATGTTGAAAAGAACAAAAATGCTTCTAAAATGTTTTTGATTCACCTATATTTTTCCTTGCATAATTCATTATATTAATCTTGGCCCACTCAATTTTTATTTCTTGCTGATATATAATCAATTTTTCATATTTTGTAAAGTGATGTAGATCACATGACACCAGGGAACCAAAGCAATGCATGTGGTCTGTATAAACATTTGAATATTTTATCGCACTTCCACTTGATTTCTGAGATTGGGCAAATAATCAAGTGGCCGCTACTGGGTGATTCTCTTTTAGGTACATGGAAGAGATGGCACTGCAGGTGTACTGTTGTCTATAAAAATTGTGCATATTTATATTTTATATGATTTTTTTATAATTATATAGTCAAAAACAAACTTATTGTGTTTGTGATGTTTTGTGTGTACAATCTTTCACCAATTCAGCATGGAGAATTCCTAATGAGTATACGAAGAAATCATGTGTTTCTCAATATAACAGCATGGCAGACACTCATGGACTCGAGTTTATTTAGTTGCTTGATAGTATGGCATAACTACAAACATCACGCTGCTCTGTGGTTCAGTAATTGTACACTATATTTAAGAAAGTATTGTCTGCAGTTTTGTTTAGAAACATCCGAATATCATTTGTTTCCACAATTGAAGCATTAGTGATTGTGTGCTTCACTTTTTCCGCGGAACCATTTTATATAATTAATACACACGAGGGAGTAAATAAATGGTGCAACTTCTTTCATAGACTAAGAATTTTTTGATTTTTTTGGGTTTTTCGCAGCTTTTGACACATGTTGAAGAAACGATTAAGATTTTCTAGGCTAAGGAAAACAAAATACTGTGTTTTGATGGGACATACAAATGTTAATTAAATGTATGACTAAAGAGGAAACTATGGTAAGAATTTAATTTCAAGAGCACTAGAATGTGTATGAATTCATAAACCGTGTGTTCTTACATATAACCAATATTTTAAATATATTGTACAAAGTTGTTGCCAAAATAAGTAGCCCGCGGTTGCACGCGTTGACAACTAGTCTAGCTAATAACTATGGACCCGAAGGTCTATGGTAAACTACTCACAACTCATCGGAGAGGCTATGGTGTTGATGTAGAAGCCCTCCATGATCGATTCCCCCTCCGGCGGAGTGCCGAAAAATTCTCCAAGATGGGATCTCACAGGTACAGAAGTTTGCGGCGGTGGAAATAGGGTTTCGTGGTGCTCCTGGATGTTTTCAGGGTATGCAAGTATATATAGGCGAAGGAGGTCAATCAGAGGAGCCACGAGGGACCCACGAGGGTGGGGGGAGTGCCCACCCCCCTAGGGCGCGCCTTGCACCCTCGTGGCCGCCTCGGCTGCTTCTTGACGTCCACTCCAAGTCTCCTGGATTGCGTTTGTTCCAAAAAGATCGCTCCCGAAGGTTTCATTCCGTTTGGACTCCATTTGATATTCCTTTTCTTCGGAACACTGAAACAGGCAAAAAAATAGCAATTCGTGCTGGGCCTCCGGTTAGTAGGTTAGTCCCAAAAATGATATAAAAGTGTAAAGTAAAGCCCATAAACATGAAAAACGGGTAATATAATAGCATGGAACAATCAAAATATATAGATACATTGGAGACGTATCAAGCATCCCCAAGCTTAATTCCTACTCGTCCTCGAGTAGGTAAATGATAAAAATAGAATTTTTGATGTGGAATGCTACCTAGCATATTTCTCAATGTTATTTTTCTTTATTGTGGCATGAATGTTCAGATCCAAATGATTCAAGATAAAAGTTCATATTAACATAAAAATAGTAATACTTCAAGCATACTAACAAGTAAACATGTCTTATCAAAATAGCATAGCCAAAAAAAAGATTATCCCTACAAAATCATATAGTTAGGCTATGCTTCATTTTCATCACACAAAATACTCCCATCATGCACAACCCCGGTTTCAGCCAAGCAATTGGTTCATACTTTTTAACGCGCTTCAGCTTTTTCAACTCTCACGCAATACATGAGCGCAAGCCATGGATATAACACTATATGTGGAATAGGATGGTGGTTGTGAAGAACACAAAAAGGGAGAAGATAGTCTCACATCAACTGGGCGTATCAACGGGCTATGGAGATGCCCATTAATAGATATCAATGTGAGTGAATAGGGATTTCTATGCAACGGATGCACTAGAGCTATAAATGTATGAAAGCTCAACAAAAGGAACTAAGTGGGTGTGCATCCAACTTGCTTGCTCACAAACACCTAGGGCATTTTGAGGAAGCCCATCATTGGAATATACAAGCCAAGTTCTATAATGAAAAATTCCCACTAGTATATGAAAGTGACAACATAGGAAACTCTATATCATGAAGATCATGGTGCTACTTTGAAGCACAAGTGTGAAAAAAGGATAGTGACATTGTCCCTTCTCTCTTTCTCTCATTTTTTTGGTGGGCTTCTTTGGCCTATTTTTTTTATTTGGGCTTCTTTGGCCTCTTTTATTTTTATAAAGTCTGAAGTCTCATCCCGAATTGTCGAGGAATCATAGTCTCCATCATCCTTTCCTCTCTTGGGACAATGCTCTATTAATGAATATCATCACACTTTTATTGATTTACAACTCAAGAATTACAACTCAATACTTAGAACAAAATATGACTCTATGTGAATGCCTCCGGTGGTGTACCGGGATATGCAATGAATCAAGAGTGACATGTATGAAAGAATTATAAAGGTGGCTTTTGCCACAAATACGATGTCAACTACATGATCATGCAAAAGCAATATGACAATGATGGAGCGTGTCATAATAAACGGCACGGTGGAAAGTTTTATGGCAATATATCTCGGAATGGCTATGGAAATGCCATAATAGGTAGGTATGGTGGCTGTTTTGAGGAAAGTAAATGGTGGGTGTATGATACCGGTGAAAGTTGCACAGCATAAGAGAGGCTAGCAATGGTGGAAGGGTGAGAGTGGGTATAATCCATGGACTCACATTAGTCATAAAGAACTCATATACTTATTGCAAAAGTTTATTAGCCCTCGAAGCAAACTACTACTATGCATGCTCCTAGGGGGAGGGTTGGTAGGAGTTAACCATCGCGCGATCCCGACCTCCACTCATAAGGAAGGCAATCAAAGAGCACCCCATGCTACAAATTTGTTACACAACTTTTACCATACGTGCATGCTACGGGACTTGCCAACTTCAACACAAGTATTTCTCAATTCCATAATAACCCAACTAGCATGACTCTAACATTAACACCTTTATGTCTCAAAACAATTATCAAGTATCAAATTTCTCATAGTGTTTCATGCACTTTCTATGATAGTTTTTATTATACCCAACTTGGATGCCCATCATATTAGGACTAATTTTATAACCATAGCAATTACCATGTTGTTCTAAAAGACTCTCAAAATAATATAAGTGAAGCATGAGAGATCTATAATTTCTACAAAATAAAGCCACCGCCGTACTCTTAAAAGATATAAGTGAAGCACTAGAGCAAAAACTGTCTAGCTCAAAAGATATAAGTGAAGCACATAGAATATTCTAATAAATTCTGAATCATGTGTGTCTCTCCCAAAAGGTGTGTATAGAAAGGATGATTGTGGTAAACTAAAAAGCAAAGACTCATATCATACAAGACGCTCCAAGCAAAACACATATCATGTGGTGAATAAAAATATAGCTCCAAGTAAAGTTACGATAGACGAAGACGAAAGAGGGGATGCCCGAAGGCATCCCCGAGCTTAGGATTTTGGTTGTCCTTGAATTATCTTGGGGTGCCATGGGCATCCCCAAGCTTAGGCTCTTGCCACTCCTTATTCCATAGTCCATCAAATCTTTACCCAAAACTTGAAAACTTCCCAACACAAAACTCAACAGGAAATCTCATGAGCTCCGTTAGTGCAAGAAAGAAAAACCACCACTAAAGGTACTGTAATGAACTCATTCTTTATTTATATTGGTGTTAACCCTACTGTATTCCAACTTCTCTATGGTTCATACCCCCCGATACTAGCCATAGATTCATCAAAATAAGCAGACAACACACGAAAAACAGAATCTGTCAAAAACAGAACAGTCTGTAGCAATCTGTAACTTCCGAATACTTCTGGAACTATAAAACTCCTACCAAAATAGTAAGTCCTAGGAAATTTTTCTATTGATCTACTGCAAAAGGAATCAACTAAAAAGCACGTTTCTGTGATTTATTAAAATTATTCTCGTGCGCGCAAAAGTTTCTGTTTTTCAGCAAGATCAAATTAACTTTCACCCAAGATGATCCTATAGGTTCTACTTGGCACAAACACTAATTAAAATATAAAACCACATCTAAACATAGGCTATATGAATTATTTATTACTAAACAGGAACAAAAATCAAGGAACAAAGATAAAATTGGGTTGCCTCCCAACAAGCGTTGTCGTTCATGGGGTGCCCAAATATAGTTTTCATTTTTTCGTTTTGATAATTTTGTTTTGATAATTTAATTTTGATAAAAGCATAAGAGAGTGGTGGATTCAACCTTATCATTCATGGGGTGCCCAAATATAGTTTTCATTTTTTCATAGGTATCTATAGCATCCCCTTCAAGAAAACCTTCTTCAAAAATAGAATCTAAAACTTGCTTGAAAGAAGTGGGTAAGCCAATATAAAAGCTCTTTAAGTATATCTCAATTTGATATTGTGGCACATAGCTAGCTCGAATCCTTACTAGCCTATCCCAAGCATCTTTTAGAGATTCATCAAGTAAATAACGAAAAATTCTGGAGTCATCTTCACCAAAATTATTAAAACTCTCATTGGTAAACCCGGTAGGTCTTTCCATAGCATCATTATTTATGAGCTTAGAGAGGACAGAGGGACTATCCAAAGTACTAACACTCGGGAGAGAACCCTTAGCTCTTTTCGACCCAGCCATGGCAAAAGGAAGGCAAACGGTAAAGAGAGTGCGAATAAAACAGGAAGGGTCAAGTGGGGGAGAGGAAAACGAGAGGCAAATGGCAAATAATGCAATGCGAGGGAGATGAGTTTGTGATGGGTACTTGGTATGTCTTGACTTGAGCGAAGACCTCCCCGGCAATGGTTCCAGAAATCCTTCTTGCTACCTCTTGAGCACTGCGTTGGTTTTCCCTTGAAGAGGAAAGGGTGATGCAGCAAAGTAGCGTAAGTATTTCCCTCAGTTTTTGAGAACCAAGGTATCAATCCAGTAGGAGGCTACACGCAAGTCCCTCATACCTACACAAACAAACAAGAACCTCGCAACCAACGCGATAAAGGGGTTGTCAATCCCTTCATGGCCACTTGCAAAAGTGACATCTGATACAGATAATAATAAGATAAATATTTTTGGTATTTTCATGATATAGATTGAAAAGTAAAGATTGCAAAATAAAGTAAATTGGAAACTTATATGATGGAAAATAGACCTGAGGGCCATAGGTTTCACTAGTGGCTTCTCTCAAAATAGCATAAGTATTATGGTGGGTGAACAAATTTCTGTCGAGCAATTGATAGAAAAGTGCATAGTTATGAGAATATCTAGGCATGATCATGTATATAGGCATCAGGTCCGCGACAAGTAGACCGACTCCTGCCTGCATCTACTACTTTAATCCAGACATCGATCGCTATCCAGCATGCATCTAGAGTATTAAGTTCATAAGAACAGAGTAACGCATTAAGCAAGATGACATGATGTAGAGGGATAAACTCAAGCAATATGATATAAAACCCATCTTTTTATACTCGATGGCAACAATACAATATGTGCCTTGCTGCCCCTGCTGTCACTGGGAAAGGACACCACAAGATTGAACCCAAAGCTAAGCACTTCTCCCATTGCAAGAAAGGTCAATCTAGTAGGCCAAACTAAACTGATAATTCTAAGAGACTTTCAAAGATAACCATCATACATAAAAGAATTCAGAGGAGATTCAAATATTTCTCATAGGTAAACTTGATCATAAACCCACAATTCATCGGATCTCGACAAACACACCGCAAAAAGATTTACATCGAATAGATCTCCAAGAAGACTGAGGAGAACTTTGTATTGAGATTCAAAGTGAGAGAAGAAGCCATCTAGCTAATAACTATGGACCCGAAGGTATGTGGTAAACTACTCACAACTCATCGGAGAGGCTATGGTGTTGATATAGAAGCCCTCTGTGATCTATTCCCCCTTCGGTGGAGCACCGGAAAAGGCTCCAAGATGGGATCTCACAGGTACAGAAGGTTGTGGCGGTGGAAATAGGGTTTCGTGGTGCTCCTGGATGTTTTCAGGGTATGCAAGTATATATAGGCGTAGGAGGTCGGTCAGGGGAGCCACGAGGGTGGGGAGCGCGCCCACCCCCCTAGGGCGCGCCTTGCACCCTCGTGGCCGCCTCGGCTGCTTCTTGACGTCCACTCCAAGTCACCTAGATTGTGTTTGTTCCAAAAAGATCGCTCCTGAAGGTTTCGTTCCGTTTGGACTCCGTTTGATATTCCTTTTCCTTGAAACACTGAAAGAGGCCAAAAAACAGCAATTCGGGTTGGGCCTCCGGTTAGTAGGTTAGTCCCAAAAATGATATAAAAGTGTAAAGTAAAGCCCATAAACATCCAAAACGGGTAATATAATAGCATGGAACAATCAAAAATTATATATACATTGGAGACGTATCACCTACCAAGGTTCAGTCAGTCACTGATTGGCTAGCACCCACCTCAGTAGGGGAGATCCACAGTTTTCTGGGACTCGCGGGATATTATCAGAGATTTCTGAGAATTTTTCCAACATTGCGAAGCCTATGACAGAGTTGTTGAAGAAGGACACTAAGTTCAAATGGACAGATGAATGTGAGGCAAGTTTTCAGGAGCTGAAGAAACATTTGGTTACATCCCCAGTGCTGATTCTCCCAGATATACGCAAGGATTTCCAAGTGTATTGTGACGCTTCTCGCTTAGGACTTGGAGGTGTACTTATGCAAGACGGAAGAATTGTTTCATACGCCTCATGACAGCTTTGACCGCATGAGTTGAATTATGCCACACATGATTTGGAGTTGGCAGTCGTAGTACATGCGCTCTAGACCTAGAGACACTTTCTTATCGGGAACCATTGTGATGTGTACACGGATCATAAGAGTTTGAAGTACATTTTCACACAGAAGGAGATGAATCTCAAGCAGAGGAGATGGTTAGAGCTTATAAAGGATTATGTATGAAGTTGCACTATCATCCAGGCAAGGCCAATGTCGTAGCAGACGCTTTGAGCCGAAAGAGTTATGCCAATACCCTCATAAGCGGAGGATTACCAAAGGAGTTGGCCGAAGATATCAGGGAGCTTCGTTTGGAGATAGTCCCTAGAGGTTTTGTCGCAGCAATGGAAGTTCAGTCAACATTACTGGGAAAGATTTGAGAAGCTCAGAAGGATGATAAAGATATTGCCGAGATAAAAGAGAGGATGAGCAAAGGAAAATCCAAAGGTTTTCGTGAGGATGAGCACGACACCTTATGGTTTGAGGACCGTGTTTATGTACCCAATAACGAAGAGATCAAGAAGTTAATACTTCAGGAAGCTCATGACTCGCCATACTCGATACATCCTGGAAACACCAAGATGTATTTGGATTTAAAGGAGCGTTTCTGGTGGACTGGTATGAAGAAGGATATAGCCGAGTATGTAGCAATATGTGATGTATGTACGAGAGTGAAGGCGGAACATCAGAAGCCAGCAGGATTACTGCAGCCTATGCCGATACCCGAATGGAAGTGGGACAAGCTTCGCATGGATTTCATCACCGGATTACCCAGGACCCGATCGGGATATGATTCTATTTGGGTAGTATGGACCGTTTGACCAAAGTGGCTCACTTTATCCCAGTGAAACCCACCTATACGAGTGCGAAGTTGGCCAAGATATATATGACCAGGATTGTATGTCTGCATGGATTTCCGAGGACCATCATATAAGATAGAGGAACACAGTTTACCTCGAAGTTTTGGAATCAGTTGCACCAGACTTTGGGCACTAAGCTAGAGTTCAGCACAGCCTTTCATCCACAAACAGATGGACAGACCGAGAGAGATTATGGATCTAGTTGGGATGAAAATTTAACTTACACAGAGTTCTCGTACAACAACAGCTATCAGGCCAGTTTGAAGATGGCACCTTTTGAAGCTTTGTATGGAAGAAGGTGCAGGACACCGTTGATGTGGGATGAAGTTGGAGACTGTCAGTTGTCTGGACCAGAGTTGATTAAAGAGTTCGAAGAGAAGGTTAAGTTGATTCGGGATAGACTGAAGGTAGCGCAGTCCTGATAGAAGAGTTATGCGGACTCCAAATGCAAGGAAGTAGTATACGAAATTGGATACAGAGCATATCTACGAGTGTCACCTCTGCGAGGTGTTAAACGATTTGGAGTTAAGGGAAAGTTAGCCCCGAGATTTGTAGGACCATACCGAGTTTTGGAACGTATGGGAGAGGTAGCCTATAAGTTAGAGTTACCTGAAGGACTGTCAGGAGTTCATGATGTGTTTCATGTTTCTCAGTTGAAGAAGTGCCATGCTGAGATGGCCGATATCCCTCTGAGAGACACAGTACCCCTTGAAGCAATTTAGCTGGATAGTGATTTGACTTACGAGGAGAAACCAGTTAAGATTCTCGAGTTTGCCAGCCGAGTCACACGCAGCAAGGTTATCAAGTTTTGCAAAGTTCAGTTACCGAGGATGAAGCCACCTGGGAGCGAGAAGAAGACCTACGAAAGGACCACCCACACCTATTTTCTAGCCAACCCGAATCTCGAGGGCGAGATTCATCTTAAGGGGGGTAGGTTTGTAACATCCCAAATTTTCAATTTGGAATGTTGTACATAGGTCATCATATGCATATCGTATTTTATTTGCATGTTGGTTCTGATCCTAGAAATTCTAAGCAACTCAAGGACCCTCGGAGAGAGTTGGGGATATCAATTATTGAATTTTCTCAAATTTGAAAAGATGATCGTTTTAGTTTTAATGTTTTTCTCTCTGAATGTTTCCAATATTAAAACAAATGAGAGGAGATAAAATGACTTCTCCAAAACAAAACAAATATTGGAGGAAAAATGTTAAACTCGAATAAATATTTTTCTTTCGATTTTATTGCTATTTTATTTGAATTAGAAAAATGGGCATTTTTCAAAATTGTACTTTTAGCGCAGAAAAATGTTTATGTTGTCCTAAACATTAGTAGAGGATCGTGAAAATTATATTTGGGATTTTAGGATTTTTATTCTATTTATTTTGGATTTTTCCGTTCTGGCAAAATAGTTTTTTTAAAAACGTGCGTCGCCTGACTGGGCCAACAGCCCAGCCGAGCCGGGCCGAAGCCCAACCGTCGCCGCCTTCCCGTCGCGCGATGTCGTGCCGTCGCTGGACTCCCGAAGGAGTCCTAGCTCGCCGCGCCGCGCCGCCCGACCTCCTCCCCAA